>NC_138176.1:110504897-111001929 GCF_964165515.1 Mesoplodon bidens | reverse complement strand
TGACCTTTTGCATTACCCTTCTGATGTTTAAAATAAAACCTTTGAAAATATTTGAATACTTAATTTTAGAAATTCGTCCTTTAGTACTACTTGGGATAGACAAATTATGACCACATTTTTGAGAGTGTTTCTCCCCCTTCCCCCTAAAAGTGATTTTTCTTTTTTCATTATGATTTCCTGAATCTGAAGCCCATTGACGAGACTGAAATATCTGTCAACATTTCTCTTACTGAATTTTAAGCATCGTAGTAACAGTGTTGTGAGGGGAGTCATTGAACCTGCAGGGTTAGTTCATCCTCTGACCTTCAGTGTTACTTCTTCATGGGAGGAACAGTAGTCATTCCCTCACGACCGGCCTGCTCACTTCCAAAGCCACGTTTCACCCTTAAGGTCCTGAGACAAGACAGTTGAAATGGAAGATTACTCTCTAAGAAGTCCTAAGAAAAGTAACAAATATGCATTGAATGAATAGCTAAAAGAGAAAATGGGGGCTGGATAATATAGAGCTTATTAGATGAATATCCTCTCTGACCGTCTGCAAGTTAATTTATCAGTATCCATAGATAAACATTCTACATACTCCCCTTATGCATGAAATTTCCTTCTATGAGTACCTCTCAGCACAAAACTGTATGCAATACTTTTTTCTAGAGGATTTTCAGGACTATTTCTGAGTTGGATATAAATGTTGGAAATAAGAATATGTTGCATGATTTAGAAAGAAAATAATAAATGCCCGTGAAGGGTAAGTGTTTTAATGTTCTTAAAGTAAAAATTTTAATTTTCAGATTAAAAAAAGGTTAGCCCAAGACCACTACTTAGAGTTCCCCCAACAAACACAATGGAATAAACTTTGTTTTCAATAATATCAAACAGTATTGTTTATTGTTGTTTAAAAGGTAGACGATAAACCTGTATATAGATCAAGGATTCAGAAGGGCAGTCTTGAGTTCTGTTTACATCTTAATTTCTATTTATCTTTTTGTCTTTATCCATATGCAACCTCCGTCCTAAAATTATTACTTAAACATTTTATAGTCACTGTTGGTTTGGGTGTCGGAAACTCTCAGTGAGGTAATCTGTTGATAATACAGATGGGTTTCGAATTTGCACAGAATCATTCTGCTTTTCAAAAGATGAATAGCTGTATGATTAACAAGGATTCAGATGTCATAGTTTTTTTAACATGTATCAGTGCATCATATGCAGTAAGAGATCACATGCATCCTCCCTGGTCTTAATCATATGACTGCATCATCGCATTGCCTGTCAGAAGGAGAAGAAAATTACTTCCATCACTCAGGGAAGAAATCCTTAACATCTTTCGTTCCCATTTCCACATGAAGTCAATCCTGTGTCATTTTTCTGGGTTCTGGAGGGTCAAGTGCCCAAGAATAACTGATAAGTAACTGTAAACACACGCACACGCACGCGCACTCACACACGGTGGGGCAAGGATAACTTCTGGTTAGCTCAGCCCCATCTAATAATTGCACCCAGACCGGCGCCAGGCCACACCTCCTCCCGTGCTCACCTGTACTTCTTGTGGCAGCAGCATCTCGCCCACGTGGGTCATCTACGTGAGCACTGCGAAGGCAAGAGTGCAGACGAAAAGAGAGGGGAAGCCACACGTTCAGTAGAAAGCGCCTGGGTGAGAGCAGATGACAAAACTCAGGCCACAGGCGTGGGCTGGAAAGTGGGAGAAACAGGGCCCAGTGAGAGAGCGGGGCCACCCCCAAGACACTGGTCCTTTATCGTTGGGAGGTCTGTTCTTTTCGGTTGAATTGCCCTTTGTAATAATGACCTTCTAAGTGTTGAACTGCTAATCTGCAGTGGCCTAACTTGTTCTTGCAATTAATCTTTGTTTTCAGCTGATTCTACAGGAACGCATTCCCTGTACACGACGTACAAAGACTACGAACTCATGTTCCACGTGTGCACCATGCTCCCACACACGCCCAACAACAGGCAGCAGGTACGGCCTCCTCCCACCCCTCTCACAACAGATGCCATCTCTGAGGGCAGCCCTTCCACGGTATCAGTGTATTTCGAATTTGCAAAGAATCAGTAGGTTTTTTTCTTTGAACGGCATTCATAGTCTTTGACTCTTTTTATCATCTGGAAGTATTTGGGCTTTAAAGGGATTATTATGGCACAAGTTTTATTGCACTCTTTTCTTACAGAACTTAGAAACTCTTCCACACTCACCTGGATTGCTTGCCAGGCAAAATCTTAATGGGAAGCAGTGTCAACTGTATTAATTACAGAAGAAGTCAACTAATGTAACCTGAGCTTCGGTTTCTGCATGTGGGTAGATAACTTCTAGAAAATATTGTAAGAAAGAATCTTGTAACTCACTCATGGCGTTCTTTAATTTTAGGGGTTTGACTACATTTGGGGTGAGTCCAGAGTTAAAGCAAGGTTTGTTTCCACGCTTAGAAAACTTAATTTTGCTGATGTCACGTAACTGTACTCCTTTGCTCTAAATTAAAGCACCAGGGACTACATAGTAGTTGTTCGATAAGCATTTGTCATGTGAATGAAACTTAATTGTTGCAGAGAACTTTGTCTTTCTTTTTTACTTTTTTTCTGAATGCTCATGAAATTCAATGAAGGTAGTCAAGGGGTGCATTTTTCCAGCGAGGCCACTTGCCCTGTTCCCAGGTGGGAAGAGCCACCTTAGATCCCACAGCCAAGAGGAAGAAGAGGCCCCTGACCCCCAGCCCAGCTTGTCACATTTGGGGCTGTAGCTCCTCTGTTTATTCCTCTTCTCGTGGTAATTGCTAGATGGGCTTTTTTCTACCTAATACTTAACCTCAATCCCTTGTCCTTCCTGTATTTTCTACAGGATTTTCTAGTAATCAGAGTTCTGCCCATTACCTTCAGAGGATCTGTCTTTTGATCACATGTCTGTATGTTTTTTATAACATGGAGTTACAATCCCTAGATCACACATATGATTTTTTTTTTTTTTTTTTTTTTTGGCGGTAAGCGGGCCTCTCACTGTTGTGGCCTCTCCCGTTGCGGAGCACAGGCTCCGGACGCACAGGCTCAGCAGCCATGGCTCACGGGCCCAGCCACTCCGTGGCATGTGGGATCCTCCCGGACCGGGACACAAACCCATGTCCCCTGCATCGGCAGGCAGACTCTGAACCACTGTGCCACCAGGGAAGCCCCACATGTATGAATTTTACACATGTTTTAAACTAGAGGATTTCTAGCTCTTCAAACGTTTATTTGGAATAATGCCATATAGACTCACTCAATATTAAGATGCTTAATTTTAGACCATGCAGTTGTCCTGCAGATACTTTTGCAATCATCCAGTAATTAAACTCTGGGTGAGTTGTTGCTGAGAAACCTGATAGGGCTGACTCAGGCCCAGAGACTCTGTCAGTACGTTAGTGGAAATAGAACCAGTGCCTTTGGACCCCACTCATGGAGCATTCAAACCACAAGGCCCTGCCAGCTCCCCAATTACCTGAGTACTGGACTCCAAACCGAATCCACTGCATTGTTTCTCAGAGGGCAGCCTCTGGAATTTCGAAGTCCCTTGACTTTGCTGTTACCAGAACTCAAAAATGGCTTCCCCCGTCCCCTTTTTATTGAACAGTAATTAAAAGTGTGGTTTTATGGGTTCTTTGTACCAGAGTTTCTTTCATGGAAACTCTCCCCGAAAAGTCCTACACACAAAAACGTGGATGGGTGAGCGTCGCCGGGCAGCTGTGGCTTTAGCACCTCAAACACAAAGTCTCCCCGCGACCTGTGTCGTGTGCTCCGCTGCGCCCTCTGCCACCGGGGCAGCGAGCAGCCCTGCTGCTGCAACATTTCTGAGGGCCAGTCCCCAGGCTGCCGGCCCCTCGCCCTGGGGGACTGGAGCCCAGGCCTCCACGTCCGGCGCGGGCAGCGCACCAGCCACCAGATCCCTGGTTGTGCCCCATCCCCCAACGGTTTTTTTTTGAAAAGAGAGCTTCAGAGGGGCTGCATAAAGTGAGTGGAGGGGAGGATTGAAGCAGTGGCTCATACACCAAGTCTTGTGTTTGGAGATTAAAAAAAATCTCACATAGAGAGTTCCGGGTAAGATGGCGGAAGGGTAAGACGCGGAGATCACCTTCCTCCCCACGGATACACCAGAAATACAGCTACACGTGGAACAACTCCTACAGAACACCTACTGAACGCTGGCAGAAGACCCCAAACCTCCCAAAAGGCAAGAAACTCCCCACATACCTGGGTAGGGCAAAGCGGAGAGATTCCCGCACAGAGGATCGGTGCCGAGCCGCACTCACCAGCCCGAGAGGCTTGTCTGCTCGCCCGCCGGGGAGGGCGGCGCTGGAAGCTGAGGCTCGGGCTTCGGTCAGAGCGCAGGGAGAGGACTGGGGCTGGCGGCGAGAACTCAGCCTGAAGGGGACTAATGTGCCACAGCTAGCCGGCAGGGAGTCCGGGAAAACTCTGGAGCTGCCGAAGAGGCAAGAGACTTTTTCTTCCCTCTTGGTTTCCTGGTGCGCGAGGAGAGGGGATTAAGAGCGCTGCTTAAAGGGGCTTCACAGACGGGCGCGAGTCGCGACTGAAAGTGCGGAGCCCAGTGACGGGCGTGGGACTCTGGGGCTGCTGCTGCCGCCGCCAAGAAGCCGATGTGCGAGTGCAGGTCACTGTCCACACTGCCCTTCCGGGAGCCTGTGCAGCCCGCCACTGCCGGGGTCCCGGGATCCAGGGGCGGCTTCCCTGGGAGAACGCACGGCGCGCCTCGGGCTGGTGCAACGTCACGCCGACCTCTGCCGCTGCAGGCTCGCCCCGCACTCCGTGCCCCTCCCTCCCGCCCGGCCTCAGTGAGCCAGAGTCCCCGAAGAGGCTGGCCTTTAACCCTGTCCTGTCTGAGCGAAGAACAGACGCCCTCCGGCGACCTACACGCAGAGGCGGGGCCAAATCCAAAGCTGAGACCCAGGAGCTGTGAGAACAAAGAAGAGAAAGGGAAACCCCTCCCAGCAGCCTCAGAAGCAGCGGATTAAAGCTCCACAATCAACTTGATGTACCCTGCATCTGTGGAATACATGAATAGACAACAAATCATCCCAAATTGAGGAGCCAGGAGTCAGTGCTGTGCCTCTGAGGTGGGAGAGCCAACTTCAGGACACTGGTCCACAAGAGACCTCCCAGCTCCACATAATATCAAACGGCGAAAATCTTCCAGAGATCTCCATCTCAACACCAGCACCCAGCTTCACTCAACGACCAGCAAGCTACAGTGCTGGACACCCTATGCCAAAGAACTAGCAAGACAGGAACACAATGCCGCCCATTAGCAGAGAGGTGGCCTAAAATCATAAAAAGTCCGCAGACACCCCAAAACACACCACCAGACGTGGACTTGCCCACCAGAAAGACAAGATCCAGCCTCATCCACCAGAACACAGGCACTAGTCCCCTCCACCAGGAAGCCTACACAACCCACTAAACCAACCTTAGCCACTGGGGACAGACACCAAAAACAACGGGAACTACGAACCTGCAGCCTGCAAAAAGGAGACCCCAAACACAGTAACATAAGCAAAACGAGAAGACAGAAAAACACACAGCAGGAGAAGGAGCAAGATAAAAACCCACCAGACCTAACAAATGAAGAGGTAATAGGCAGTCTACCTGAAAAAGAATTCAGAATAATGATGGTAAAGATGATCCAAGATTCTATTTCCCAGATCCAAAATCTTGGAAATAGAATAGACAAAATGCAAGAAACAGTTAACAAGGACCTAGAAGAACTAAAGATGAATCAAGCATCGATTAAAAACACAATAAATGAAATAAAAAATGCTCTAGAAGATGGCGGAAGAGTAAGATGCGGAGATCACCTTCCTCCCCACGGATACACCAGAAATACAGCTACACGTGGAACAACTCCTACAGAACACCTACTGAACGCTGGCAGAAGACCCCAGACCTCCCAAAAGGTAAGAAACTCCCCACATACCTGGGTAGGGCAAAGTGGAGAGATCCCCACACAGAGGATCGGTGCCGAGCGGCGCTCGCCGGCCCGAGAGGCTTGTCTGCTCGCTCGCCGGGGCGCGCAGCGCTGGAAGCTGAGGCTCGGGCTTTGGTCAGAGCGCGGGGAGAGGACTGGGGCTGGCGGCGAGAACTCAGCCTGAAGGGGGCTAATGTGCCACAGCTAGCCGGGAAGGAAGTCCGGGAGAACTCTGGAGCTGCCGAAGAGGCAAGAGACTTTTTCTTCCCTCTTGGTTTCCTGGTGCGCGAGGAGAGGGGATTAAGAGCGCTGCTTAAAGGGGCTCCACAGACGGGCGCGAGTCGCGACTGAAAGCGCGGAGCCTAGTGACGGGCGTGGGACGCTGGGGCTGCTGCTGCCGCCGCCAAGAAGCCTGTGTGCGAGCGCAGGTCACTGCCCACACCGCCCTTCCGGGAGCCTGTGCAGCCCGCCACTGCCGGGGTCCCGGGATCCAGGGGCGGCTTCCCTGGGAGAACGCACGGCGCGCCTCGGGCTGGTGCAACATCACGCCGACTTCTGCCGCTGCAGGCTCGCCCCGCACTCCGTGCCCCTCCCCGCCCGGCCTCAGTGAGCCAGAGTCCCCGAAGAGGCTGCTCCTTTAACCCTGTCCTGTCTGAGCGAAGAACAGACGCCCTCCGGCGACCTACACGCAGAGGCGGGGCCAAATCCAAAGCTGAGACCCAGGAGCTGTGAGAACAAAGAAGAGAAAGGGAAACCTCTCCCAGCAGCCTCAGAAGCAGCGGATTAAAGCTCCACAATCAACTTGATGTACCCTGCATCTGTGGAATACATGAATAGACAACAAATCATCCCAAATTGAGGATCCCGGAGTCAGTGCTGTGCCTCTGAGGTGGGAGAGCCAACTTCAGGACACTGGTCCACAAGAGACCTCCCAGCTCCACATATCAAACAGCAAAAATCTTCCAGAGATCTCCATCTCAACACCAGCACCCAGCTTCACTCAACGACCAGCAAGCTACAGTGCTGGACACCCTAAGCCAAACAACTAGCAAGACAGGAACACAATACCACCCATTAGCAGAGAGGTGGCCTAAAATCATAAAAAGTCCGCAGACATCCCAAAACACACCACCAGACGTGGACCTGCCCACCAGAAAGACAAGATCCAGCCTCATCCACCAGAACACAGGCACTAGTCCCCTCCACCAGGAAGCCTACACAACCCACTAAACCAACCTTAGCCACTGGGGACAGACACCAAAAACAACGGGAACTACGAACCTGCAGCCTGCAAAAAGGAGACCCCAAACACAGTAACATAAGCAAAACGAGAAGACAGAAAAACACACAGCAGGAGAAGGAGCAAGATAAAAACCCACCAGACCTAACAAATGAAGAGGTAATAGGCAGTCTACCTGAAAAAGAATTCAGAATAATGATGGTAAAGATGATCCAAGATTCTATTTCCCAGATCCAAAATCTTGGAAATAGAATAGACAAAATGCAGGAAACAGTTAACAAGGACCTAGAAGAACTAAAGATGAATCAAGCATCGATTAAAAACACAATACATGAAATAAAAAATACTCTAGATGGGATCAATAGCAGAATAACTGAGGCAGAAGAACGGATAAGTGAGGTGGAAGATAAAATAGTGGAAATAACTGCTGCAGAGCAAAATAAAGAAAAAAGACTGAAAAGAAAAGAGGAGAGTCTCAGAGACCTCTGGGACAACATTAAACGCACCAACATTCGAATTATAGGGGTTCCAGAAGAAGAAGAGAAAAAGAAAGGGACTGAGAAAATATTTGAAGAGATTATAGTTGAAAACTTCCCTAATATGGGAAAGGAAATAGTTAATCAAGTCCAGGAGGCACAGAGAGTCCCATACAGAATAAATCCAAGGAGAAATACACCAAGACACATATTAATCAAACTGTCAAAAATTAAACACAAAGAAATCATATTAAAAGCAGCAAGGCAAAAACAACAAGTAACACACAAGGGAATCCCCATCAGGATAACAGCTGATCTCTCTGCAGAAACTCTACATGCCAGAAGGGAGTGGCAGGACATAATTAAAGTGATGAAGGAGAAAAACCTGCAACCAAGATTGCTCTACCCAGCAAGGATCTCATTCAGATTTGATGGAGAAATTAAAACCTTTACAGACAAGCAAAAGCTGAGAGAGTTCAGCACCACCAAACCAGCTTTACAACAAATGCTAAAGGAACTTCTCTAGGCAAGAAACACAACAGAAGGAAAAGACCTACAATAACGAACCCAAAACAATTAAGAAAATGGGAACAGGAACATACATATCGATAATTACCTTAAATGTAAATGGACTAAATGCTCCCACCAAAAGATACAGATTGGCTGAATGGATACAAAAACAAGACCCATATATATGCTGTCTACAAGAGAGCCACTTCAGACCTAGAGACACATACAGACTGAAAGTAAGGGGATGGAAAAAGATATTCCATGCAAATGGAAACCAAAAGAAAGCTGGAGTAGCAATTCTCATATCAAACTAGACTTTAAAATAAAGACTACTAGAAGAGACAAAGAAGGACACTACATAATGATCAAGGGATCCATCCAAGAAGAAGATATAACAATTGTAAATATTTATGCACCAAACATAGGAGCACCTCAATACATAAGGCAAATACTAACAGCCATAAAAGGAGAAATCGACAGTAACACACTCATAGTAGGGGACTTTAACACCCCACTTTCACCAATGGACAGATCATCCAAAATGAAAATAAATAAGGAAACACAAGCTTTAAATGATACATTAAACAAGATGGACTTAATTGATATTTATAGGACATTCCATCCAAAAACAACAGAATACACATTTTTCTCAAGTGCTCATGGAACATTCTCCAGGATAGATCATATCTTGGGTCACAAATCAAGCCTTGGTAAATTTAAGAAAATTGAAATTGTATCAAGTATCTTTTCTGACCACAATGCTATGAGACTAGATATCAATTACAGGAAAAGAGCTGTAAAAAATACAAACACATGGAGGCTAAACAATACACTACTTAATAACGAAGTGATCACTGAAGAAATCAAAGAGGAAATTAAAAAATACCTAGAAACAAATGACAATGGAGACACGACGACCCAAAACCTATGGGATGCAGCAAAAGCAGTTCTAAGAGGGAAGTTTATAGCAATACAATCCCACCTTAAGAAACAGGAAACATCACGAATAAACAACCTAACCTTGCACCTAAAGCCATTAGAGAAAGAAGAACAAAAACATCCCAAAGTTAGCAGAAGGAAAGAAATCATAAAAATCAGATCAGAAATAAATGAAAAAGAAATGAAGGAAACGATAGCAAAGATCAATAAAACTAAAAGCTGGTTCTTTGAGAAGATAAACAAAATTGATAAACCATTAGCCAGACTCATCAAGAAAAAAAGGGAGAAGACTCAAATCAATAGAATTAGAAATGAAAAAGGAGAAGTAACAACTGACACTGCAGAAATACAAAAGATCATGAGAGATTACTACAAGCAACTCTATGCCAATAAAATGGACAACCTGGAAGAAATGGACAAATTCTTAGAAATGCACAACCTGCCAAGACTGAATCAGAAAGAAATAGAAAATATGAACAGACCAATCACAAGCACTGAAATTGAAACTGTGATAAAAAATCTTCCAACAAACAAAAGCCCAGGACCAGATGGCTTCACAGGCGAATTCTATCAAGCATTTAGAGAAGAGCTAACACCTATCCTTCTCAAACTCTTCCAAAATATAGCAGAGGGAGGGACACCCCCAAACTCATTCTACGAGGCCACCATCACCTTGATACCAAAACCAGACAAGGATGTCACAAAGAAAGAAAACGACAGGCCAATATCACTGATGAACATAGATGCAAAAATCCTCAACAAAATACTAGCAAACAGAATCCAACAGCACATTAAAAGGATCATACACCATGATCAAGTGGGGTTTATTCCAGGAATGCAAGGATTCTTCAATATACGCAAATCAATCAACGTGATACACCATATTAACAAATTGAAGGAGAAAAACCATATGATCATCTCAATAGATGCAGAGAAAGCTTTCAACAAAATTCAACACCCATTCATGATTAAAACCCTGCAGAAAGTAGGCATAGAGGGAACTTTCCTCAACATCATAAAGGCCATACATGACAAACCCACAGCCAGGATCGTCCTCAATGGTGAAAAACTGAAAGCATTTCCACTAAGATCAGGAACAAGACAAGGTTGCCCACTCTCACCACTCTTATTCAACATAGTTTTGGAAGTTTTAGCCACAGCAATCAGAGAAGAAAAGGAAATAAAAGGAATCCAAATCGGAAAAGAAGAAGTAAAGCTGTCACTGTTTGCAGACGACATGATACTATACATAGAGAATCCTAAAGATGCTACCAGAAAACTACTAGAGCTAATCAATGAATTTGGTAAAGTTGCAGGATACAAAATTAATGCACAGAAATCTCTGGCATTCCTATATACTAACGATGAAAAATCTGAAAGTGAAATCAAGGAAACACTCCCATTTACCATTGCAACAAAAAGAATAAAATATCTAGGAATAAACCTACCTAAGGAGACAAAAGACCTGTATGCAGAAAATTATAAGACACTGATGAAAGAAATTAAAGATGATACAAATAGATGGAGAGATGTACCATGTTCTTGGATTGGAAGAATCAACATTGTGAAAATGACTCTACTACCCAAAGCAATCTACAGATTCAATGCAATCCCGATCCAACTACCACTGGCATTTTTCACAGAAGTAGAACAAAAAATTTCACAATTTGTATGGAAACACAAAAGACCCCGAATAGCCAAAGCAATCTTGAGAACGAAAAACGGAGCTGGAGGAATCAGGCTCCCTGACTTCAGACTATACTACAAAGCTACAGTAATCAAGACAGTGTGGTACTGGCACAAAAACAGAAAGATAGATCAATGGAATAGGATAGAAAGCCCAGAGATAAACCCACGCACATATGGTCACCTTATCTTTGATAAAGGAGGCAGGAATGTACAGTGGAGAAAGGACAGTCTCTTCAATAAGTGGTGCTGGGAAAACTGGATAGGGACATGTAAAAGTATGAGATTAGATCACTCCTTAACACCATACACAAAAATAAGCTCAAAATGGATTAAAGACCTAAATGTAAGGCCAGAAATTATCAAACTCTTAGAGGAAAACATAGGCAGAACACTCTATGACATAAATCACAGCAAGATCCTTTTTGACCCACCTCCTAGAGAAATGGAAATAAAGACAAAAATAAACACATGGGACCTAATGAAACTTAAAAGCTTTTGCACAGCAAAGGAAACCATAAAGAAGACCCAAAGACAACCCTCAGAATGGGAGAAAATATTTGCAAATGAAGCAACTGACAAAGGATTAATCTCCAAAATTTATAAGCAGCTCATGCAGCTCAATAACAAAAAAACAACCCAATCCAAAAATGGGCAGAAGACCTAAATAGACATTTCTCCACAGAAGATATACAGACTGCCAACAAACACATGAAAGGATGCTCAACATCTTTACTCATTAGAGAAATGCAAATCAAAACTACAATGAGATATCATCTCACACCAGTCAGAATGGCCATCATCAAAAAATCTAGAAACAATAAATGCTGGAAAGGGTGTGGTGAAAAGGGAACACTCTTGCACTGCTGGTGGGAATGTGAATTGGTACAGCCACTATGGAGAACGGTATGGAGGTTCCTTAAAAAACTACAAATAGAACTACCATATGACCCAGCAATCCCACTACTGGGCATATACCCTGAGAAAACCATAATTCAAAAAGAGACATGTACCAAAATGTTCATAGCAGCCCTATTTACAATAGCCCGGAGATGGAAACAACCTAAGTGTCCATCATCGGATGAATGGGTAAAGAAGAGGTGGCACATATATACAATGGAATATTACTCAGCCATAAAAAGAAACGAAATTGAGCTATTTGTAATGAGGTGAATGGACCTAGAGTCTGTCATACAGAGTGAAGTAAGTCAGAAAGAGAAAGACAAATACTGTATGCTGACACATATATATGGAATTTAAGAAAAAAAATGTCATGAAGAACATAGGGGTAAGACAGGAATAAAGACACAGACCTACTAGAGAATGAACTTGAGGATATGGGGAGGGGGAAGGGTAAGCTGTGACAAAGTGAAAGAACGGCATGGCCATATATACACTACCAAACGTAAGGTAGATAGCTAGTGGGAAGCAGCCGCATAGCACAGGGAGATCAGCTCGGTGCTTTGTGACTGCCTGGAGGGGTGGGATAGGGAGGGTGGGAGGGAGACGCAAAAGGGAGGGGATATGGGAACATATGTATATGTATAACTGATTAAATTTGTTAGAAAGCAAAAAAAAAGAAAAAAAAACGTGGATGGAAGGATGGGGGTGGGTGTTTTCAACTTCCCAAACGGGAGATTAAAAAAACAAAAATCCCTGTACATTGAGATTGTATATTACAAACTCTGTAGCCTAAAGACTTGTTGGTTCCATTTTTGTTTTTCTTTTTTATCTTGAGTGAGAATCCATGGCATTGAATATTATGCCAGTGCATTAGAGGTAGAAAACTGCTTGTTTTGCTTTTTTAATTGCTCTTGCTATATGTAGAATATATATGATCTTATATGTGTTTCATTGGGAAATTTACATACTCAACGTAGGATGTAGGCGAGTAATCACAACATAAAAGGGATGAGTGTAGGATGGGGGCTAAGAGTCATTGGACTTGTATTCTGAACTTATTGTAGTCAGTCATTTGCCTTGTGGCCTTGGAAAAGATTCTTAGTCTCTCAAGAAATTTGATAATTATATAATGAGGATGTGGTCTAGGTGGCCAACAGTGGGTGCTTGGAGCTGCCCTGTACTGAGAAGGAAGAATTCTACACCGAGGCTCAGGCGGGAAGAATGCTGCATTTTTGCGATACCTTCCGAGGGTTTGGAAGTGGGGAGGAGTGGCACACCTGAGCGTATTTGGACAAGAGGAGGCATAACATCTCCCTCTTAGTGTTAGAATTCTGTGATTCTAGGGCCTTCTTTGAGGCTTCCTCCTTCTAGGTTGGAAAAAAGCTTCAGCAGAAAAATGTAGTTCTTAAGAGCAAGAATTCTAGAACCACACTTCCTGGATATGAATCCCAGCTACTTAGCTTTGTGACCATGGGCACAATGGTCTGTGCTTTATTTTCCTTTATCACTGAAGGTAGAGACTTTTACCTCTTTCTTCACTGAGTGTTGTATGCACACAGAACCACTGCCCAGAATGTGGAGAGCAGTCAGTTAACATTTGTTGAATGAATGAATGAACCTTTCTTAGACGGTAGTTAGAATTAGGTGAGTTAATATGTATAAAGCACTCAAAATAGTGCCTGGCACAGAGTGTGCTCAATAAGTTTTAGGTGTTATTATAATTTATAACTTATGAGATATAGAGGACAAGTATTTTAGATGACTTAATTTGCATTTTATCTTCCTGTTCCCAGTCCTAAAGACCTATCATGAAAAGCTAAGGCCTGAATAGTTAAGAAAGGAAGGGATTAATTTATCAATAATTTCAGAAAATCATTTTTACTTTGACATTTAATACTTTGCTAATCATGATCAGAATATTCTGGTCATAGATCAGTGATGGCACTGTGTCTTGGAACACGGACTTTCCATATTTGTTGCGGGTTGTGCTACTTTGCCGTCTCTCTCACCCACCCCACCCATGCCCACAGATTATGGTAATACCAAGGGCATAAGTGTCTGAAGTGACCATCCAGGTTCATGACTGCAGTTTGAGGCCACACAACTTAGCAAAGTTAACTGGTCTGTACGTGAATTGCGCCTCTGACTTTGGCCTCATTAGCCCCGTGGTATTTGTGACTATTTCACTGTTCTAGATGCATCCACATCAGATACAGTTTCTTGTGTTTGTTCTTATAATAAATCAAGCTGAAAGCTGATTCCAAGATGTATTAAAAGTCTTTAGAGAGTCCATGACAGTTGCAAGAGAGTTCAATCTTTGGAATGTCTGGACTCTTACAAAGAAAACCTAGCCAGATAAGGAAGCCCGTTCTTGGAGTGTTTTCCCTCTTTAGTCAAATCCCCCAGGTCTCTCTCTGGGTCTGCTTGGCAGTCAGTCCACTTTTCCCAGGGCTGTCTCCCCTGGCTGCTTCCCTCCTGCTTGTCCTATAGACAGATCGTAGTTAAGCCATCATGGGATGTTATCAGTGGAAAGAACCCCACAAATTACCTTCAGACTTCACTTTGGCAGAGACAAACTAAGTATATATAAACAGATCAAGGTAGCATGGTTCCTGGCACACAGTAAACTTTTTGTGTGTGTGTGAATGCATGTGTAATGTTAGAACTGCCCTGCTTGGAAGGGGTTTCCGAGCTCCATGGAGGTCCCTAAGGAAAAAGACAAAACCTCTGGGTTTCTAAGATTCCATCTGAAGAATCCTGGTCTTAGCCTAGGGATGGGCTTGATATCTACAGAGGAAATAGGGACAGAGCTTGTTAGGCTAGGCTGGAACCCCTTCTCCATATAATTTAGACAGATGGTCAGCCCCTGCCTTAAAAGGTTTGTGTACATACTTCTGTAAGTCCCTAATTGGTACAGCTGAGGAAACCATTTAAATATTGGAGGAATCTACCTCAGTAAGTGCTCTACCCCGGGTCCTGACTGCTCTTGGGTTCACCTATAAATAGTAATCTGGAATATTTTGGAAGCATAAAAGGCGTATTCAGCTTTTCATGATTAGCTTTATTCCCAGGCCAGAAAGAAGAATGTATACTTATACCAGATAATAAGAATTACTGCTTTGAAAAAGGGCTGGTATCGCCCAGTTTCAGAAGAGAAATATTTGTATCGTCATAATCTTTTCTTATCTTCACTTTGTTATTAAAACATTAAAAATCCGCATTCTTGGTTTATTTCTGTTTCTCTATTTCCAAAATATTCAGTCTTGCTTCGCTGGTTTGTGCATTTACTCTTGCCATTGGTAAAATATTTTATATAATATTTTTATATTGGTTATATAGAATGGTAAATCAGCACTGCATCCTTGAAACAGTGATTAAATTTGACCTCTTCTTGCTGATCTGAGATCAGAGTGGTTAATTAGCGGTCACTTTTTGTGGAAGTAAAGGAGGCAAGATATTTTGTATTTATGTGGTAATGTGTGTAGGTTTTCCCCCTCTTTCTTGCTGGTCAGACTACTATTCTGTGTTCACTCTTTCTGTGTCTTTATACAGGAAACTTTATAGATGTCTCTTAAAAATGAGAGCAAAATTCTGACCACTGGTATATGCTCTTTTGAGTACAGAGAATATGAGGGGGCTGTGTTGTGTGCATGCATGTGTGTTTGTGTATGTTCTGTGTGCAAGTGTGCAAAGTTAGGACGGTCCCTGAAGGAGGAGAAGCTAGCGCTCCGTGTAAAGGGGAGATACTTTCTAAGCAAGGGTTGGCAAACGCAAGGTGCCTGCTGCAGAGACAGGTGGGCATGTTGCAGGGATAGGGTGGCTGTCCAGAAGGGGAGGGGGGTGACAGGGTCAGACTCCAGGAAGGATCGGGACAGACCAGTCTTTGTCAGCCCTGCTCCTACTGCTGGGGCTTTCCGACGATACCCCAAGGACTGAGATCCAGAATTTATGATTGTTTTTTCAAAACGGGATACATTTAATTTTTTTCCTCACTTCTGAACTCATCTCTTTGAATTTCAGAACTTGTAATCATTAAACGATGCAGTTTTCTCTTTGAAATCATGCTCATTTTCACATCTTTGCTTCTTAAGACAAGAAACTGTCTCTGGAGATCCACCTTCTCCAGTTTCAAATTAAGCTTTCTCATCGCTGACCCTGAGAGACTTCTTTTGAACGACATCCCAGCCACATCACATCTTCTTATGGTGCAGCCTCTTTCCCCCTCTCCTCCAGAATTAGGTGCAACATGCTTTTTTTTTTTTTTTTTAACCTTCCCAGGTTTTTTAAAAAAAGAATTTAACAAATGAACCTATTTGCATAGAGGCTGGTAGATCTAACCAAGTTCAACTTTATGCCATTTTCAATGCATATGCAGCTGCCTGGAGGTTGGTTGTTTTCACTTGCTTTTGATTCTTGCACGAAGTTAAAACTGGACCTGTGAAACCCTGAAGTGTGTTTAAGGAATTGAAGATAAACCCACAGGTTGCTATTTCTGTAGCATCTGTATGTTTTTCGTCAGGGAATTGGGTGAAGAATCACATTTTCACTTTCCTTGTCATACCAAGAGCTTATTCCTGGCTCACAGCTTGAATCAAGTGTTGGCAAGTTAGCAGAATTGACTCTGTAAATCTAATACAATATTTATTAACTCACTCTCGCCGTTGAAGACTCTTGAGTTGGCCCTCTTGGCACTGAAGAAGTGTTAGGAGCTTCTCACGTCTAGAAAGGCCTAGAAGACATCGTTCCTTAATCGCTGAAATAGCACCGGTGGCGTCTTGATGACCAGGAACTTGCCTTGCTGTCTTGCTGGGCCGCCCTGGTCTATGGGCTGCCATGCCCTTTCCCCTTCCATTTCCAGAGTCGACTTCTACAGAATTTCATTGACGAGTTAGAACAAGACATAACTAATGGCTGAAGAGAACCCTAGCCTTTATATAAGAAGCACAAGAATTACTTAGGTTATTTAATGTCTGACAATGAATAATGTTTCCGTGAACCTGCCAGATGCTGTATTGCTTTAGTCTCTAAAAAGATTCAGATATCCTATTGATGGGCCAGGTGTTCATTTTTCTTCGTTTATTCTCTACAGAGAGCTTGAGATTTTATTTTCCTCTTCTTAACGAATCTCCTTGTTCCCCGCCCTCCCCGCACTTTTTCTACAAAGTGCATTTTGTGACCATAGTTAAATTAACTAGAATTTTAAAACTATTTCTAGCCCATTTTACAAAGCAAAAGAATATGCTTAGAAAGGGGCAAAGGCGGGTTGGCACGTCGTCAATCAAGGTAACTAGCCTTAAAGTTTCCTTTCACTTGCGCTTTAAATATTCCCGTGGTGAAGTGTAGAACTGGACCCATGGTCTTCCTTTAGGAGCAAGAGAAATGGGTAGGAATAGCTGTCCACGTTTCACTGACTAATGAGGCTGGGCTGCCCTCTGAGGTTAACCCAGGAGGGTGGCCAGCGGATGCCCTAGTCACTGGGGAAGGAGGGGCCCAGAATTCCATACGTGGCCTTGGCCCCTGCAAGCTCCACCTTCTCATCTGAGAATTCCTGTCGTTCAAGGAGATCGAGAATTCCCACGTTTCAAGGATATAGCGGAAAGTACAGTGTAAGCCGTTGTGTTCGTGCTCAGCAAATACACTGAACACACTGTTAGGTATTTCAGTTTTTCTTTTAATTTTTCATTTGTTTCTGAATTTTGTTGTCCTGTTACAGTACATGTGACTCATGTATTTCAGTTACTGCAGAAACGAGGGACGAATATATCTTAGCCTCGTACAGTTTTCAGCTTGTCATGATGCTTGTTTTATTTTTTTATTTATGTTTTTGGCCGCGCTGTGCGGCTTGCCAGATCTTAGTTCCCCTACCAGGGATCAAACCCCCACCCCCTGCAGTGGAAGCGCCGAGTCGTAACCACGGGACCACCGGGGAAGTCCCATGATGCTTGTTTTAGATACGTGTCCTTGCCTTGTTTTCTTTTCATGAAATGTTTACTGTGGTTAACATGTGTCCACTCTAGGATGGGTAAATAGTAACACAGTGAATATATGACGAGTTTGCTACTGATTTTTTTACGTGCATCTTAAAATGTCACCTTTTACTTAAATATCTAGCGAACATTTTTAAAACGACAGCTGGCTCGTTAATGGATATTAATATAGCTTTCAAAACTTCACTCAGGCAATAAAACGATTTTTGTGTGTTTATACCTTTAACCATTGGGATTTAAACAGCAGTTTTCCAGCATATGAATCAGTGATTTAACTGGCCCATAGTAGGGAACTCTGGGAGAAAGGACATTATGTTCCCACTTTTCCAGGCCTTTGATCATGCTAAATCACAAGTCAGGGGCCTGACAATGAAATCCTTTTTGTATCTGGGTTTAAAAGGTTTTAAAAGTTGAAATTAATGCTCTTTACAGTGAAGTATGTTCTCTAAGTGCCAAATAAATTTAAGCGCGAGCTTGTTGCCTCTTATTGCTCGTAAAGAGAGATTTACTACCTGAGATTACCCCGTTCCTGCAGTGACATCACCAGCTCATGTAAGGATTACTGTCTCTATGCAAACGGAAGATCACAGACTCTGGGAGCACAGATCCTAATGGCTTTAGGTGCATAAGCTTACGGAGTGTATGGATTTGTTGGTGTGTATTTAGAGTTGGTCACAATTTTATTGCGCAGTGTTATGTGGCTGTGATTGTGTATTTGTAACGTTTGTTTATTCACTTAGCCAGTGTGTGTGTGGGTGTCTGCTGTGTCCTGGGCAAGGCCATTAGAAAGTAGGAAACCAAGAGTCAACGAGATACATCTCCTGCCCTCCTGATGATTATGAACTGATGCAGGAGAAGTAAACCAAGACTTAGAACAGGACACGACAACTAATGTGGTCTCCATGGGCCTGGGGTATGGGTGCAGGGCCTGTGCAGTCCCTCCAGGGACATTCTTTCCAGTGTTGGTAGCTCAGCAGAGACCTGAGTGGTCTAGGAGAGACTTGGGGTGAAGGGGGCATTCTTGGCAGAAGGAACATGGCAAGTAGAGGGGTTCAGGTGTCACTGCCCTGGGGTTCCTTCTCTCCTGATGCATTTGTAATTTATTGGGTTTTCCAGCTGTTAATCTGGTGGAATTCTCTGTTCCCAAAATACATTGAAAAGGCTAGATTTCAGTTAGTTAGCTTGAATATATCAGCTGCCAAAATAACAGTCTTCTGTATTTTTGTTGCAGAAATGCATGTGTCATTTAAGCCCCTGACACCCTCGTGCAGGACTTTCAGCCACTGTACCTTCCCTTGGTCGCTCTGCCATCTCCTCCTGTTAAGTCGAAGAGCTTAATCTACAAGATTCCTTAAAGCGATTTTAGCTCTAATGTGCTATTATTTCAGGGCAAAAAATGATAAAGATGAAAAGGAGAGAGAACACCAGTTGCCTTTCAAAGCAAAAGATGAACTTAAATATTGAGGCTTTTCTTTCCATAGGTCTTTGGACATAGCCATGTCAAGGAGCCCTAGCTTCCCAAGGATGACTCTGCTTTTCTAAAAAACTCCTTGAAATTGAATGCTGAGTGAATTGTGTATATTTACGTATCTTGTTTTTACAGAAAACCGTGTCTGTAACTCTGTGTGTGTGTGTTCATTTTCCTGACTGCAGCTCCTGAGGAAAAGGCATATAGGAAATGACATCGTGACCATTGTCTTCCAAGAGCCTGGAGCACTTCCTTTTACTCCAAAAAGCATCCGGTCCCACTTTCAACATGTCTTCGTCATAGTCAAAGTGCATAATCCATGCACTGAAAATGTGTGTTACAGGTGAGTCCCTGGTATTTCATGCTCCCAGGGTTGTTCCAACAGGACCTCATTCCCCAAAATGTCTTCCAATTAGTTTTCCATTATTTCTATGCCCGTAATTATCCTTCTTTTTTTTTTCTAATTATATTTCCCACTGTCTTCACTCAGGCACTTTCTTTCTTTCTTTCTTTTCTTTTCTTTTCTTTCATTTTATTTTTGGCTGTGTTGGGTCTTGGTTGCTGCACGCAGGCTTTCTCTAGTTGCAGTGAGAGGGGGCTACTCTTCGTTGCGGTGTGCGGGCTTCTCATTGCAGTGGCTTCTCTTGTTGTGGAGCACGGGCTCTAGGCACGCGGGCTTCAGTAGTTGTGGCATGCGGGCTCAGTAGTTGTGGCATGCGGGCTCAGTATTTGTGGCTTGCGGGCTCAAGAGCTCAGGCTCAGTAGTTGTGGCGCACGGGCTTAGTTGTTCCACAGCATGTGGGACCTTCCCGGACCAGGGATCGAACCCGTGTCCCCAGCAATGGCAGGCTGATTCTTAACCACTGCACCACCAGAGAAGTCTTGCACTCAGGTACTTTCTGTAAGAAATAATTGCCTTCTTCTCATTTTGAAACAGTGAAATTCCTAGCAGTTCACAGTTCTAGGTTTCACCTTTCCTCAATGTTAAAGACTTCCTACAGTCCTTGCCAGACCATCGCTTGATTGATAGCAGCCTCAGAAGTGGAGGATCTGGCCATTTCAGTGCTCCCCTGAAAAAAACGCATTCTGGTGGTAAAATGTTTCTTCCCGTCCAAGAGCTTGGAAACACGCACACGGTAGTGTGGTGGTGTGTCGAGATAGGGGTTTGACACTTGCTTTGGTGATTTCAAAAGGCCATCCAGGTGCCTCAGAATCCCGAGACTGACGAGGCCTGCCCTTCCTCTACCCATGCTCTTCCTTAGGAAACAGCTGTCACCAAAGGCTCCTGCCTTGTGGGGTGTCAGTAAAAGAGCCGGTCTCTGACCTGAGTGAGAATCCAGCTCTCCTGCCCCCTCATGGCACTTTGTAACGATTTAGCTTATTTTTTGGAGCCTTCATTTCCTTTTCTGAAAACTGGGGTAATAGTACCAACTTCAATATGTAGTTATGAGGAATGAATAGCAGTAATTATGCAAAAACACCTGTTAGAGTTCCTGGCGCTCATCTTAAAGCAGTGGTTACCGGTTGAGCAGCCTCCCGGGCCTGGATGGGGCAGAGGGGCCTGTGAAGGGCAGCTGTGCCCTCCTAGGGGCAAGGAGACTGGCCTGTGTGCTTGGTGTCGCCAGCTTGCATCCCCACCCCATGTTCTCCCCATCTGCATGGTTTCCCCCTGTGGTGATCCTTGTATGCACCTCAGTTCAAGACCCCTGGCCTGAATGCTCAGAATGACTTTTTATTTAAAAAAAAAAAGTGATACTTGAAAAAAAGGACATCTAGTCTGTATAAACGATACGCTTAAAACCGTTAACGTTGGTGCAAACATGCTCAGTCAGCTTATTCTTCTGGGATCTCCGCTGATGAATGGTAATTATGAAGAGTAATCTTAAATGAGCCTTCCTAATGGATTGGAAACAAGCCTAGGGCTTTATTGTATTTGGTGTTATTTTATAGGCTACTATTCTTAGGTCAAATCAAGTATTTTTAATTACTTTCTATCTTTAGTTTATCCTTCTGTCATGAGGTGGTTGATTAGCACAAAAAATCTTAAGGATAAGTAATACCTCTTTATTTTTATTTCTTTTAGGTGTTCTGTGTTTAATTAAATTACCGGGGAGGGATGCTTTTCATATAGATCTTACCTATCAACAAAGCGGCTTGCATTATGTTTTCTGTGGTAGAAACCAGCTTGTACAAATGGTTCAAAGGTGGGGTCATTGCCTTTTAAGATACCACGTTGCTATCACTAAATTATCATTTACTAATGAGATTCAAATGTAAAGCAGTGGAGTGCCTCTAGGTTTTGGAAGTGCCTCATAAACATTCATAATGATCGCACTTACCACCTCATGAGTGTCCTTCAAAGAATCAATCGTAATCTTCTGGAAAACTAGTCAAATCAATTCCATGACTTTTTTTTTTTTGCCGTACGCGGGCCTCTCACTGCTGTGGCCTCTCCCGTTGCAGAGCACAGGCTCCGGACGCGCGGGCTCAGCGGCCATGGCTCACGGGCCCAGCCGCTCCGTGGCATGTGGGATTCCCCCGGACCGGGGCACGAACCCATGTCCCCTGCATCGGCAGGCGGACTCCCAACCACTGTGCCACCAGGGAAGCCCGATTCCATGACATTTTTATGAAGATGTGTTTACTCTGTCACAGGGAATAAGGTTACAGTGCCCAGGTTTTCCAGAAACACCTCACATAAGTCTGTTTCCTATGATTTCCTCAAAACATACCAGTCACAAAGTAAATTCATTAAAATAATTTCCAAGGAAATGATAAAATATAGTCCAGGTCTGCTGTTTTCTAGGTTGCTCCGTCTTAATCACGGGTGCGTTTTATAGAAGCCTGGGTGGGTCGCACATGCCCCTGTGACCCCTGTGCTTCGTTCATCCCATGAGCTTTGCACAGGTGCTGAGTGGCAGTGAGTTCTGGCAGATCGTGACCTGCAGTACCACGTAGCTCAGAGGCGTGGTCCAGACAGACTGCTGGGGCGAGATGCCCTCCTCTGATAAAAGCGTGCTGCTAACTAGGGCACGCGTCCAGAATGTGAAAGAGCAGGCTCCCATCTTCCAGAGAAGTCTGAGCTGTGCCCCCTGGATACAGCAGGGCTCTCTCTCGGTGATGCTGGGGCCACTTGAACCTAGAAAGAAATAATGGGGCAACATCCACAAAGCTCCACGTTATGTAATTTTAGTCTAAAATTATTAAAAAGCAAACTTAACAGATTGCCTGTTTCTTTATATGAGATTCTTTCATTTCAATGGTTGTAGCCATTGTAGAGCTAACTCTGAGGGATTTATATGTTTGTGTGCTTTCCAAGATAAACTCTTTGCAAAATGCATCCTTTTTTTTTTTTTTTTTTTTTTTTGTGGTATGTGGGCCTCTCACTGTTGCGGCCTCTCCCGTTGCGGAGCACAGGCTCCGGACGTGCAGGCTCAGCGGCCATGGCTCACGGGCCCAGCCACTCCGTGGCATGTGGGATCTTCCCGGACTGGGGCACGAACCCGTGTCCCCTGCATTGGCAGACGGACTCTCAACCACTGCGCCACCAGGGAAGCCGAAAATGCATCCTTTAATAACTGAATGAGTAAACTTCTTGTGCTCTGTAGGCTTGGTAGCTAACTGTCAATTAAAAGGGCAGTATTATCTATATAAAACGATGACTTCCATTTTAGAAAACTTACTATGTAGCCCCTTCTTACAAAAATTAGATGATAATTTTAAATCAATGATGAAAACGATAATTATTTGTGGCAATAGTAGTGATGGTAACAGTTGGGTTACTAATAGCTTAGCGTGCATTATTTTGTTGAATCCTCATAGTGTGCTTTTGAGGATGGTACTGTTTTAACCCCCATTTTACAGACGAGGCCCTGAGGGATTCAGTAACTCAGAGTCCCTCGGAAAGTGGTGGAGCTGGACTCCTACGAAGAGCACAGGACCCTGGAATCTGCTGTACCCCACGTTGCTTTCCTAAAACCCTTTAACTGGCACATGAAGGAAGGCTCATCTTTGTACTGTTGCCCTCAGTGGAGGGGTCTTATGTCTAAATCATCAGTAAATGCTATCAAGTTATTTGGGTAAAATAAGAAATTCTAATACATACTCTTGTTTCCACCCACTAGGAATTATCCCAGTCTGGCAAAAGAATATTCCATCTTAACTCTGCTTGAAAGCATTACGGATTATATAAGCTTTTGTAACCAGGGGTTTCTAATTGATCCCCATCCTCAGACCATCATGGTGATCATGGACTAATAATAGTAGTCATAGTAACAGCTGTGCCTGAATTCTGCTCCTTTTTTGGTACAACTTTGATCCGAGATGCATAGGATGGTGGTTTATCGAGCCACACTGTACCATACACTGTAGTGGAGGTGTCCAGTTAGACATTTGGTTTAATAATTTGGGACAAGAAGAATCGCCCTGCTAACAGATGTCTCTCTCTGCCCACTCTGGAGCTCCACAGTGAGAGCCGTCTGGGAACACATTTAGATATAAAAAGTTCGCCCTGATGCTTTGCCTTAAGTGCATCCAAGCTGTAGTCAGAGAGTAGCTTGAGATCCACAGAGCTAAGTGCAAAAAGTAATCCTGTAAGGTGTTAAATGGGATTTGACCTCCTCAGCGTTCCATGGGTAAAATACTTCCAGGAATCTGTGCTCATCGCTGGAAGACAAAACCACGTTTAGGAGAGGTGATCACATGAGTTGATTATGGCCAGTGTCGGGAGGGCAGGGTCCAGTACACTGAGAGGCCACTTGAGCTGGTTGATCGTTCTGGTGGGGAAGCAACAGGTGTGGCTACACTACCCACAGTCCAGACATGTAGCTTTGGGACAGCTCTCTATGGAATAACACCTGAGGACAAGTTAATTCCTACTCAGTCTAGAAAGTTCTTCCTAAGGATGGTAGTGAGGGGAAGACGGGTCATATATGGTGGCAGCCCCTCAGCCATTTGAAACCTCCACGGTGTTTCTAAGACCTTCCTTGAAGACGTGAGTCAAGTCCCCCCACCTCCCTCTCTGGTTCAGCGCCTTTGCTACCATGCATGTGAGTGAGTTTGGTCTTCTGTCCCAAATGGAAGCAGTCCTTCCCTCCCCTTTCACTCCAGCTAAGGCCCCACCCAGACCCTCTTGCATCTTATAGCTCTTTCCCTGGAAATGATGAACGTTGCTGAAGGGTGTGCAGGTTACAGCAAAGGGGAGAGATCCCTGGCGACTGTGATCTATTTGGACTCTAACCAGCCACATTCCAGAAAAAGAATTCACACCTAATGTGTTCATACCTTAATCACCTCTTTCAGGATTTTCTACCATGAAGAAGATGAAACATAGGTTGCTTCCTTTTTTTATCCCAACACAGAAAATACCAGCCTGGGCAGATGTGGGGTTGGTTCCCATTCTTGGTCTGCAGTAGCTGCTCAGTAACTGGGGAGTGCTGTGGGGTTCATTCATTCACTCACTCCAGTCCTTCATCTGCTCATTCATTAATTCACTCATATTTCAAAAAGGATTTGAGACAACGAAAGCTTCTGTCTGGTACAGGGGAGCATTACTGGTTTTGCCGTATTAAGATGGTTATTGCCATCACTATACATTTGATCTTTTCAGTCCCTGGAATCTTTTAAAACTTTGCTCCTATAAAATCTTCATTTAGATTTCCAAAATGTGATCAAGTGAGCATTTCCTTAAAAAGGGGGACATTCAAAACTTTGGGCCCTGTAAGCATGATCATCGTGTCCAATAGCAGTGAGATCGCAGATAGCCAGCTGGGCTAACCTCACTGCTGCCGAAAGTGTCGCTGTCTCTCAGTGGTGACCGGCCACAGAGTTACAGAGCACCAGCCTGGCTACTGATCCATCATCCCTGCCTTAGTCAGCTCGCACAGCCGTGACTAGGACCACAGACCTGGTAGTTTAAACAACAGACACTTATTTCTCACAGTTCCGGAGGCTGGAAGTCCAAGATCAAGGAGTTGGCAGGTTTGGTTTTTCCTGAGGCCTCTCTCCTTGGCCTACAGATTTCCTGCTGTGTCCTCACGTGGTCTCTCCCCTGTGGGTGTGCATCCCTGGTATCTTCTTGTGTGTCCACGTTTCCTTCTATAAGGACACCTGTTAGACTGGATTAAGGCCCACCCTAATGGCCTCATTTTGACTTAATCATCTCTTTAAAGACCCGATCTCCAAACACAGCCACATTCCCAGTTACTGGGGTTTTGGACTTCAGCATACAAATTTTGGAGGGACACTACTCAGCCCATAACACCCCCTCAACTACTAAGTTTGAAAAGTTTTGCTAAAAACAAAAACTTGATACCCAGAAATGAGCATAACAAGATGCTACAAAGTAGCTGGCTTCAGTCGAAAGTATGGGTGTATGTCACATTTCTGAAGCTGACTATTACGGCCTCACAATTCATCTTGTTTCTCCTTTTCCTCCCTCAGTGTTGGAGTTTCTAGATCAAAAGATGTGCCACCATTTGGTCCACCAATTCCCAAAGGCGTAACTTTCCCAAAGTCCGCAGTATTCCGGGACTTCCTTTTAGCGAAAGTAATCAATGCAGAAAATGCAGCCCACAAATCAGAGAAGTTTCGAGCGATGGCCACTCGGACGAGGCAGGAGTACTTGAAGGACCTGGCGGAGAACTTCGTCACGACCGCCACCGTGGATACCTCCGCGAAATTCAGCTTCATTACCCTGGGTGCCAAGAAGAAGGAGAAAGTAAAGCCCAGGAAGGATGCCCACCTCTTCAGCGTTGGAGCGATCATGTGGCACGTTGTGGCACGGGACTTTGGCCAGTCCTCGGACATTGAGTGTCTCCTTGGGATTTCCAACGAGTTCATAATGCTGATCGAGAAGGATTCCAAGAATGTGGTCTTTAACTGTTCCTGCAGGGATGTCATTGGGTGGACATCTGGGTTAATGAGTATCAAAGTGTTTTACGAACGAGGAGAATGCATCCTTCTGTCCTCAGTGGACAACTGTGCTGAAGACGTCAGGGAAATTGTCCAGCGACTGGGGGTAAGTACAGGTTTTTGTTTATCCACCATCCTTAGCTCTGCAATCCCAGATTCACAGTAGCTTCTGCTGTGGAACTTCTACCCCAATTACATCACCTAGGAAGTGAATTACTATTTCTTAGGGGTAGAGTTTGATTTAATTTTTTTTTAATTTTTAAATTTTTATTTTATATTGGAGTATAGTTGATTAACAATGTTGTGTTATAGAGTTTGATTTTAAATGCTGTGTCCTTTTGAGCTGTTGCTGAATCCATGAATGGAGGCGAAACACCCATTACAAATTGATTGGAAAGGAAAAGTGAAGCCAACTTTCCAAAGGGAACATCGGGATATATTTTCATAGTGTTTCAAGGAAGGACAAGAATTTACTAGATATTATGTCTGTTTGTAGAGACTGGCATGACAGTACCTTCCCAGGGGGAAATTAATAGGCACAGAATCACCGTTGACCATATTGATGGTCAGAGTAAGCCCTCTTTGCCGCTTCACCTCTGCATACTTATACAACAGGTATTTTTGTTTAGTCTGCCAGATTAAATGTTATTAATCTTGCAGCCAGTTTCTTACAGAGGTTTTATAGAATTACCCATTAAGTTAGAAAGACTTTAAGAAAAAAGTCATAAAAAAGATTGTTATTTTCAGTACAAAACCATGATGTCCGTGGTATTTAACAGTTGTATTTCTACTTCATATTTTAACAAAGGAAGGTACACATTTTAGTTTGAGTATATACAGTAGAATTTTAAGAATAAATGAAATATAAGAACAAAATGTGCTTTGACAAAAGAAATTTTCATGTGTAAATCGTCCCCCAAGGGGATGTATATTTCATTCATTAGAGAAGATTTAGTCAGTTATGGATCATGAGAAAGAGAGAAATTATAACCATTTCCTGCCCCCTTTCCTCCCACCAAATATAAACCTTTTATTATTCCAGACCACGTAGGTGAGACAATGCAATCATGTCAGTGTCTGCTGGCCTTGGAGAAATAATGTCATTATTTGCAGATGCTCTTTACAGGAAAGGGCCTCAGTGAGTTCAACAGTATTGAGGGCGTATGTCCGCAAGCTGAGATGTGTGATTCAGGGATGATTAAGTGTGTGATCAGTTTACGTACCTGGAGAATTGAGTTATCTTGTGAGTCTCAGGACACATTGTGTTTTTAGTAATACTGCAAATACTTCTTTTTAGGAGACCTACTGAGTCATCATAATTTGTGCTCCAGAAAATACAACATAAACACACCCCCTTCACCAACCACCAAAATGCACATCCCGTAGGTTCTGACACATTCACTGTTCTGTGGACCCCATTCTACCATTTTCCTAGAAGAATGACGATATTGCTAATGTGACTAAGGTGCCTGATATCTGGAATATATTTGAGGAAGTGTATTCTGTATCTCGGATGACTTGTAGCAGGAGATGGTGGAAACAAACCAACCCAAAGACTGTTGGGGGGTTAAAACAAAAGGCTAGTGCAGGGCAGGAGCAACAGAAATGGAAAGGAAGAGGATGAAGCTGTCGTAGTGGAGAGATGGGGAAGGGGTGCTACTGGGCAGAGGGTGAACTCTGCATTTTCTAGTGGTGGGAAGTGAACTCAAAGGTGTCTGTTATGCAGGTAAAGACAGAGGTGGGGAATACGAGCTCCCACCTAAAGGGACAGGTAGGGCCGGTCACTCTCAGAAGAGCCCAGGCTTGGTTGAATGCTCTCCTGTTGCCATCTTGAAATTCTCCATAATTTTTGACTAAAAGGCCTGCATTTCTATTTTGCACCAGACTCCACAGATTATGTAGCCAATCCCGGGTACATGGATAGGAGGCCACCATGTGATAATTGAGGCCAAGTAATTATGTGAGGAACTCCAGATAAATGGAGAGCATGATCCTTCAGCCTTTGCAAATGTTAAGAAGTAAGGAACAGAAGTGAGAAAGAAATCGCAAAAAGTAGGGGATGTGGCAGGTGGCTGGAAGAAATAAGAGAAAGAGACAGAACAAGTAGGACTCAGAAAAACCTTTCACTCTTCAATCTGATATATGGATGTCAAATTTCAGCTGAAAATTGCATCCATATTGGAGAGAAGGCTGGGCACGTGTCAGATGTAGTCATTTGGTCAGAGAGCTTAGTTGAAACAAAGCTGAAAAAGAAGTGAAGGAAAAATTTGTTCAGGTTGTATATATTACAGAAGTGCCTTTTCAACAATTTAAAATTAGTTCAGTTCGTAACTTTGGAAACTTCAATCTTTCAAAACTTCACCACTAAGACCAGCAATCCCTTTCCCCATTTTCCTAAGCCCCAAACTGTCACGTGTGCCTGATTAGCAGGGTGGGCACCATGGCGGTAATAACTACGGTAACGTCCGCCACACCGGTGATAACACTGAACCAGCCCCAGTCCCACAGCTGTACTTACAGTCATAGGTCTTATTAAATAGGAATCTGTGTATTCAAAGCATATTTCATGGAAATGGAGCATTTATTAAAACTGAAACTTCATACGTTAGCTCTGTGCTTTGGGAGATACAGGTATGATACCTCCCAACTTTCATCTGCCCACAAATAAGTGATGCCGTGGTCATCAAATGATATTCTCAATGAGCTCATGTTTTTCTTTCAGTGCATGTGGGCTATTCTCATTAAGCACTTTTGAGGGTGGCATTAACTAATTATTGGTGCATTAGTTCACCGAGTGGGATGCTTGTCTACAGACACCAAGGAGGCTGGCTGGCTGGCCACGTTTGATCTGAATGGTCCTCACCACCCAAGCAAGCAAGGGCAGGCTATCCCCAGGAGAGGGATCCTAGAGGCTAGAACAGGATGTCCACAGGCCTGGTGCACAGAGAGCACTTAAGATTTTCCTAACAGTCTGACTTCCTGCTGCTGCCCATCCTGTGGGCAGGGCGCTAACTGTTAGCTTGGAAGGGCTTTGGGCCACTTTTTTCTCCATTGTTTGTATATGGCACACTTTGCATATCTATTCAACCATCCACGGACACTTGAGTTACTTCCACCTTTTGACTGTTGTAAATAACGCTGCTAAGAATGTGGGTGTACAAGTACCTGGGTATACCTCTTTGAGACCCTGCTTTAAATTCTGTTGGGTATATACCCAGAAGTAGAATTGCTGAGTCTCGTGGTAATTCCATTTTAATTTTTTGAGGAACTGCCATGCTGCTTTCCATAGCTGCTGCACCATTGGGCCATTTTTTTTAAGTTGAATAAAATTGTCTACTAGGGAATTCCCTGGCTGTCCAGTGGTTAGGACTTGGTGCTGTCACTGGCAGGGGCCCGGGTTCCATCCCTGGTTGGGGAACTAAGATTCCACAAGCCACACCGTACGGCCAAAAAAAAAAATTGTCTAATAGGTTTTATTGCTTGATGGGTGAAAGGCTTCACATATTTTCAGTTGCTTCAGTCCATCTGGAACAATGGAATTTATATGTTTAAGAGCCAAGTCAGGTGATGTAGAAAGGAGAGGGGGGAGTTATCAGAGCCCGTCTTAAGCTCACAGGCTCTGTGTCAGTGGCTTCTAGGCAAAAGCAGGACACCTGTATCTGGTTTGCCTTTGAAGAATGAAACCTTCGTTTTACTTTTGTTATTGTCATTGCGCCTGATGCCAGGGGTAATTACGGTAAAGTCTGGATTGAACCGTGTCCTTGTCTTGTCATCTTGTCACTGGGATGTGTGCCCCCCACAGCGCCACCCCTCACGGTCCCTTTCCCCCTTAGATCGTGACCAGGGGCTGCGAGACTGTGGAAATGACCCTGAGGAGGAACGGGCTGGGCCAGCTGGGCTTCCACGTGAACTTCGAAGGAATCGTCGCAGACGTGGAACCTTTCGGTTTTGCGTGGAAGGCCGGCCTTCGTCAGGGGAGCCGCCTCGTGGAGATCTGCAAGGTGGCCGTGGCCACGCTGACACACGAGCAGATGATCGACCTTCTCCGGACCTCGGTGACTGTGAAGGTGGTCATCATCCAGCCCCATGACGATGGCTCGCCTCGGAGGTAGGCTCTCATCCACGCTCGCTTCTCCTTGGCTTCTGTGGCAGGTGCTATCCTGCAAGGTCCTCAGAAAGTGTGATCATGTGCACCTTCCACCTAAGTTGTCTGGACGTCAACCATTCGGGCAACTTCAAAGAGCTTTAAAAAAAGTCATTAGTATAGGGCTTCCCTGGTGGCGCAGTGGTTGGGAGTCCATCTGCCGATGCAGGTGATGCGGGTTCGTGCCCTGGTCCAGGAGGATCCCACACGCCACGGAGGGGCTGGGCCCGTGAGCCATGGCCGCTGAGCCTGCGTGTCCGGAGCCTGTGCTCCGCAACGGGAGAGGCTGCAACGGTGAGGGGCCCGTGTACCGCAAAAAAAAAAAAAAAAAAAAGTCATTAGTATATAATAAATGATAAACTGTCATTTTCTAAGCATTTTGTTGGGACGTTGAAGTCATTGGTTAACAGGATATTTAAGAGATCTCATTGATTTAGGATCTCAATGTGTGGAGGAATATTGGGACATCAGATACACTGTTTGGTGACCACTCCATTCTGGTTGAACTGGTCCAGGGCTTTCCCATAAGCTGTCATGGGACACCTAGGAAAAGAAGTGGCTGGACTTGGAAAGGTCAGAGTGGGTGGCTGGGGGGTAGGGACAAGAATGGGATTAGAAAGTGATACCATTCCATTGTCAATAGAAAGTTGTCATGCTCAATATCAAGGAAGCATTAGGCCAAGGGGAGAAAGAACTCTCATGAAGAACAAGCCACCCACCTGGCCTTGGCCCCTGTTGTGCAGCAGTGTCCATAGTGGTATCTGGAGCGCATTTTCTGTGCCTCTGTCTCAAATGCAGTTCCCTACTGGCTGGCCAAGAGCCCTGGCTTTGGAGGGATAAAGCATGCTTGGAATCCAGACATTAGCTGTGTGATCTTGGGTGGGTCACATGCTCTCTCTAAGCTTCCCTTAGTATCTGTAAGATGGCATTATAATATTGCCTACCTCGTACTGTGTGATGGAGATTAAATAAGGTGATAATGTGTAAGGCAGTTAGCACCTTCTGGCATGATCAACACCTTACTCATTTTAGTTAAAAGAAAAATAAACTAAAACTTTAGGATATTCATTTGAATTTTTTCATGCTGTAAAAGAAATCCTTACTCAAAGATAGCAAGGTGACTGTGCCCACTTTCTGATCTTCTGTAGTAACTCAGGTCACTCTTTCTACCCTGTCCATCTCCTTTGCCCATCCTCCAAACCAGCACTGTCCAGTCGCATTTTCTCTGATGACATGTTCCATATCTGTACCATCCAAACAGTGGCCACTAGCCACATGGGTAGCACACACTTGAAATGTGGCTAGTGTGACTGAGGAGAAGGAGTTTTCATTTTAACGAACAAATTAAGATTGAATTAGCCACATCTGGCTCGTGGCTGCCATATTGGATAGAGGAGCTCTAAACCATGGTCTTTTTTAGAAAACAAACCAATGGTATACCACCTTCCTTTCTGGTTATTGTGCAAAATTTTGCAAAAGTGTGTTTCTATTGGTTATCTTACCATTTGCCTCCTGCTTGACTTTCTATGGTCTTGTTTCCTCTATCTGCCCAGTAAGTTTACAGAATAAAAGTTAACGAGCTGAAATTCTTCTTGAGAGTAGTAGCCGCAAGTCACAGCAAATACCCAAGGTGTTTCATATTGCCTTGCAGGATTCTGTCCCATTAAATCCATTTGCTTCCCAAGAATCCCATGAATCACTCATGGTGGTATGCGTACAAGAAAATCAGAGACGAAAATTACTTTCTTAAAAATGAGTCTTGGAAACAACAGAAAACAAATCCTTTAAACTTTGAAACTAAAATAATTTTGTAAGTGTTAGCCTTTTAAAATAAATTTTAAACAGTTATTAGAAATTTTTCTATAAGATAAATTTCTTCATTGTCTAGAGTTATAGGTTTGTAAATTTTGTGGTGAGAATCAAGTCTTTTCATCGGTCTTAGAGGCTGATTACTTCTGTAGAATTAGACAAAACTGTTACCATGTTCTCCCAAAATTAAAAAACAACATTTCTGGGCTTCCCTGGTGGCGCAGTGGTTGAGAGTCCGCCTGCCGATGCAGGGGACGTGGGTTCGTGCCCCGGTCCGGGAAGATCCCACATGCCGTGGAGCAGCTAGGCCCGTGAGCCATGGCCGCTGAGCCTGCGCGTCCGGAGCCTGTGCTCTGAAACGGGAGAGGCCACAACGGTGAGAGACCCGCGTACCGCAAAAAAAAAAAGATAAGTCCCACCTGTTATTTTTTTATCCAGGGGCATGTTATCTGCTTTGGTCTGCACATAATTAATTCTTTATTTGTTTTAAATGCAAATTCTCTTATTGAAGCTATTCAAGATATTTAGAGATTTTGCCTTTGTCTCCTCAGAGTATCCTTAATGTCATTCCCTGAAGATGCAGATTTTTCTCCCGTTCAATCTGGAATAACCGTCTTCTATATTTTTAACCTTAGCCAGGATTAGAACTAGCTGATCGCCTGGTAGTAAACACTCCAGAATTGGCCTGCCTGTCACCCACATTTCCAGAAGCCAGGAAGCTTTTAAGCCTAGCATGTATCATTTGAAATGCTTTCAATTCAGCCTTCCAATTTTCTGAGAATTTGAATTTGTAAATTTGCAAACCCACATTTTTGTTAGTTTTGGATCCTGGTTCTGCCTGCGACTCTCTGAGCACCCGGATAAAAGTGCTCGCTGCTGTCCAGCAGCCTCGCATCACACACAGGAACTTATCTGTGCAGTGACAGCTGTTTGCTTTAGACTGTGATGTTGAGTATGAAATGTCATTTTTTTGTTTTGTTTCGTTATTTTTAACATCTTTATTGGAGTATAATTGCTTTACAGTGTTGTGTTAGTTTCTGCTGTATAACAAAGTGAATCAGCTGTATGCATACATAAATCCCCATATCCCCTCCCTCTTGCGTCTCCCTGACACCCTTCCTATCCCACCCCTCTAGGTGGTCACAAAGCACCGAGCTGATCTCCCCGTGTCATGCAGCTGCTTCCCACTAGCTATCTATCTTACATTTGGTAGTGTATGTATGTCCGTGCCACTCTCTCACTTCGTTCCAGCTTACACTTCCCCCTCCCCATGTCCTCAAGTCTATTCTTTACATCTGTGTCTTTATTCCTGTCCTGCCCCTAGGTTCATCAGAACCTTTTTTTTGTTTTTTAGATTCCATATATATGTGTTAGCATACGGTATTTGTTTTTCTCTTTCTGACTTACTTCACTCTGTATGACAGACTCTAGGACCATCCACCTCACTACAAATAACTCCATTTCATTTCTTTTTATGGCTGAGTAATATTCCTTATATATATGTGCCACATTTTCTTTATCCATTCATCTGTCAGTGGACACTTAGGTTGCTTCCATGACCTGGCTATTGTAAATAATGCTGCAATGAACATTGTGGTACATGTCTCTTTTTGGATTATAGTTTTCTGAGGGTATATGCCCAGTAATGGGATTCCTGGGTCATATGGTAGTTCTATTTTTAGTTTTTTAAGGAACCTCCATACTGTCCTCCATAGTGGCTGTATCAATTTACATTCCCACCAACAGTGCAAGAGGCTTCCCTTTTCTCCACACCCTCTCCAGCATTTATCATTTGTAGGTTTTTTGATGATGGCGATGATGGCCATTCTGACCAGTGTGAGGTGATACCTCATTGTAGTTTTGACTTGCATTTCTCTAATGATTAGTGATGTTGAGCATCTTTTCACGTGTTTATTGGCAATCTGTATATCTTCTTTGGAGAAATGTCTATTTAGGTCTTCTGCCCATTTTTGGATTGGGTCATTTGTTTTTTTGATATTGAGCTGCTTGTATATTTTGGTGATTAATCCTTTGTCCGTTGCTTCATTTGCAAATATTTTCACCCATTCTGAGGGTTGTCTTTTCATCTTGTGTATGGTTTCCTTTGCTGTGCAAAAGCTTTGAAGTTTCATTAGGTCCCATTTGTTTATTTTTGTTTTTATTTCCATTTCTCTGGGAGGTGGGTCAAAAAGGATCTTGCTGTGATTTATGTCATAGAGTGTTCTGCCTATGTTTTCCTCTAAGAGTTTTATAGTGTCTGGCCTTACATTTAGGTCTTCAATCCATTTTGAGTTTATTTTTGTGTATGGTGTTAGGAAGTGTTGTAAATTCATTCTTTTACATGTAGCTGTCCAGTTTTCCCAGCACCACTTATTGAAGAGGCTGTCTTTTCTCCATTGTATACTCTTGCCTCCTTTATCAAAGATAAGGTAACCATATGTGTGGGTTTATCTCTAGGCTTTCTATCCTGTTCCATTGATCTATATTTCTGTTTTTGTGCCAGTACCATACTGTCTTGATTACTGTAGCTTTGTAGTATAGTCTGAAGTCCAGGAGCCTGATTCTTTCAGCTCCATCTTTCTTTCTCAAGATTGTTTTGGTTTTTCGGGGTCTTTTATGTGAAATGTCGTTTTACGTTTCCTCCCCACTCTAAGCAAGTTTAGCCTTCTGCATTATTAGATTTTTTTAAAGAAATTGTAGAGGAGGGTGTAAAAGAAGAAATGAGCAGCACTTTGCTCATTTTGAAAATTAAAGTACAAACTTTTTTAAAATTTTTATTTTATATTGGAGTATAGTTGATTTATAATGTTGTATTACTTTCAGGTGTACAGCAAAGTGATTCAGTTATACATATATGTATATCCATTCTTTTTCATATTCTTTTCCCATGTAGGTTATTACAGACTATTGAGTAGAGTTCCCTGTGCTATACAGTGGGTCCTTGTTGATAAAGTCCTAACCTTTTAAATGAAATATTACTTAGTACCATGACTCCTACAGCAGAATATACAAAGAAATTCCTCCAGGTAAAACTACACATTTGATTTGTGGCATGGAAAGTGACCCCATCTTTCACAAATTGGCTCTCAGGCCTTGTCAGGGAGGCAGCCAAAAGAAAACATTCATTTAAATGGACGTGTGTGTGTAATTTTTCCTTTTAAGTTGTCTTTAATATAACAGCCATAAGGACTAGCAAAATGGCCAAGTTAATGAATTACAAGATATTTCAGTCTTCGTAAACATTGTGAATAAAAGAGTGAAAAATGCTTCAATTCATTTTTTTCCACGATCAGCTTTTTTTTGTCCCGCAGGACATCAGGGAGAGGTAATTCTCCTTGGAGCCTGTCCGCTGCTGTCAGCAGTGGGAGAGGCCTGTCATTTAATAGACTCACTCCTAGTTGTCCGCAGGTCAGAAGGTGTTTGCTTATGACTCAGAAGCTGCTGGATTAAATGAAGTCTTTAGCTGGGGAAGTATTTATGTGGAATCAAAAGGCACCCCACATTTTGAAGTCCTTATTCTCAAGCCTCAGAGTGATGATAACTCAGCTGTCCCTTGGCTTGAAAGGAAAGCAGAGCCATATTTTATTTTCCTTGTGGAGTCCCAGAGAACACCACCAAGCAGGGAAGGTTCCCTTTGGGAATGCTTATTAACTGATCTCGTGCTGGGAATGGATCCGGGAGAGGCTGCATAGAGATTGGGAATGAGTGGCCAGAAGCAGTTAGGGAATAGCACTCTTGAAATGGAAATGAGGTTTGAAAGGGAACAAGGACATTTCCCAAGCAGACAGTCTCTATGGCAAAGATGAAGAACAGTTTTCAAGACTCTTAATTAAGCATTCCTTGGTTTTGCAAGGCAGGGCATGGCCCCAGCCCCTAGCCTTCAGAGATGACTGACATTTTATCAATGTCATTTTAAGGAAAGCACATCAACTTAAAAGGCTGATATAAAAGAAATAACGACTCATCAGAGTTATGCATGAGTTGTTATAAATGTGAGTGATTTAGTAAATATGTCCAATAAAAATGGAAATGAAATTCTATGCTGTGGTGCATCTGTTTTGTGTGATTTTTCATACTTTGTTGACATACTGTCCAAGACATATTTTTCTATATAATGCAAAACAGTGGAAATTATCTCATGTTGTCATGACTTTAAATTGTTGTTCTCTGATCATCCTATAAAATTGAAGCTGTATGTTCTTGTCTTCTGTTTGGCTGCCGGTTGCCATAACGGTTCAACTCCCCAAAGTACACAGAGGGGACGTGGAAATAGAAATGGGAAGGAAAGCTCAATTTTGTCAGATTAGCAGTTGATAGATAGGTAGACAGATAGGTAGATAGATAGATAGATAGATAGATGATAGATAGATAGTGTGTTGTAATCTGGATTAAAGTGAGGTTTTAGATTAGGGTTCCAATTTATGTGTATAGATAAGAAAAATCAGTTCCATCTGGTATTGTCTCATGGGCCCTCAAGTTATGAATTTTAATGTGAACTGTGAAAAAATATGGAACTTGAGGTTCCCAAAGTAATCTGAAGCACAGTCACATTTCTGAGTCCTCTGCCCAGTCCTCCAATATAAGGTTTGAATTATCTTATCCCTCCTAGAATATAAACATTAAGTTACAGAACGAACGTTAGGTAGGTTGCCTTACGTTTACTATGCATTCACTTCTTTCATTCATTCCTTCACTCTGCAGTAGTTTGTGCCAGAAGCTGCTGGGCACCAGGGTTGTTAAAGATGGAAAGTACAGGGCTTCCCTTGTGGCGCAGTGGTTGAGCGTCCGCCTGCCGATGCAGGGGACATGGGTTCGTGCCCCGGTCCGGGAAGATCCCACATGCCGCGGAGCGGCTGGGCCCGTGAGCCATGGCCACTGAGCCTGCGCATCCGGAGCCTGTGCTCCGCAACGGGAGAGGCCACAACAGTGACAGGCCCGCGTACAGCAAAAAAAAAAAAAAAAAAAAAAAAAGGAAAGTACAGGCATAATCTTTACATCCATGGATTCCTTTGTGTCTGTGTTGCATTCTAAAATACAGGACTTCCCATTTATATTTTTGCTACTTGAAAATGGCTTTCTCAAACTAGAGCAAGAGCTTATATCTGGAGAATAAGTATCTCAGCGCTGAAAACACTCTCACACTCTCCTGTCAGTCATCTACACCTTAGTACCTCTGCTTTTTTGGCAGTTTGAGATGTTGTGACATTGACACAGTGACCAGGATGCAAAGGGGGACAGTAAAGCACGAGCTTTCTGTCCATTAGGCAAGTAACTGTCTCATGCTTGACTAGTGACACTGGGCAGTGGTGATGGACAGCCAATGAATATGCGCTCTCGTGGAAATATATTCATCAAAAATCAGGCGTCACATAGCTGTTGAGTCCTCTGTTGAACTGTGAAGTATATAATGTAATAGAATGTTTTTCCTCAACCAACTTTCTAAGAAAAAAAAAAAAGGAAGTGGTTGGCTTCACAAAGAACTGTTTGGCCCTGTTTTAACTCGAATGCTGTGTTAGGTACTGGAGTGCAGAGGGTGAAGACACATTCCACCCCGTGTCTGGTGAGAAGGAAAGGCCTGGAAGCTTATGAATTATTCAATACCAGCCAGCCTCACTTCCCGTGTAATAGACACGCACCTTTTCAATTCAAGGACCTTTATTCAAAGGGCTTGGTCAAGTGGGTTTCTGGTCTCGATGTCTCTTTTACTATCTGTAGTCTAGGTGTCTTTTTTTATCTTAAATTAAGGAAATTGGTGGAAAAGTGAATTAATATTTCATTTAGTGCCTATTTCAGATATGACACTGCCCTTACCTTTACAGTAAGTTATCTCCCTATTGGAAGCATTTAATTTTTTTATGCAGCAGAAAGAGTTTGTGATTTGAGTGAATGAGCCCCAATTATCCCTGTCACCTTGTTGTATAATTTGGAAAGAGTCTTTTAGCTGTTAGCAGGCTATTAGCATAACAGACATTAAAATGATTAAAATATCGGTGATTACTTCAATCCCTAGGGCTATGAGGGCTCTTTGACAAAGTGCATAATATAAAAGAAGCAGGTAGTTCGTTTGAGGGGATCTATCTGCCTTTGTTTCCGACAACTCCTTCAGGTCCTAGTGGAAAATGACAGGATGTGGGCCTCATTAACTGTTCTTTGATAGTTTCCTAAGGAGATGGGCATGTGTTTTAGAAAGAGTACCGAGCTAGGAGTCAGCTTCCCGGCTCCAGGGTGAAAGCTGTCTCACCTTTCCAAAGTCTCTGAGCCTTCTGAAAATGGGACACGTCCTTTGGACTGCCTCAGACATTTTTGTGAAATTGAAATGGTGTAGTGTAGGTGGAAACCTGTAAGGTGTCATACAAGGGAAGTGTGGGTTAGAAGTAACGGATAACATCACAGTATGTTGGAAGACGTCACTAGATTAGTGGGTTCAGGTGAAGGGTCGCTGTGATGCCACCAAACAAAGTGAAACCAGCAGGCAGTTTCGGAGTAAATGCAAGTTGTAATTACATGATTAAGCTGTGCTGTGGGTCCGTGGTTTACCCACTCCACGTCCTGCTAATTTATTCAACTTTTTTGAACAAAAAGAATACGTCTCGTTCCTTTCAACTTTCTCAGTTCTCTAGGTTTGGGGTTTTTTTTTTTTTGTTCTTGTTGTTGTTACTCTTCAAAAGTATTTATCCCTAGGACATTTCCCCTTTCTTCATTTTTGAAAATCACGGGTCCTACTTTGATATAAGATGAAAGAAGAAAGTAACGGGGTAATGATGCATTGTTCTATAGATGAATGTACACGAAGGGAATTTTACAGCTCTAAACTTTTCTGCACTTCCGATTGTTACATTAAGTTAAACTTTACAGTTCTATAATTCTATAAATATATATTACCTAGAAAGAACTTTCAGGAAAGTGTATGGGCCTTTTGCTGTTTTATATTGACTGTCTCTATAGAAGCAAATATTAATAGTATCTGTTTGAAACTAACTTCTTTCTTTGAAGCTGTTGCTTTGGGCAGCTTGCGTACTTCGTATCATTTAATCTCGACACACCCTCTGCTGTCACTATTCCGCTTGCAGGAGGAGAAGCGTGGGTCCAAAGAGATTGTCCCATTTCTGAGCTACACATTAGCAGGTCTGGGTTTTGAGCCCAGGGCATAGACTTCTCTCTTCAGTGGAGAACAGTTTGATTGCTGTAGAGAGTTCCTGCTGGAAGTGAATAGAGAACACTCTGCAGCTTGGCTGGGCTCAGACAGTGATGGTCCTGATGGTCAGGCTGCCGAGGTTGAATGGCTCCTTCAAAGAGCTGAGTCCACAACCTGGCCAGCAGTGATTCTGCTTCAAGCGCCCATTTATTGATGCTAAATGGAGGGTGCTTCTGGGAGACTGGAGGTGTCATTTGAAAGGAATGATGCCATCTTGGGGACCTTGCTGGTATCTCTGAAGTTGTGCATCTGTAGCTACAGTGCTGGGCAGCGAGCGTGGGTGCCTGTTACCTGTGAATAGAGAGGACACCACCTTTGCGCTGGCCGTGCCCAGAAGCCGGGATGTGGGAGCAACCACAGACTAGAAATCCACAGGTGGGAAACCCTGGTCTTGGGAGCTTCCGGAAGCAGAGGAGAACACAGATGCATGTGGATGTGAGGAAGTTATAAGTCATCCTGCGGAGTCCACAGTGCCAGGTTTAGAAGGACAACGGGATTGTTTGTCAGATTAAAGCAGTCAAACATAAGATCCTCTGAGGGCTGCAACTCACGGAACCACTTGTTATTCTTACAGTTTTGTAGTGTCACATTTTTAACCGGCACATTTTTTATGATGTTCTTGGTCTACAGAATGTTTTCCCTTCCAGGATAGTCGACTGAGAGAGATTATTAGCCTCAGAAAAGTTACTGGCTAGACAAGCAGTGTTAAAAATTACGTTTATTTTGATCCCCGAAGCTGCGTTTGTATTGATCTCTACCTAGCATGGTAATTAACAGCGTAAGTAGATGATGTTTGTTATGGAGCAAAGAGGAAGTCGTGTAACTGCCCACATGTTAGTGATCCCCCAGCCTTAGCTAAGTCTTTGAGTGCCTCCTTTTGGCAAGAACACCATAAAAATGGTGCCAGCGGGCTTCCCTTGTGGCGCAGTGGTTGAGTGTCCACCTGTCGATGCAGGGGACACGGGTTCGTGCCCCGGTCCGGGAAGATCCCACATGCCACGGAGCGGCTGGGCCCGTGAGCCATGGCCGCTGAGCCTGTGCGTCTGGAGCCTGTGCTCCGCAACGGGAGAGGCCACAACAGTGAGAGGCCCGCGTACCACAAAAAAAAAAAAAAAAGGTGCCATAAGCTAGAAATGCCATTCACATCCATTGACTCAATTTGGTGTGTTGAAAGGAGATGGAACACGTTTATCAGTGAGGTCTGGATTTCTGCACTAATGCGGGAAAGCAAAGGACCTAAGTCTTTTCTTCAAAACATGGTTCAGTTGCACACAAGTTAGCAGCTCACTTGTTCGGAAATGACTTCTTGTGCTGTGTCTTTTTTGCACTTGGTCAGTTTGGGTTTGAATTGGCCTTTACTTCCCAGAAATGTGTGCCGTGTGCCCTTCACAGCAGTGCCAGGTTGGATGCTCAGGTGAGCTGAGATCTTGCCTGGCGTCCTGTGCTCTGGCCACCCAAGGGGGAGAGGGAAGTGTGCTCACGGGCAGGTGCAGTTCCTGGCACCTGCTGGAGCATGAGCACCTCTGCAGACTAATGTGTAATTCTTATTCTACACCTCTTCCCATTTCCCTAAAAATTGGTTGAATTTCCATATGTATCCTTCAAGAACTTCCTCATACTTCTGGAACAGAGCTGAGTTTGACTAGGTTTGATGATATGTTATAATTAGTGATGTTTATTGGATGTCTTGGTCATAGAAGTAAACAAAGCAAAAATCTCTTTTGTAAGAGTAGTTACTGTAAAAGTGTCATAACAGAATTAATTTTGATTTTAAAATAAAGTCATTCTTTAAGCTGATTTTTATTAGGGCAAAAGAATGCCCATGTTTAGTGTTAAAAGATCATTTACATATGACCTTGTGCAAGAGGTTGGAAATGAAATATTCAACCCTGACTCTCTCTTCAACCTAATGCATGGCACAAGTTTTTGTCAGCAAAACTTATTTTGTCTCAAATATTAGTCATGATTATGCATTTATATAACATTTTTTCATCCAAGATTGAAGCTAAATTACAACATCTTACTTAAGACTACAATCTATGAGCATGAATTAAAGACACCGTACTACCCAGCCATCTGTCTTCTCTTTTCTCATTCTTTCTTTTAATTTTTTAATTTTTTAAATAAATTTATTTGTTTTATTTATTTTTATTTTTGGCCGCGTTGGGTCTTCGTTGCTACGCAGGGGCTACTTTTTGTTGTGGTGTGTGGGCTTCTCATTGCAGTGGCTTCTCTTATTGTAGAGCACGGGCTCTAGGCGCGGGCTTCAGTAGTTGTGGCTCGTGGGCTCTAGAGTGCAGGCACAGTAGTTGTGGCGCACGGGCCCAGTTGCTCTGCAGCATGTGGGATCTTCCTGGACCAGGGCTCGAACCCGTGTCCCCTGCATTGGCAGGCGGATTCTTAACCACTGCGTCACAAGGGAAGCCCTTCATTCTTTCTTTTTAAACCAAACCCAATCAATTGGGAACCCAAACAAACACTGGAAATGCAAGGTGCCCTTTAGTCCCTAGGATTCAAGGTTCACATGCCTTTCATTCAAAACATAACTCCGGGACCTGTCACTTTGGTTGGTCTCTGTTAGAGATTCCTTGACTTGGACGATTCAGACAGCTTCAGCCTTTGAGACACCGAAGCCTGAGCTTCACCTGAACATCCAGTGACTTGCTTACAACGTCGGCTCCGGGCGACTACAAGAGTCGGTTTTCTTGATGTTTTGATGTATACTAATATCCCACCTTTATGATTTCTGATTACGTCATTGGCCATATGCACTACTCAGTAGTCCCAGGGGATGTGGTATCTAGTTAAATAGAAAAACACTTGGAAACAATATGTCCGTGAACAAAAAATTGTAGCGTCTTGGCATTTTATTTAAAAAATGCAATCCAATGTAAATCTCGACTTATTAAATTTGACCAGTAACTTATAGCACATTCAGTAAATCAAGAGTAATTTAAACTTGCTTAGATAAAGAGAGGTGAATTTTGCTTTGGGGGAAGGAGAGTTAAAATAAAAGATAGGAAGTCAAGTTTACTGGTAAAGCGATAATCCCTGCCCCATTCTGTGTAACAGGCATATGTACCTCCTTAGGATGCTTTATTCAGTTCATTTCTTCTATTCTCAAAGGGTGGCACCACCATCCATTTGGTTTCCCAAGCCAAAAAGCAGAGCATTGTCTTTGGTTTTTATCCGTCTCTCCGTCCCAAGCTCCAAGTACTGTTGATTTGACAGGTGAGAACCTGTCACCCAGCATTGCTGTTGAGAAGAATGGACCGTTCAGTGACCCAGGCCTTTGTGTGGGCTCTGCACCAGACACTTAGGGTCTCTGCTTTAACCCAGGACTCTGAATTCCACAATAATACGTCTTGATACGGACCTTTTTTTCATTCATTCTACTATAGACCGTCAAATCTGGTTTTACCTATCTTTTAGTTCTGGAAAATTTCTTGTATTATTTCTTTCTTTTTTTTTTTTTTTTTTTTTTGTGGTATGCGGGCCTCTCACTGTTGTGGTGTCTCCCGTTGCAGAGCACAGGCTCCGGACGCACAGGCTCAGCGGCCATGGCTCATGGGCCCAGCCGCTCCGCGGCATGTGGGATCTTCCCGGACTGGGGCACAAACCCGCGTCCCCTGCATCGGCAGGCAGACTGTCAACCACTGCGCCACCAGGGAAGCCCTCTTGTATTATTTCTTAATCATTTCTTCCCACCTTTTTCTCTCTGTTCTCTTTCTCTGTTAGGTGGATGTTAGACTTCTGGGATTGAACTTGAATTTTCTTGCATTTGCTCTCCTGTAACGTTTTGGGAGAGTTCCTCAGTTTACCTTCCTTCCACCTGTCTTACTGGATTTTTTATTTTGAATTTTAGCCATCCACTTTTTAAATTTCAGAAGTTCCTTCTCGTTCTCTGAGGGTGGTGAGCCTCATGGCAGGGTGATCAGGTGGCGTACACCTGCTTGTCTTTACTCTGGAGAAAGATCCCTGTTATTTGAGGTGTGACCCTGAAGCTGGGTTTGGAGGAAGGAGCAACTCGGGGTCTCCTTTCCAGTGAAGCTTTTACTTCACCTTTTGTTTTCAGCTGTGCTCTTCTGGGTACCTCGTGACCTTGAGTCCCTCCTTTCAGGTTGGGTTCCCGAGACCATTGCTCCTGCCCTCTAGAGGCGGGGGTGGGTATTGCCAGATGGGGCCCAGTGCCACCTGGACCCCAGGGTCACACTTTTCTCTGCTCACTCCTTCCCTTCCCCTTCTGCTCTCTGTGGCACCTCTGTTCCTGCACCTGTTCAGGTTTGCAAGGGGATGGTCGTACTTCTCTTTGTCTTTCCCTCTGCACACCCTTGGGTTTGCCTTTCTCTACTCCACCATTGACGTTCTCCCATTTGCCTTCCATCTTTTTTCTTTTTTTTTTTAAGTCATGAAATTTATTAAAATCTAATTAACACACCATAGCATTTACCCATTTTTAGAATATTTTCAGAGTTGTGCAACCATCACCCCATTCTAATTTTAGAAAATCCTAATCATCTGAGAAAGAAACCTTGGTCTGATTTAGAGACTCTCTATTCCCATCCCCAGTCCTAGGTGACAGCTTATCTACTGTCCTTCTCTATAGATTTTCCAGTCTCGATATTGCCTTCCATCTTTATATACTGTGTTTTGGTGTCTCCAAGTTTTGTTGATGGTCCACTTTGTTTTTGGTTTTTGTTCTCTTTGTTCTTTTGTAATGATTCTGAAAAGTTTTACTCCACAATCTTGAGGATGGAAGTCTCCTGTTTAAAGAGCGATACCTTATTGCCTTAATAGATTTCTTAGAGTGAATATGAGAAAGTTTTTCTGCTGACTCCGGAACGTCTAGGGAGAGGCATGGCTTCATTCATGTGGTAACTTGGGATGATTTACCCTGACACTCAAATTTGAGACTTACCGGGTCTTCCTGCGTCCTGGCCAAACAGCACCAATTGGCTTTGCAGGTCCCTTTGGTCAAGTCAGTAGTACTATGTGCACGGTGTAACTTGAGGGATGTCTGAGATCACATGTTCCGGGCTAAAGGGGCTTACATCCCTGACTGATCATTTGAGCCCACGGGAGATGACCTTGTGAGGACCCGTGGGAGTGACCGTGTAACTAAGACCACACGTGACTTTGACAGGATGGACACTCAGGCTTTTTCCCTTGACTGTGACAGCTTTTGCGAAGTTTGTTTTTCACTTTTCTCAGACTTGGCATAACATGTGACTCTGATTCCCGATGATACAACTGTACTTTCAACTATCTGCTTAGATTATATATGAGGCGTTTTTCCTCGATTAAAGTTTATTTATCACCCATGTTCAATGCAGATGATTCAACGTATGCAAAGTGGTTAAAGATATATGGCAGTCTGTCCGCGAAGTTTGCAGGCTACCTGGAGAGACAGAGCCTATGAATGAAACGCCTGACAGGTGTATCTGTAGGTTAATCAGAGCCACGGGCGCGAGACTGCCTCCTCCTGACCCGTGCTGGGGGGTGAACAGACAAGGTCACCGTCGCCAGGGCTGCTCCTGAGGGTGATGGCTCTGCATCACTGTCCGTGCGCCCCGAGAAGCACGTGTGCGGTTGCGAGTGACGGTGCTGAGGGCTCAGCGCTGAGCACCCCCCGACCATCTCTTCTTGGCTTCACAGAGGGTGTTCGGAGCTCTGCCGGATCCCCATGGTGGAGTACAAGCTGGACAGCGAGGGCACCCCCTGTGAGTACAAGACCCCCTTCCGGAGGAACACCACATGGCACCGAGTGCCCACGCCCGCCCTGCAGCCCCTGCCCAGGGCCTCTCCGGTGCCCGGCACGCCTGACAGGCTGCAGTGCCAGCCGCTGCTCCCACAGACCCAGGCCGCCATCCCACGCAGCACCTCCTTTGACCGGAAGCTGCCCGACGGCACCAGGTAAGGCTGGTACCGTTTCCTCAAGGGCAGCCCTTGTGAAGCTCTTGCAGCTAGAACTTCAGAGGGTCAGGGGGACTTTTATGTGGCTTAATCATTTCTGAGTTAGCTTGTTCTGACCAAGTGGGCAGGCAGGGTGGCTGGGCGGGCCCCAGACGCTGGGGTGCTTGGGGTCCTGGCCCAGCGATGATGCTGATGACATGCAAGTCCTCCCCACGGACGCTGCCCCCCAGGGCCATGGCCATGCCTCTCCACCGCGATCCTCTTATCAACTCACTCTCCATACCATCTCGGGAAAGATATCTGAGAAACCATTTTGCAGGAGCCTCTAGATAAATAGGAACGGTTTGAGTATAAAGAAAACAAAGCTGCAAAATCAGTGATGAAATACCATCACCCTCGTGGGTGTAGTATTTTCAGAGGCCCTAGGATCATTAGCATCTCTTTGTTTTTCTCTCTCATTTTAAGCAAAGGGAGTTGAGTTTAAAATTAAGTTTTTCCCTGAGAGAATGCACTCGTTTAAAAGTTAAATCCAACAGCATTAGAAGCTGGTGAGAATTTCGGGGGTTGCATAATTCGCAAAGGTAGTTTTAAGTGAACGTAATAAATTTGTTTTGTTGTGGTTGTTGATTCCTACTCCTTTTGTTTTAACTTTCACATAACTTATGGGCCATGGAGACACCATGAGTTTCCTCCAAATGTCTTGTCAGGCTCTCGTCTAATAGAGCGTATGCTGTAAGCAGACGCTGGGCCAGGCTGTTTGCTTGACGGGTCATCACCTTGGCCTGTTACTCGGCCTCTCCCAGTCTCCAGTTTCCTCGTCTGAAAAATAAATTTAGCAATAATAGAGACCTCCACAGGGCATTAGGACAGTTGAGTCAATCAATAGAGGTAAAGTGCTTAGAACCATTCCTGGCACATAGGAAGCCTATATAGGTATTAATAATAATTGCTAAGATGAAAACATGTGGTCTTCCTCCGCTTCCTCCAGTCTATTCTTCTAAGAGTGAGTGCAGGAATGGTGTTACTTTAACTTGACACTAAGTCATCTGGGCTCTTGGTCTCCCTTCTCAAAGGTCTGCTGAGTTTTTAAACTTCCCATATTCAGAGAAATGCACATAGTACATAGTCCAGGTGAAAAGGGTGACATCTGGAAGGGAAGGGGTCTGCAGAACGTCCCTTATTAACATAGAATTTAGTAAATTATAAGGAAGGGTTCTAATAGCAACAGGGAAAGTTGGCGAGCACATCTTCCTCAAGTGAATTCTCACGAGTATCATTCATTTTTGTGTGTCTGAAATAAATAGGATGACATTCAATCGATGTGAGGAAATAAATGGCTTTGCCAAAATTTTAGGGTTTTCTCTCTCTATGGATTTTAAATATAGAAACACAATGTGCCTTGCATTGAGTCTCACAGACCAAGTAGTAGTGATGTTTTCATAATTCTGTGTTCTTGGGGGTTCCGTGTGTTTCACTGGCATCATTAGCTGTGCTTTAAATCTTTAGATGGTGAAGCCTTGTTTCTGCCATATCTCTTTCTTATAATAAATTACCAACCATAAACCACCTGAAATATCATGGCATCACCAATTCTTAGTTTATTTGTCCATGACTGCGATGCGTGTTTCTCCTTTTCTTCATCACTGAAAAATGAATTCATTTGTAAAACAAAACAAGCCAGGTCAGGATGTTGGCAGCCTGCAGACCCCTCAGGGCCCGGTTACTGATTCTAGTCAACCTTTCAGAAGTTCACCCAGCAACCAGTCCTCCTCCAGTGATCCCGGACCCGGCGGCAGCGGACCCTGGAGACCACAAGTTGGATACGACGGGTACCGCTCATTTTCACCTTTCTGTGGGCCCCTGGGGAGCAGTTGTTTGCGGGGCGCATTCAGAAGCGCTTACTGTGCACGAGGCCACTGGGGGACAGAGAAACAAAGACAGACCTTCGATAGGACGGGTGCATCCAGGCTGGATAGCTCATCATTTCTAGGGAGGTGGCACTCATTTGTCTGTATTCTGAGCTTGTCTGATTTTTTTTTTTTAAATAAGGGAGAGTCTTTCTGAACATGTGAAAATTAAGGATTTGGAGATCCTGTGGGCGATGGCCCTTGGGATTTCCCTTCACTGGAACTGCTGACAGGGAATAAATTCACAGCCTCTCATGAAAGTGTTTTCTCTCCCAAACCCAGTCCAGAATCAGAGAAGGCAGATTTAGCAGGTCCCTTGTAGTGTGTGAGCAGCATCTGGGACCCTGAGGGCGCCTGTGAACAGGACACAGAATTGACTGATACAGTCACTCAGGGGAAACAGCGGGGCCGGTGTGCTTTTCCATGGAGATGCAGGCCTGGCTTTCGGCAGCAGTGTTTCTGTGTGCTGCTGGGACCCAGTGTTGTCTCTGCTGCTCAAAGGAGCTGGCTGCACTGATTAGACAAGAGGACGGCCAGGTCAGCCAGGGAGGCTTTCACCGGACCAGAGTACCTTCTATTACTGCTCTTGCACATGCCCAGGGAAATGTCTCTCCCCAGCACGCTCCTTCCTTCTGGTTTGGGCTGAGAAGTACAGCTTTGCAGTCTGAGTTCCATGCATTCCCTACCTTAGATCCTAGAGGGGCTTCTTAAAAGTGGTACTTCAAGAAATGTTTCTCCGTTGAGTTGCATTTTTAAAGTAGAGGGGAGTCTTTTCTGTCAATGGAAAAACCACTTCTGGCTTTTCTGCAACCCGGGGTCTGTAACTGGGATTCTGTAAGTAAGTGTCCCTTTGTAACGTGAATAAGTTTTCTGCAGTTTCTTTTGGAAGAGTGAATTGTCCTATTTGGGGGTTTTCATAAAACAAAGTCCACCTGGATGTAGTCTAGCGCCAATCAACCCGATTTTCTTTTTCCTTAAAAACTTGGATATAAAAAAGTATCAGTGCACAAGAGAAACAGCGACAGCAAATGCAGTGAGCCCATCCTCAGCCCGTCAGGGACGAGCCGTCTGACCCTAGACGGTCCTTCCATCCCCTGGTGTCGGCCACCTCCTTTATCTGTAAACAGTGTCATCCAAGTGCCTCTATGGACCCAGTGGTGAAATGAGAGCCCCCAGTTCCAGATGCTCTAAGTCTCTCAGGCAGGGCTGGGCTGGCAGACCCTGCATTTCCATCTGCCAGAGGCAGCCTCTGTTTAGGGGTCCCTGGGATTGCCCCTCAGGGAGCCAGCACACACACGGGACAGTGGCGGGATGATGGGGGCGAGGCGGGCTCAACTCTATGTTCTTTCCAGGTGCCAGTCTCCCCTGCTGCTGGAGCACCAGGGCTCCGGCCCTTTGGAATGTGAAGGGGCCAGGGAGCGGGAGGACACCATGGAAGGAAGCAGACACCCTGGTAACAAGGACCCCTGCCCCGAGGCGCCCCTCCCTCCTGCCCCCTCCCTCCTCTGCCCCTCCCCCGTCACTCGTTCGTTCACCCGCGCACGTCTGGTCAGCTGCATCCTGCCCTGTGCGAGTTGGCCGCTGGACCTCGTGACGTCGTCTGGGACGTGGTCACGGCGGGTGGTGACTGTGGTGCCTGGGGAGTGGACCATGAGCGTTGTGGGCAGTTCTCCTGCTCCAGGGCTGTCTCCACCGGCAGGACCAGGAGCAGGTCCTAGAACCACAGTCCTCTTCACGGTCACTGAACCATTTGTTCGGCTCCTGCATTTCTTCGCTCCTCCGTTAACACTAGAAATGAAATGTTAAGTCTTCTCTCTGTGACAGAAACCAAATGGCACGGCCCACCTTCCAAAGTCCTGAGCTCCTATAAAGAAAGAGGCCTGCAGAATGATGGAGGCTGCAAGGATTCCCCCAATAAGCTTTCTCATGTGAGTCCTTTCCTCGTGAACTAACGCTCCTTCGGCCCTTGTGATCATCTCAGCATACGCAATTTATTATCTTTGTTGCCAGGGATTCTCAGGGGTGTCTTTTACCTCACAAGGCTCTTGGATGGAGGGAAAAAAAAAAAACTAAATGAAAAGTTAAGGGTTTTTTTTTTTCCTCCTTGATTTATAAAGAAAGGTCATACTGTAAATTATTGGCAGAGCCAAGATTGTAGCCTCAGCCTTTGATCCTTGGTATTTTAAATCTGTTAACTCTTACCCACTTGTGGGCACAGCAGAGAAGCGGAACCTGTGAAGCGGGGTGTGTGGTGGGCGACACTCTGCCTGGGGCTCAGTGGACAGCTGCAGACGGGGCGCAGTTAATACCAGCCCCAGCCAACTGACAGGCAGCCAGTGTTCCCACAGTGCCCACGTGGTTTTGTTTACTTTCCGCAAAAATGAAAAGTGGGCCATGTCGGTGACTGTAGCTCAATGAAATAAAACTTCCAGTTCAGCGTGAAACAGGAACTGTAGTTGTTGCCAAGTGAAGCCAACCTTATAAAGTAGCTGATTTTTTCAGAATCTGTGGGCATTTGATCGGGGCCTTGACCTGAGTTGTCCTTTCTTCCTCCTCCGTGCGTCACCGGCCAGCTGTAGAGCTAGCCGAGTGTTACCTGCGAACACGTGGCCTCCGTCTCTCAGCTGTATCCCCCACCTCGTCTCGAGCCAGCCTCATGGAGCCAATCAATGCCACCTGCACAGAAGATCCATGTGTGATAACAGAGGGCAAGGGGGTTCCTTAAGGATGTGATAGGGAAGGAAGGAAAGGCCAAACCACTTGAAAATAGATCGGGGCTCGGCTGGGTCTCACGACTCCACAGCCTTTGGCTGGCGATTTGGGCCTCGTTAGTTTTCCCAGCCTGAGGAGAGGGGCCGTGCCTGTACCAGGACATCCTCAGACGGGGACATTTACCCTGTTCTCTTGGCTTCATCATCCAGGGACCTCAGAGCACTCCGGAGAGCACCCCATCTCGTCAGCCCCCCAGGGCTGCCCTGACTTGGGCTCTGGGGCACATGGCTCGTGCTTACACTGTGCTTCTGCATGTGAGCTGGTTGGGTCCATGCAGCGATCACTGGGCTTAGAGTAATAAGCAGAGGGAGGGATCGAGTGGCTGTCCAAAGCCCCATCGCTGTGATTCAAACCTGGGTCCTCAGCCCCAAACGCAGGGCTGGCCCTGTCATTCGTCGCAGGAGCATCTTCTGGAGGAAAGGCTGCTCTCCTCCTTTTATTGACCCCCCACGTGCTTTCTCAGCTTTTGTAACCTTCGTTGATTACTTTCTGGTTAGTGACACCCTGGCAATACTTTCACGTTTCATGCACAAGTAATTGAACAAAGACTTGAAAAGATACCCATTTAGGTTAAGATGAATGATGAGAGGAATTATGACTCAGGGGGACTTTTGCATGAAACCAGGATATTTTTTTAAAAGGAAGTTCTTTCCTTGCCTTACACTGAAAAGTGAGCAGAAGGGGTTCGGGTGAAATCATCGGGTTTGTGGCTTCCTGAGTCTAGGGGGGAATGACCTCTTCACGGAGAAGCGAAGTGTGGGATTTGTTGGAAGCCTTCCCGTTTCTCTTTCTTCTCAAGATTGGAGAGAAAAGCTGCCCCAGCCATTCCAGCAGCAACACACTCTCCAGCGACACCTCTGGCAACAGCGATGACAAGCACTTTGGGTCCGGGGACCTGATGGACCCCGAGTTGCCGGGGCTTACGTACATCAAGGGTGCCTCCACGGACAGCGGCATCGACACGGCCCCGTGCATGCCTGCTGCGGTCCTCGGCCCCGTGCACCTGGCGGGCAGCAGGTCCCTGGTCCACGGGCAGGCGGATCAGTGGGCTGACTCGGACATCCCGGGGCCCGACGACGAGCAGGCCAAGATGTACGCGGTCCACGGCTACGCGCCCAGCATCTCTGCCGGCCATGCTGCCGACGGCAGCCTGGGCGACCTCAGCGAGATCTCATCCCACTCCAGGTAAGTCCCCGCGCCGCCAGCGGTGCCCGCTCCGGGCACCCTGGGCGCCGTCGCCTGCGCTGGGGTGGGAGAGGGGCCCGAAGTAGGACCAGCAGGCGCCTGAGGTCATTGTCACCTGTGTGCCACGCGGCCTGACTTCAGAGGAAACGCTTGCTTCCAGGGTCTCCTTTGAAATGTGCACACGAATACGTTTGTGATTCTATCTTGCTTTCTCTTGAAAGTTGAGAGAAAACTAAACGGAGATGCTCATGGCCCTCGTCAGACCACTCATCTCTCTCTCCCAGTTCAATCTGTTGTCCCTGGTTTTCAGGAGATGGCAAGCTGGACAGTGCTCAGGGGATAGTGGACAGTGACAGGGGGCGGGGGGTGGCCTCTCGTCGTCCCTCTGAAGGCCTGTGCCCTGCTCTCCCCTGGTCCGCGGGCCCCCTCTCAGGAGTGTGTGCACCAGTGGAAGTATGTTCACATTGACAGTCCAATTTAAAAAAAAAAAGACTAGCTAAATTTAAAGGAATTGTATTCTAACTACAAATGTGCAGTATATAGTTTATGAGTAGTTTTAAACTCCTATTTGATATATGTCTGTACAGTGACTTTAAAACTCATAATTGGTGATTCCTCCCTTCAAACACCATGCAGAGAAACGCTTTCATTCAGGTTTGGCCGTGCGTAGAATTTACTGCACACCGACGACCGCTCTCGTTTTCCTTGCTGTCTCCAAGGCCTTCCCTACTTCAGCTCTGAGTGACTGACTTTTCCCCAGAACTCTTCTAGCTGCTGGAGGGCAGTCAGATGAACACTGATAGGACTATCCTTCCAGGTCCCTAAGGATATGGTGCTTGAGGCTGGCCATGGGGTTCCCAGCACCAGCCTCTGTTCTCCTCGGCCGCCTTCACCCAGGCTGAGCCTGCTGCCCTCTGACTGTCTCCCCGTCCTCGAGCGGCCGCTGCCGAGCCGGGAGGGACGAACCGACGGGCAGAAGGGAGAGTAGCTGTGACCACAAAGCAGACACATGAATCACTTGGGCTTTCCTCTCAGTCGAGGCCGAGACCTCATCAGCGGTGCTGTTATTTTCATGATTGATGTCATGTGATGTCTGATCTTGTTTGAAAAAACATTTTAAACTTCTAAGTCCCGGAAAATTACCGTAAATTAATTTTTCTTACAGAAACCTAAAACACGAGGGTGCCTGTACACACGTGCTCACTGCCGCCTTTCTGCTTTCCTTTTCCTGTCGCTAACGTCGTCATCTGTGTCTTACATTTACATCATTTGTGTATTCAAGGGCATTTATGTGACAAGTTAGAGAAAACTGCACACGAATTAGCTCACACAGCAAAGGTAGTATTTTGGCTTATGTAACTACACAGGCCAGAGCTGTGAAGGTTCTGTTTGACACAGCAGCTCACATGATGTCACCTGAGACCAGGTCCCCCAGTCTGTGGGCTCGGCGGGACGGCCCTGAAATCTCAGCAGTGAGAATGGCTGTGTCACCTGCTGTGTCACCTGCAGGCCTCCTGTGCTAGTGCTCCCCTGTCACAGGAAGAAAGTGCGGACCTTTTCAAGTTTCTGCAGACATCCCCCTCTGCCCTGCCACCAGTGTCTCTTCACGTGTTCTTGGCTTTAATCACTGTGCTCTGGGGGCCTGGGGGTCAGTCTGCCAAACCACGCAGCTGGAGACTGGGGAAGAGAGCCACTTCCCCAGAAGAAAATCAGAGGATCATGTCCCTGGGAGAAAGGGGAAGAGATGCAGACAGGGCGTCCTGAGCACCCACCGTAGGCTCTGTCTTCTTCCCCTGGGCAGACGGAGTGCAGGATATGGAAACTATTTTCAAAGTAGAGATTCCTATAACTTTTGACCAGTTCTCTTTAATAATTTGACTTGAAATAGGTTTAGTACTAACTAAAATAATATTTAAGTGTTATCAGTGGCTTTGGTTACCTGAATTATTCCTATCTTACTTTCAGAGACAGTTTTGAATTGGCCAGGCTGTAAAAACCATCTTGGGATTTTATAATCTTCTGGTGTCTTGTTCAGAGTGTAGAAGATTTTGTAACATGGCTGATTTCCTGACACCTTGTTAGAGAGATGTAATTGGCATCCCAAACAGAATTTTGTATTACCGTTGAGGAAAATTTCAGTGGAAACCGCTTTCAGAGCACCTTCTTTTATGAATAGAGAGTCAGGCTATTTATAGGGATTTGAAGTCAATGTTCTGGAACACCTTAAGCATTCATTAATGTAATGGGTCAGACTCGTAGAAAGCACAGGAAACTGCTAGATGGGATTTCTGGTCGATGTTCCCTCTTTCCACGCCTTTATGCTGGACACGTGCACAGTGGTTGCAGAAGGGCCGTGTGCTGAGTGAGGGGCTCCTTTCCCATCCAGGTGCCTTTTTCTTGCCCTTCTTAGTTGACAGTGACTTTAAAGCCACATTTCAACTCCAGTTGCAGGCTTTTGCTCATGTGGAATTCATCATTAAATTAACTCTTTTGAACACTTCCTCCTGTCTGTCCCCTGACCCATATGGGAGAGCTAGAGAAAATAAGATTTCAAATATTTTAAAGTAGTTTTTTTTTTAATTTTAAAATATTCAAGTATTTTTAAGCGTTATCCATTAATAGTTTACATTTAAAATAAGACTTGAAATGTCAGTGTGTTGAGGTATTTAGTGTGTTGGCTCACTAGTGCACAAGGGACCCACCTACCACAGTGGTGCTGAGACTCTGCAGATCCTGAAATGCCAGGACCCAGACCGGGACACACATTCCCTGTGCTGATGAGTACCGTCGGCCTTTGAGTGTGTGGTCAGCTCGGAGCCGAGGCCCACTGCCCAGGGGCTCGGTTGTGACTGGGTGCAGTCCAGGGAACAGGGGAGCAGGAGAGCCTCTTAGGGGCTGGCGTCAGCGCCAAGCATCCTGGCTAGTCACCCCTCCACCCCACGCACTCGTGTATCCCACCATGTTTTAGCTGCTTCTCAGCGCTCAACCCTGGTTGACATGATTTGTGTTCACTGTAGATCGTACCCCAGGCTGCTACCTCCTCTCGTCTAGAGAGCCTGGGCCTGTCTCCTTCACTTTGTAACCACAGCACTTGGTATGTACAGGTCCTTGAACTTGACAAGCATTGGAATGTTTGTTGAGTGAAGGAGGGAAGTCTAAGAAGACTGTTGATAAATGCTTGTTGATTGAGTTAGTAACCCAGTGCCTTGGGTCGCCTAAGGAAACAGGAGGCACCAGCGGTCGACCGTTCGCAGTTCCCAGACCATCTGTGGCGCATTCTTAATACTCTGGTTCTGGTTTTTCACCACCAGCATCACTGGCGTCCCCACCGGCTCCGCCACACACGCGCACGTTCCCAACAGCCATCCAGGAGTCGAGCAAGCGTCCGTTATGTATGTGGTGCGATTCCGGGGTTGCACTGAGGACTGGGAAGGGGGACTCACAACTCCTGAAAACAAGCCGCACTGGTGTGAGGGGAGAACGGGGGTGGAGGGAGGGGTGTGCAGGAATCACCACCCATTAAGCCGGCTCCCCTGCTGCTCCATGCTTTTAATTCAGCAAACCCGTTTTGGTTGGTTGGTTGTTGTTTTTTTTTTTTCCTCCTACGAGGGCAGGGCACTTAGATAAGAGCTCAGAATACAAAGCAGTATTCATAGGAGCCTAACCAAGCTTTTGCAAAGTGAAACGAGTCAACTGCCAAAAAACCCAAACAAAAAAACCCATGTTCTGGCTTCTCCTGTAAATGGCTCATGTGATTATCTGTTGTTTACACTTATTTATGTCATCATGCTCTTTACTCTTTGTAAAGGATTGGGAGTTGGCAGTGAAACTCTAAAATAAGAACGTGAGTCTAGAAGGAAGGGATTCATGAAAACCTTATTGCCAACATTCTAGAATGTTGATCTGCTTCAGAGGAAACCTTTAGAACAGCGTTACTGCTGCTAAACACGGGTTTTTGCCACGTTGCTCGTCAAACGGATTCGATACATTTGTTCTTAGAGTTTAACTTTAAAATATTTTACTATTGGGGTCAAAGATATTTTTAATCAGGCCTGAATGAGGAAAATGGAAAAGCACGTCGGGCTTGTGACCATTGCCCCAGGTGCTGGTAACACTGGACTCTCATCATAAGAGGCTCCCATTTTTGCCAGTCTGGTGAGTGTGCCCTGATATTCTGCAGTGGTTTGCACTGGCATTTCCCTGGGGATGGCGGAGGTTGAGCCCTTCCTCTTACTTTTATTCACCATTTGAGTTTCTTTTCTTTTGAGGCATCACTGTGGTGCCCATTTTTCTATTAGATTTCCCCTGGCTGTGCTTTGAACATCCTTCTGGCCACAGGCATACAGCTTTGCACATGAACACCCTTGGCCTATGGGAAGCAGGGCGTTCCAAAGGCACGTGGCAGAGAGGCGGCCACATCTGCCCCCCTCTGCCCGACTTTGCTCACAGAGAAGGACAGGAGTCGTGCGTGGTGGCTCTGAGTTTGGCAACGTGCCCGCACCGCTGAGATCTGATCGTATCGCGGCTTCTGTCTTTTTCTCCCCAGTGGTTCACACCATTCAGGAAGCCCCTCAGCTCACGGGTCCAAAATTAGTGGGTCTCTGGATACGTCCAAAGTGTACATCGTGTCTCACAGCAGCAGTCAACAGGCCCCGGGGTCCGTGTCCAAGGCCTACCACCGGCAAGGGGCCGTGAACAAATATGTCATCGGCTGGAAGAAATCGGAAGACAGCCCGCCACCCGAGGAACCCGAAGTGGCTGAGTGTCAGGGGTAAGGTGTCCGGGGGGCTCTTCTCTAGGCAAACCTTGGGTATCTGGGGCATGGACCAAGCTAATGTACTTTTCCCCCCAGTAGAAACAGATTTTCTAAAAAAGAATCATCGAGAAACATCTTGGTAAAGCTCTTTAAATGTTGGCATTTATATTTCTCTTTAAAAGTCTTCTCTTTCCTTGATGTTCTCATATAAAATCAAAACAAATTTCTTTTTTTTAAAATAAATTTGTTTATTTTATTTATTTTTGGCTGCGTTGGGTCTTCGTTGCTGCGCACGGGCTTTCTCTAGTTGCGGTGAGCGGGGGCTACTCTTCATTGCGGTGCGCAGGCTTCTCATTGTGGTGGCTTCTCTTGTCATGGAACATGGGCTCTAGGCGCACGGGCTTTAGTAGTTGTGGCTCGTGGGCTCGGTAGTTGTGGCTCGCGGGCTCTAGAGCGCAGGCTCAGTAGTTGTGGCACATGGGCTTAGTTGCTCCGCGGCATGTGGGATCTTCCCGGACCAGGGCTCGAACCCGTGTCCCCTGCGTTGGCAGGCAGATTCTTAACCACTGCACCACCAGCGAAGTCCCTAAAACAAATTTCTGTTCCTTGCTTTTATATTCACATACCATGTCCTGCTCACCTCTGTACATCCTCGTGACTCCCACGTAGTAGACCCTCAGAGCATACTTATTGACGTATCATTTGTCAATTTTAATAAAGTCACTAAGTTAGCAGGAAAAAAGACTAGCAATTTTTATTCAAACACATAGGGAAACTGGAATAGTGCATTTTATTAGTGATTTTCGGTATTACCTTATTATCCCAGCAGTTACTGATGAGACCTGGGTTTGTTTTTCTCTTCCCTATGTCTTTCCCAAAGCAGATAGGGCCTGGAGCTCTTGAGCATGTCCACCCCCAAATCTCAGGGCCTACAGCTGGGCACATCTGACAGCCTTGTCACAAACCCTCCATGGTGGGTCTTCCCACGGGGGTACCGTGCAGAGGCCCCATCCCTCGGGTCTTGGGTTCTTTTTTAGCTCCCAAGCCAACCACATCATCAGTCACATTTAAAAGTTTTGAAAGCTTCTTTCCCAGTCACTGCTTTCATGTCGTCAGCGCTGCTGCTACTTACAGAGCTGAAAAGTTCGGGAAACCTGACCTGCCTCAGGAACAAAGCAAGAGCCCTAGCGAGTTCCAATAAATCGTTCTTAATTTTGAGCATGTTCATGTGAGTTTCATATCCTGATGATTCCCCAGTGAGCTGTCACCCTGCAGCACAGTAGCCTGGCTTTGGAGGTGGGGTCATCTCGGTGATGCAGGACAGTCACACACAGGTCATCCTCTGCAAGCTGCCGCCCTGGGCTGTGGGTTCCTGGAGCATCACGTTTCAGGTCGTGCCGCCCGTCCGCCTCTGCTGACAGTACAGCCCCTGGTTCTTCACCCACCGTGTCTTCAGGAATGTTCCGTGGCTCAGATTACATTTGCAGACCAAACCTTTTAAAAACGACTCCCCAGTTTTCTCCCTGGAAAAGAGCTGAAAACAGTAATTCGTCTAGACAGTCTTTTGTTTTACATAAATACATTTCTATATACTGATAATCAAGGGGGACAGCTGCTTCATTTATCCAAACGGCTTTGCGAAATGGCTGATAATAAAAATGCTTGGCATACACCCGGATGGATTACTGTTCAACATCAGGTTCCCCGGGGTCCGGCTCTCCGTGTTGCAGGGTGGACGGTGCATGGGGTTGCCCAGCCACAAGAGAAAGGCTTTCTCAAGTTCCGGAGAAGCACCAGGCTTCCTTCAAAGAACACGGGATAATCTCCGATAAATTATTGAAACTGTGTTTTCTGACACAGGTTAGGAAAGGGAAAACACAGCCTTATTCGAAAAGTTGGCTCTATGTTTTTCTCATTCAGGGCTTGGGGATCTGATTTGTTTCTGCATTATTCAGAAACCTAAGTTTGCACTCATTTCACAAACGTTAGATGGCATGGGGATCTGGGAGAAATGCAGCAGAAGTGAGTCAGCTCAATAACTAAGAAGAGCTGTGTGTGTATGAACGTGGTGGGTGAAGCTGGTGACTGGATTCTAATTCATAAGGCTACAGGCATTTTACAGATAGGCTGATGACTCATCATCATTTTCCTTCTGCCTTGTTTCACCAGGCTGTATGGTGAGATGGGTCTCCTGTCCACCGCAGCTCAGCAGCAGGCAGTGGTGGGAGATGATGTCTCAGAAACTCAGCACGTGCTCTCGAAAGAAGACTTTCTGAAATTGATGCTTCCCGACAGCCCCTCAGTGGAGGAGGGGAGGAGAAAGGTTAGTGACTTTTGTGTAGCTTTGAAGTTACTGGAAACACTAAGGAAAAGCCTAAAGAGACGCCAGGGCTTCCAGAGTTCTCCCGCATGTGGCCTCTCTCGTGATCCTACCCACAGCTCTGTGCCCGGTTGGCCATTTTCACTGTTATTCCCCCAGGAAGCAGAGTGAGCCTGGGAGAGGTCAAGAAAGGCAGCTTTCTAGACGGACAGAGGAAGCTAGAGGCAGGCGGGCCTGGCCTCAGTTCTCGGCTGCAGTGACCATCAGCCGTGTGATTTTGTTCATGTGGCTTAATCTCTTGGCCCAGTGTCATCCTCTGAAGAAAGGAAGCAATGATAAGTGTACTACAGAGTTGCAGCAAAGATAAGAACCAACTTCACAGAGGACCCGGATATAACGGGTCATCCGAAATAGTAGCTGTTAAAATTCACACTGCCTGACTTTTGCTCTGGAACTTGTACCAAGGACAGAGGTTCTCCAAGCCATCCTGCTTGGGTGTAATCCTGTTCCAGAAATGGGCTGGAGTTAGGTACTCTACTGACTAGCATTGTAAATCAGATGGCACTTGTCCCGTGCTTGTAAACCGTGCCCACTCACAAGGAAAGGCCACGCATCAGTCTCACAAACCAACCTCACATTCGAGGGCACGGCTTCATCACCATGGCGCAGACCCTCGCTACCGTTAGATGACTTTATTGTCCTTATTAGTTTTAGTTTTATTATGTATTATTACAGTCTCTTAAACCACTTTGTTAAGTAATGGAAACTATGAAAAAGGACTCACAGGTAATCTAGCCCAATCTCCTCTTGTGGCAAGTAACTGATGCCCCAACTGATGAAATGTGACGTTCCCATAAATATTTGGTGGCAGAGTCAGCCGTGGAATGCAGGCCTTACTCCCTTCTAATTCAGCGCTCTCTTGTCCAAATGAAAAGAAAAAAGTCAGGCATGGCCATCTTGACTGTGATCAGGATAAACAGCAAGCCTTTGTGCTACCGTCTTCCCTATAATAAAACAATGCTGCAATTAACCTAATTGTGTTCTTAGAATAACACTCTCATGAGATACTACCTCAAAGCCGCTTTAATCTAATGGGCCTGTAATCATGTTCTGAACAGCCTGCTGGTTGTGTGTGAAGAGGGAATCTCAGAAGAACTCAACAGAATGAGTCTTTTTTTTTTTAACTTGTATCAAATCATGTATATGGTACTGTATAAGCTTGGCTATTGTACCGAAAGTGCAAATAGCTTTTCTTTTAATAGGAACAAACTTCTCCTTGACATGTGTTTTTTTTCTTCTAAGACAAATCGCCTTCTTTTCGTAGTGCAAACTTAACTGCAGTTCACACACATTCTGGTTCCCATTCATCAGCTGGACAGACTTGACAGAATGAAAGGAACACATACAATAGAAATACTTATAGCCTTCTGGCTACATTCACAAACGTAAATAGCCATTTCTGTATTTGCTTGATGCAAACATGCTGGCTTTTACTATTATTGATGTAAAAGGAATGTGGTTCAGGATACAGAAGAAGTTGGAAATTCAGATTTGATTTAATTTTTCTTGAGTTTTTGACTACTTGCTTCTTTAGTATGAATTTTCCCTACCCTATCTGTGATTTAACACAATAATTTTAATGGTTTCTTTAAATCTGGTTATGATTGATTACTATAACTCAATTCTCAACAACTGTAATAGACTTTTGTGAGTGAAACTTTCAAGTATGTAGACAGTAAGACTTTCCTGGACCAAAATACTGTCTTTCTGGAACCTGTGTGTGGCTTAGAAAGCTGCAGTGCTCAAAAATTAATATTATTATTATGACCTAGATTAGATTGAACCTCGCATGTAGTTGGTTGGTACAGAAATCACCTAATATTAAAATGTAGTCACTTCCAATTAAAATCAAGCCAGCACTAGGTGTGGTTTTGAATAACAGTTGCCTGAAATGGTAGCGTTCTGGATTTCCAGAAGCTGCCACGGCTAAAAGGTTATGGAGCTTCCATTTAACATTTCAGAATAGAGCTGTGCCTGTCTAATTTGTGGTAATATTTCACAGAACGTCCAAGGAGGAAAAGAGCCAAATCCAGTAACTGCAGGAAGCCCTTGTGCGTTTGCCTCGGTGACCTGCGTGCCTGGTGTAGCATCCCTAGGCTGAGGCTTTGCGTGCACCTGCTGCTCAGAGATGCTCCCACGGTGGTACGGGACCCTGCCTAAGTCAGTCACATGAGTTTCACGCTGTCAGCTTTCTGACATCCGTTTTCCTTTCCCTCCTCCTGTCTCAACCCCTAGTTTTCGTTCTATGGGAACCTGTCCCCACGCCGCTCGCTGTATCGCACCCTCTCGGACGAGAGCATTTGCAGCCACCGGAGGGGGTCTTCCTTCGGCAGCTCCCGGAGTTCCATCCTTGACCAGGCCCTGCCCAGTGACATCCTATTCAGCACCACCCCGCCCTACCACAGCACCCTGCCACCCCGGACCCAGCCGGTGCCCAGCATGGGAAGCCTGCGGAGTAAGTGCCCGGGGTGGCCCGAGCTGTCCTCGTGGGCTCTCTGGGGTGGGTCTCCTACGGGGGTTGGAGGGACTTGTTTATTCTTTAAACTATATATCATTTGGTGGTGTGTTTTCTCTTTTAGTAATTTTTGAAGGTGGTAAAAGCCCCAAAGTGGACATTTTTTAAAAGTTGAGCACTACTGCCAATTTTTCAGAAAATTGAAAAACCTGTATTAAACGTTTTTAGCAAGTAAAATAGTGACCTTTATACTTAGCTCAGCTATTACATCCGTAAAGAAAAAAGTGTCTAAACCTGATAAAGAGAAAAGGGTGCCATGGTGGTAGATTTTCCGGTGGGCAGCATTCAGGGAGGAAGGTTGGTTTTCTTGCCTCCTGTGTCTGTTTCTTCTTGATCTTCCAGATCTGGTGAAGGCGAAGGTGGCAGGTGGGCATCAGGACACCTGGGTCCCAGCCCTGGCTCTTCCCACGTGGTACCATGTCCCATCACTTAGATTCTGTGTCCAGTTCACTCCAATTTATTGGCCACAGGTTGACTAGATAATTTCCAGATGATTTTCCTTCAAATCCTAAAGTCTTTCCTTTTTACATAGTGTTAGTTTCCTATTAACATGTCAGTGTTGAAGGGTGATTTTTTTTAACATTAGTTAGCTTTATTTCCTTTTTTCATAGTTAATTTCTATTGTACAGGAAGAATGAAGATTAAATCAGAAGTATATTCCTTGTCATGGTTTTTTTAAATTTCATCATAGAAAGCATTATCTTTAGAACCAATTTGAACTTCATAATACACATATAAGTCCCAGGCTGAATGAAATTAAAGTTCTAATAATCTTTCTAATGTTTAACATAATTGGAAATGAACCTTGTCTCATAAAATTCTTAATCTATTTCTTTAAGTAACATAATATCCTGCCTGTTATGAAAAGTCCATTTGCCTAAATTGATAAAGGTATGAAGGTCAGACAGACGTATTCTAATACCCTAATATTTCTCCAAATGTTTGTCCTTTTTAATAAATAGGTAACTTTAATGGCCTCTTAAAGCTTTCCTAAAACCAGTAAAACTATTTTCTTGAAGATGTCATATCTTCCACTTAAAAATGCTTGAGGTATGATTGTGAAATCTACGGTATAGATGTTACTGTAGTTCTTACATTCTACCTTTCATTTGCTTCCATGTGGAAGACAGACAATTGACCCTTGAACTACAGGGATTTGAACTGTGCAGATCGACTTACACACAGAGTTTTTTCCATGTAAATATCACAGTACTACATGCTCCACGGTTGGTTGGATCAGGGGATGTGGCGCCTCGGATACGGTGGCCAGCTGTAAAGTACATGCAGATTTTCCACTGTGTGGGTGGTCCACGCCCCTAATACCACGTTACTTAAGGGTAAACTCTCTATCCTTTTTTTAGCTTCACTTTTTTTTTCTTAATAAACATCATTTACTTAGAGCAGTCTTAGGTTCACAGCAAAAGTGAGCAGAAGGCATGCAGACTTCCCGTGTACACACCTGCTGCCCCTGCAGGTGCTCAGTCTCCCCCCGACCACAGGGTACATTTGTTAGAGGACACTGACACATCTTCATCACCCAAAGTGCATAGTTTGCATTGGGGTTCACTCCCGGCATCGTACATTCTATGTGTTTGGACAAATGCATGATGACGTACCTACCACTGTAGTATTTTACAGAGTATTTTCATCTCCCTAAAGAGCCTCTGTGCCCCACCTGTTCATCCCTCTCTGCCCCTCACCCCTGGTAAATCAGTGGTTCTTTTTCTTTACTGTCTCCGTAGTTTTGTCCTTTCCAGGTATCATATAGTTGGAGTCATACAGGGTATAGCCTTTCCAGAAATACATTTAATTTTCCTCCACGCCTTGATAGCTCACTTCTTTTTAGTGCTGACTACTGTTCTATTGTCTGGGTATGCCGATTTATCCCTTTTTTTTAATTAATTAATTTATTTATTTATTTTTGGCTGCGTTGGGTCTTCGTTGCTGCATGCAGGCTTTCTCTAGTTGCGGTGAGCAGGGGCTACTCTTCATTGCAGTGCGCGGGCTTCTCATTACAGTGGCTTCTCTTGTTGTGGAGCATGGGCTCTAGGTGCTCGGGCTTCAGTAGTTGTGGAACGCAGGCTCAGTAGTTGTGGCTTGCGGGCTCTAGAGCGCAGGCTCAGTAGTTTTGGCACCTGGGCTTAGTTGCTCCACGGCATGTGGGATCTTCCCGGACCAGGGCTCGAACCCGTGTCCCCTGCATCGGCAGGCGGATTCTTAACCACTGCGCCACCAGGGACGTCCCTGTATCCTTTCTTAGTATGTTTAAAGGTACAATGGAAACAGGCAGGATACACTCTCCACTATCCAGATTAAAAACTGCCTGACTTGCCTTCATTGTCTCTTCTTCTGGGAAAAGCAGTAAGAGTGGCCCTTGCTGTTTGTGCTTCTCAGATGAAACCTTCTTATTTGGCCACATGACTCCTCCAATTTCTAAACTTCACAACCTACTCAGAAAAAAAAATTCTCTAGGTTTGGTGGATCAAATGACAAAATATAAATAAAGGGGCTTCCCTGGTGGCTCAGTGGTTGAGAGTCCGCCTGCCGATGCAGGTGACATGGGTTCGTGCCCCGGTCCAGGAGGATCCCAGGCCGGAGCTTGTGTTCCGCAATGGGAGAGGCCGCAACAGTGAGGGGCCCGCGTACCGGGAAAAAAAAAAAAAAAAAAAAATATATATATATATATATATATAAGGGATCTGGGAGTAATTTGAATTAATGTGTCTCCCCCAAGACACTTCTGATTCCCTCCTTCCCCCCCCCCACCAAGAGGTTCAACTGCAAGGATCTGGTTGTCCCTGGGAGGATGCTCGCCCCTGGGACCCCTGATGCCCACACTCACCTGTGTGGTTATTATTCCTGTATCTGCTCAAGGCAGATTTCAGTCATCTTTTGCTTTCTGTGATTTCTGGCCACTCAGCAGAGCCCCTGTGAGCAGATCTAGCTCTGAGAGTAGTTGCAACAGTCTGCCCCTGCAACAAGCCAGAGAGTTGACAAGTGGGAGCTTGTGGCCAGCAGATGCCTGTGAGCGAGGAATGAGGACTATTTGGGGTCGCCCACGTGCTTCTCTTAGTTTCTCAGAGACTTAGCTTCACGAGAAAACTTGCAGTGGAAGTTAGGTTAGTTCTGCCAGAGCGTGTAGCACTGGATGGTTCATTAGCTACAGAGGTTGAGCAAGAATATGCAGAAGGTACATGTATTCTCCTAAAGTTTCCCAGGAAGCATCTGACCTTCCACTCATAGAGACTCATTTGGATCTTGTTCCCGATCTGGAGCAAGGACAGCACAGGGGAGGGTTGGCAAGTCCATCTTTTCACAGTGAGCCTCAGGAGACCTCATCGCCGCACCTTTTCTCCATGTAATTATCAGTCACAGGCTTCTCATTCAGACAGTTTTAGCTTTTCCAAGTCTCAAACTTAGGCCCATCTCAGAATCTGTCTTCTCCTGAGACCAGGATCTTAATCCAACCTTGGAAGACAGATGACACTTAACAAACACATTTTGGATGTGACTCATGTCATGATTCATATATATTTCCTGGAGGCGGTTTGGGAATCCCTGAATGTGCTGTATCATTATGTCTTCAACTTGGAGGTATAAAAATATGACCAGCTCGAACAATTGAAAAAATTCAGAGATCTTTCTGCATTGCATTTAGGGCCTTTGTTTCCATCATTGGTGGATTTCAGAGTAAAATTTCTTTTGGGGCCCAGGTAGAAAAAAAGAATAGGGAGTGGCCATTTTGACACACAGTTCACAGGCCCCAAAACCAATGATATTGAAAACCGCTCATAGTATCCTCGTCTCCTTGACCATGTGGCTACCTGGCTTTGTTCAGTGCAGTCCCAAGCATTGGCAGGTTTAAAGCATGTTTAAAGAGAATTACTGATTTTTTACAAAATGGAGTTTTATGAAACTCCCCAAGGAATGGTAGAAATCTTCCTATGTGGGTAGAATTTTAGAACAAGAGTTCTTAAATTTTGAAAAATAAAAACAGGGTATTAGGACTTCCCTGGTGGTGGCGCAGTGGTTAAGAATCCGCCTGCCAATGCAGGGGACACGGGTTCGAGCCCTGATCCGGGAAGATCCCACAAGCCATGGAACAGCTAAGCCCGCGAGCCACAACTACTGAGCCCGCGTGCCACAACTACTAAAGCCCACGCTCCTAGAGCCCGTGCTCCGCAACAAGAGAAACCACCACAATGAGAAGCCCGAGCACCGCAACGAAGAGTAGCCCCCGCTCGCCGCAACTAGAGGAAGCCTGCGCACAGCAACGAAGACCCAACGCAGCCAAAAATAAATAATAAAATAAATAATAAAATAAAATTAATTAATTAAAAAAAAAAACCAAGGTATTAGGTTCTGTATGTTCCCAAATCCTATAGTTGTGACCTAGGCCCCTCACAAAGGATGCTCCTTGAAGTTTCAAAGCGAGTTTTAGCAGAAATAAAAGAAATTAGTGTTTTCCTTATAATTTAGTACCCACTCAAGATGCCACAGACCCCAGGTGCAGACTTAGGGGTGTGTGGCCAGCAGAAGAGATGCCCTTGCTTCCACTGGCATCGCAGACAGCATCCGTGGCCATCAGAGGAAGAGTATTCTCTGACTCTATGTGGCGCTTCTTTCTGTTTTTTTCAGATGTTCTCAGTCTCCACTGTAATAAACATCCATTGGTTTCTGGAGAGTTAATTGTGAAACCACAGCTATCTGACCACCAGGAAATGCTAACAGGAGGGCTCCTCTGCATTTATAATAACAGCGAGAAAGTCAGACTCAATAAAGCTGGTCCCCGCGATTTCAGGGTCGGGATAAACAAACAGGAAGCCCCAAGATCGATGTCCAGGCCAGAGAGCAGAGGCCCCAGCAGCGGTGCCTGGACATCAGCTGCCCTTCAGAAGCCACGAGTCGCTTTCTTTCCTGGATTGGCCAGAGGAGCAGCGTGGGCTCTGGAGCAGCACTGGCTTGAGAGAACGGGCCTTGAAATAACAGGCTTTGGTACCTAAGTCGCGCCTTTTCTTCCCCATCTGGAAAGCTCAGGGAACAACCCAGTTACAGCTGCTGTAGTCACGCCCAGCGCAGGGGCTGGTTCCTGTACGTACTTTCCCAGACCCCAGAGCAGCACCAGCAGGACTCGTCTGCTCCTGGCGGCCCCTCAAGGGCAGAACCTGCGCCTATGGTTATCCCATCCCTAGGTACTGACACAGTACCTGGTGGGACCCAGAATGCAGCAGGTGCAGAGTAAACGCCACCTGGGTGATGCCTAATGTCAGTTATAAGTATTATAAAGAATGTTTGGTGGTTTGGAGTCTTGGACCCGAAAAAAAAAAAGCGAATTTTTTTTCTGATTATATGATTTTCCAAGCATTGCAAAAATTTTAGGTGCTTTTTTTTTTTTTTTTTGGCGCGGGCCTCTCACTGTCGTGGCCTCTCTTGTTGCGGAGCGCAGGCCCAGCAGTTGTTGCTCATGGGCCGAGTTGCTCCGCGGCATGTGGGATGATCCTCCCAGACCAGGGCTCGAACCCGTGTCCCCCGCATTGGCAGGCAGATTCTCAACCACTGTGCCACCAGGAAAGCCCTTAGGTGCTTTTTTTTTTTAAATTTTATTTTTAAATTTTTTTTTTTACAGTAGGTCCTTGTTGATTATTTATTTTAAATATAGCAGTGTGTACGGTGCTTTTCATCCTGAGAATTCAGAGAGGAACTTAGGGGAATTCCCGGATGGTCTGGTGGTTAGGACTCTGCTCTCTCACTGCCGAGGGCCCAGGTTCCATCCCTGGTCAGGGAACTAAGATCCCGCAAGCTGCACGGTGCAGCCAACAACAACAACAAAAAAGAATACAGAGAGGAACTTAGGCGGCTCCTGCTTCATGTAAGGTGACACTCCTTGACACTGGTATCGTCCTGCTCACTGAGCGACAACGCATTTGGATTTCAATCCGTGCTTTCTCAGAGCTCTGCTCCCAGAACTGCTCTTCCCCAGGCAGCTGCCGCTGGGCTGTGTCTTGGTGACTGTCACCTCCTCAGACAGGCCTCCCTCCAGCATGCCACTGCTTGTATGATCTTGTTCACTTGTTTCTTCTCTCTCTCCGTGTCACTTGCCGCGTAAGCTCTGTGAGAGGGTGGGCCTTGTCTGTCTTACCCACTGCTCCACCCCATCTTTAGGCACGCAGTAGGCATTTAACAAACACACCGTAGATGGTTGGGTGGATAGTACTCCAAATAAACTCTTGAGGGAGGGAATCTTCTCCAATTTACTAAGCATCTTTGCCAGTTCTGTAGTGTCAAGTAAACACGAAAGTCCCATTGACAACTGGGGGAGAGGAGTGACTGTTTACAGTAAAGAAGAAATATCCCTCCTTTTGCTTCCTGGTTCTCCATAGAAGTTGGAGGAGGTTAGAAGGATGCCCTGGGTTTGCCTCTGACTGTGACACACCCCTGCCCTGTGGGTCGCTAGGCCCACTCACTCCACACACACTCACTCTGGGCAGGAGCTTCCCGGCCACCAAACTTCAGGTTGGTGCCACACAGAGTGAGAGCTCCGATCTCTCTCTTTTTTTTTTTTTGCGGTACGTGGGCCTCTCACTGTTGTGGCCCCTCTCGCTGCGGAGCACAGGCTCTGGACGCGCAGGCTCAGCGGCCATGGCTCACGGGCCCAGCCGCTCCGCGGCATGTGGGATCTTCCCGGACAGGGGCACGAATCCGTGTCCCCTGCATCGGCAGGCGGACTCTCAACCACTGCGCCACCAGAGAAGCCCAAGAGCTCCAATCCTTAACCCAAGATGGTCAGGGCTCCTTTGTCAGTCCCCCGTTGGGTGTTTGGGGAAGATGCTCTTTGAGCTCACGAACGCAGGAGGGACACGAGGGGACAAGGGACTGTAGGCCAGCCCTCCTCTCTCACTGCCTCTTCCCCTCTTGCCCTCTATTATTTTGCTGTCTGCCTTGACTCCTGTTAGAGCCAGTCAGGGCGTTGTCTGCTGGTGCTGGGGAGAAAGCAGACAGCACACAGAATGTGTACCGGGTTTGATTTTAGGCTCTACAATGCTAGAAGCTCAGGTGAAGGATTATTTCTTTATAAAGGCAAAGAAGATCCTCAGGTTGACATTTCTTAGCAATACATGACCAAGAGACTGTACTTTCGGTAAAAGTGTTCATTCAGCTGAATAATTTTTCACTCCCTGATGTTTTCCTCTCCAGTGAGGGAAGGAGAGGCAGGGGGTGAGGGGCGTGCCCCATGCACACCGGCTTCCAGCCGGCCCGGGGCACCCTTCCCAGAGCTGCGACACGCACACCCCTATTCCTGACCAACTCAGCCACAGGGAAATCAGTGGCAAAAGTAATTCCCACCTAGTCAAATAGTTTCTTTTCACTTGGTGCAGAAAACCTGCTTTAAGCAAAGCAGCTGATGTGTTTGAGAGACGGGGGACGTGATTGAGGGTCCCTGGGCTTCCTGACCTTTCTCTCTGGTGGGGAGGGGTTGAACCTTAAATTCTGGGTTAAGGTGGGACCTGGGCGGGGTCAGCCCAGCCTCTGCCCTTCGGTGCCTCCCTGGGTTTAGAGGGGTCCATCAGGAGAGAAGCAGACAAGGACAGAGAGCATCACACATGGAACACGCTGGAGCACTTGAAGAGGGAGGGTGGCGGGAACGGTGTTGATAAAATCCCCGTTACTGGTTTCCCTTCAAGATGGAGGGGGTGACGGTTCCACATTTAAGCGGGTTAACATTAAAAACAGAGTGGCTTCATCGTTTGCTACAGCAGCTGTTAGAGGTAGGCTAAGAGCTGCATGTGGAAGGTGCTGGGAAACAGAGCATTAGGGTCCTTCAAGGCCAGACCACAGGCACCCGCTGTCCTGGTCCAGGTGCGAGCATTTCAGTTTCCCAAAAGGATGTGGGCACTAAAATTACAGGTGCACTTGGTTAATTAAGTCCCTTCCTTAATTGCGGGCTCAGACGGCCAGGTGGTTATTATTTTGATTGGTCTAATTAGTCAGATGTGTCCGCGAGCAGCTGCGTACCACATTCTGGGCAGGGCCAGGAGAGGCACCTTAGAGAAGGTCCAGCCTTTGGGAAATTTGTCCGCAGATGCATAATGAGTTCCTAACAACCAGTATGGCTAGTGATGTAAATGCTTCAAGTCCTGTGATGAGAGTTTAAAGAGAAGAAACGTAAAGGGTCTGTTTGCACAGAGAAAGCAAGACTAGCAAACATTCGGTGCCAGTTAGGGAGAGGGTTTTGGTTTAGCCAGTGATCAAGCTGCCTCATTAAGTCCAAAGAGTAATCCAACCACCATTTTTGTACATAGCGAAATGTACAAAAGAGATTGCACCCAACCGTTTTTACAGTAGAGGCTTCAACACTCTTCCCACAGGGGGACATCACCCCAAGGGAAACAGGAAGAGATCCTGAGGGTGGTCAGACTGGGGTGGTGTCCTCGGGAGAAGCCCACCCGGGAGAAGCTCACCTCTGCTTTTCTGATTCGTGTGAAGGCTCAGTCCTGATCTTGCACTGGCCCCTGCCTGCTGGCGACCTCTCAGTGAGCCTGGAGGTCACGGCTCTTTCACAAAGCCCCTCCTCTCGAGTGCTGTGTCTCTTGGGTGACTGCGGTGGGATGTCTGTTTCTTTACTGGGACAGGAGATCGTTTACAAAAAGCTCCCTGGGCCCCTCTGAGGGCCCGGCCAGTACCCGTGCTGTGTGATCTGACTGACACTCTGGTTTTGTTTCTGTCTAGATGAGTTCTGGTTCTCCGATGGGTCCTTATCAGATAAGTCCAAGTGCGCAGATCCCGGCCTGATGCCCCTCCCGGACACGGACACAGGGTTAGATTGGTCCCACCTCGTGGATGCTGCCCGGGCGTTTGAAGGTAAAGACTCGCAGCCTCTGGGGCCGGGGCAGCAACACAGGGATCGTGCGGGTTAACGTCTGGTTGCTCTGAGCATCTTCCAAGAGGAAAACCAGGGGATGGCTTGGGCTGAGACTGAGGGCCTTTCCTTAGGGAGAACCAGGCACACTGGGAAATAGCACTGGGCAAAGGGCCTCAAACCTGCTTCCAGGTCAGGCGCCAGCTGTGACCTGGCGGGCGTCACTTGTCCTCTGACACCTGTGTTTTCTTACCTGGAATGTAGAGGTGGGGATCTAGGACACAGACTCTGTCTCTCCTCCCAGCGTGATGAGGTGAGACAGGAGGAGAAGGCCCTTCAGAGGTCCAAGCCGCCCGGACAAGCACAGGCCTGGGCGTCTGGTGGCTTGGGGTCCCTGCAGACTCTGGTGTGGCCTCCTTGACCCAGCGGGTCACCCTGCATGGGCCCCGGCTTCCTCCTCTAACCATGTGGTCAGGATGGTGCTGGGCTGGCTGATCTCTGGGGCCCTCTGGCTGTCACACTGCCCTCCACCATCTCTGGAGAATGTTTCTGTGAATTTAGGAGGGGAAGCTGCACCTTTTCCCCAGCCTGCAGATAAAGGGGGCCACAGACAAGGGAGATGCTTGCCTCCCAGGCACCCTCTGCACCTTACACATGGGTCCAGGGACCCCGGCGACCCGGATTCAGACTTTCTGCCATTTGCTGCTACATTCTCTCCATGACCACAGCCTCTGCACCTGGGTGACCTGTCTGAGACTCCCCTCTGTGTCTGCGTCTTCACCGCCGACCCCCAGGGATGGCCATGGCCACCTGAGTGGCCCTTTTCTTTCCCTCTCCTTTGACTCACCTGCTCTGGTCATCGGTTCCCGTCACCTGTGATGTGCAGGCTTCAGGAAAGGGATTCAAATTCCTTTCCCAGGAGGGGCAGGTGCACTTTGCAGTCAGGCTGCTGCAGGGTGTGGAGGTCAGCTGCCCTGACCGCCTGTCTAACGAGCTGCCCTGCTAGGCAGCTTCCCTCATCAGTTGGGATCAGTGCCTCTGGTCCTAAGCACCATTTGGGGGAGAGTCTGGGGGAGGGGTGAGTCGAAAGCTCCTCTCCAGCTAATTCAGGGACACGTTAATTCAGTACAGGGACGTTTAGCTCTGGTAGACGGGGGGTGGGGAAACTGTTGGGAAGAAACTCCTGCAAAAGGCATGGGCTGTTTCTGCTCCCTTATTAGACAGAGTACAACTGTTCTGGGTTTGCTGCTTTACAGTACTAGTCCCGTGTGGAAACTCGAGAATGCCCCCGTCTGCTTGGTAACGCAGCCTTCATTTCTCTCAACCAGAAGATGGTTAGAGTGCATTATAACAGCCCTCCGAACGCTGGCCCGGCGTGACCGAGCCCTAGAGGGCACGAACACAGTCTCACCTCTGTCCAGAGCAGCCCAGGCAAGACGGAGCAGCATTTTCTCTGGCCTGTTCCATGCACACTGTTGTCTCACTGCCCGAGGAGAGTGTAAGAACTTCCATTCTGTCTTCTCCGTTCCCCCGCTGCATAAATGTTAGCGTAGTGCTTACCACACTGAATTCTGCATTATTCACCTCTCTGTCTCTCCCTATTAGACGATGAGTTTCTCAAGGGAAGCCTGCTTCTTCAATTTATCTTATCTTTATTGATCAAGCGCAGAGCAAGATAACCGAATGAGGAGATCTTGTACAGAGGAGCCAGTAGGTCCAAAACACACAGGGCCCTGTGCACCCTTGAGCTATCTCAGCTCACAGCATCATTTGTAACCTCTGAGGTCCTTCTGCATTTTGTGTTCATTTTTCTGATTTAAAACAACACCTAGCACTTTGTCTCCACCCTCATTTGTGTCTTTGCTTGACTCCCTTCCACCCCTTCCAAATAAAATCGCTGCCATGAAGTGGAGTTTTTCAGGGAGCTGGGCTGCAGGTGGGCGGGCAAGCAAGCAAAATGGTGCAGACAGCAGTGACTGAGTTGTCCATCCAGGGGGGCTATGGTTGTGTTCGCAGCCCTACGGCTGGGCTACTGGCCTTTGGAAAAGTCACTTAGCTACACGCCTTGTGCCGACGCTGAATGTTGGACACCAGTCCTCTAAGGTACATGCTTGTGTTGGGCTTCAGCCTGCTTGTCTATGAAATGAATTCCTTTCCAGAGAACCTGGAAGGCTTCTCCCAGCCCTGCCCTCCAGTTCTGCAGTTCCGTCCTTCAGGGTATTTCTGAGCTGGAGTTAGAGGCTAGCTGGGAGTTGGCATCGTCAGACAAAGGAGGAAAAAACACAGACATCCCAGCTAGCCAGTGCCTCAGGGGCAGGGGTACCTAAGTTCAACCGAAAGAATGTGGGATTTTATTTGCAGGGGGAGAGGACTTGGGTTACCTGACCTTTCTGAACTTTCCAATCAGCATTTTATAGAAAATGTGGAAAGAGTTGAAGTCGTGTTTAAAAATTTCAGTTGTTTTCGGTGCTACTCCGTAGGGTAGCATGCCACCTTGAGACATTAGTCAGCTCAGGAAAATTCAAGAATTTGCAACTCCAGACCTTTGGCTTATCAGATTCTTTTGTATCGGTGTCAGCTCCGCTGTGATGCAAGTTGGTATGATGGTGACCAGGCGTGATCCATCCCCTTAGCACTTTTTAAAAAAATTTATTTTATTGAAGTATAGTTGATTTAGAATGTTGTGTTAATTTCTGCTGTACAGCAAAGTGATTCACTTATACATATATACACATTCTTCCATATTCTCCATTATGGTTTATCACAGAATATTAAATATAGTTCTCTGTGCTGTACATTAGGACCTTGTTGTTTATCCATCCTATATATCATAGTTAGCATCTGCTAATCCCAAACTCCCAATCCATCCCCTCTCCCGCCTCCCCTTTGGCAACCACAAGTCTGTTCTCTATGTCTGTTTCTGTTCCATAGATATGTTCATTTGTGTCCTATTTTAGATTCAACATATAAGTGATATGATACACTATTTGTCCTTCTCTGTCTTACTTCACTTAGTATGGTAATCTCTAGTTGCATCCATGTTGCTGCAAATGGCATTATTTCATTCTTTTTTATGGCTGAGTAATATTCCATTGTATATATCTACCTTATCTTCTTTATCCATTCATCTGTCGGTGGACATTTAGGTTGCTTCCATCTTGGCTATTGTGAATAGTGCTGCTCTTTGAACTTAGGCATCCCCTTAGCACTTTAAAGAGAAAGGTCTTCACCTAGATGACCCAGTTGCCCTGCCTGTGACATGATCTTTTTGTACCAATTCTCAAAGCCATTTCTGAGCTAGACTCAACATCATGCAGAAAAGATAGTCCAGAAAATCCCCATGTGCCTGTTAAATCATTACAAACTAATAAAGGCAGCTCAAGATGCCTTATTGAGCTCAGGCCCCTCTGGAAGAAGGCTGTGCCCATACTTTGACATGTGTAGTTAGCACATTTGAAAACAGGCTTTAAAAAAATGGAATGTATCTGCCTATTTGATTGAGATACCACTTATAAGTGATATCACTTAATTAGAATACGTTATAGTAGATGAAGTCATTAAAGGTTGTCATATCGATTTCCCTAAAAGGGTATATATATATAATAGAATTAAGACCTATTTCTAATAAAAATTAAGATGTGAGAGATACCTTCAAAGCTTAACAAAGAATATCTACTTTATTCCAAATAGTTGCATGATACTTTTTTTTTAAAATTGAAGTATAATTGATAATTGATTTACAATGTTGTGTTAGTTTCAGGTATACAGCAAAGTGATTCAGTTGTGTGTGTATAGAGATAGATAGATAGATAGATTCTTTTTCAGGTTCCTTTCCCTTATAGATTATTACAAGATATTGAGTATAGTTACACAATACTATACCAAATAGTTACATACTACTTAATGGAAAAAAATGTTTTTAATGTTTTAAGTAGATCTCTTAAGTACAGAAACTAAACAAGGGATCCTTTGAGACCGTGTCCTCTGATTTCATATTGGAATCCTTGACATTTTAAACAAGCAGTGAAAAGAAAAAGGGAATACATTTTGGAAGTAAAGAAATATTTATAGATATGATCCTATATCTAGGAAATATTTTAAAAATCAAAAAGAAATTATTAGAGATTACAAAATAGAGTAGGTAAGACATTTTAAAATATATTTCATATTTTTATAAGCCTCATTTCAAAGCATCGTTCATTTGTTCAGTTATCTATTTCTGTATAACAAACCACCCCAAAATTTATGGCTGAAGACAGCAATGGTTTGTTATGTCTGATGAGTCCATGGGTTGGCTAGGCTCAGCTGAGTGATTCCTCTGCTTCCTATGGTTTCAGCTGAGGTCACACATTTGGGTATATTCAGCTGGAGCTCAACTGGGTCTGGAGCCTTAAGGGACTCCACTCATGTGTCTGTACCTGGAACCGCTGGGGTCTAGCTGGACCCTTGTCTCCAGTGGGTAATTATACTTCTTCACATGTGGCTTAAGGAATCAGGAGACCATAAGCAGAAGATACACGGTGTTTCAAGACCCAGAACATTATATTCACCACGTTCTATTGGGCAGAGAAAGTCCCAAGGCCAGCCCAAATCCCGGGATGGAAGTAGGCTCTTCCTTCTGGTATGAGGGGTGGCATGAGCACACAGCCGTCTTTGCAGACAGCCTTCCCCTTAGCAGTCATAAAGAACACCTTAGGTACATCAGCAAGATCAAATTATAAATTCCTTGGGAGTTAGCCATCATTAGAATTATAATAAGAGAAAAGCACTGGACACTTTGATACCTGAAAAGTCGTAATATATGAAAGGATAGGAATGGATAGAAAGCACATGGGAAAGAGGAGAGTCCTTCCTGAGTTAATTCACAGACTTCATACCATTTCAGTTCAAATATCTAAAGGATATTTGCATCCATGTGGAAAACAGATGAACAATGGTCAACAAAAAAGTTTATTATAAATCAATAGCCATAAAGCAGCATAATAACGATTCAAAAGATAGAAATGAGTCCTTTTGAAGGGAAAAAAAAGAGCCTAGGCTGAAATCTGCGTATATTTAAGAGTTAAATGAGAGTGGAATTTATGTACTCCATTTGGATTTAGGTATTAGAAAAGTCAATTCTAGAAAAAGTAAAGACAGAAAGATTAATGTTTTGGAAGCATGCCAGTGCCATAATTATGGAGTAATGAGAGAACATACAAAATGTCATATGACCAGATAAAAGTATTTAAATATTTAGATCTTTAATGAACCTGGATGAGAACAATTAAAATAAAAGGGGAAGTAGGGGAACATGGGAAAGATCTGTAATAAATGTGATGGATAAAACCGGGGTATCTCCAGTGAATGGAGGAACAGGACCCCCCCAAAATGCCAAATGCCCGATAAGCGAACGGTCAAGTCGTGTGTCGCACAGTCCAAAAGAAGGATCACACAATAGATAAGGACTTGAAAAGTGTTCAACCGCACGTGTAAACGTAACCAGTAATGAGGTACCAGCTCACACCTCTTGAGTATGAAACGCGAGGCAGCAGGTCTGGAGAGCCATGAAGAATGCTCACAGCTGGTATCATGCTGAAGATTATAAAAGGATCCATCTTTGCGTTCAAGCAGTATGACAGTACATAACTAGAGCCAGAAAATGTACCCACCCTTTGACCAGCAATCTCATTCCTGAGAATTTGCTTGCTGGCAGTTATTTAAAAGAATAGAAAAGCTTCCAACAGAGAAATGCTGTGCAGCATCGTTAAAACTTAAGTAATAAGTGAAGAGATAGGTATTGCAGCTCCACTCCACAAACCAGTGTCTAAACCTTGAGAACTCCTTCATAAGCTTGGGAGAGAGACGGTGAGTCAAGTGCCAAGTGTGTTTCCCACCACAGTCCATGCCCCTCACTCCCCTCTCCTGCGACAGGTTTGGAAACGGGCCGAGCCCCAGTTCTGGCTTGTTGTCACCTGGGCAGTCATTATGTTTAGGGGGGAAGGGTGAGATGTGACCTTCGGCCCATCAGAACTCCTACCCAACACCTGTCATCAGTGTTAGACACTGAGACCATCATTTGTCACTTCCCTTACGACATAAAATAATGTGAAGTATAGAGGGACTGAATAACAGAGAGAGGTCCCATCCCCCCAATATGGTCAAGTGAACAAACCCAAATAGCAAAGCTAGCTGTGGGTCGGACAGTGAAGCCGGGGAAGGGAAGAGTGGAGTGTCTTTAAAAGTTCTAGGATTTAAAGTACTTCTCTTATCAAAATATCAGAGGTTGCCTGTTGGTGTGTTCTCAGGCATTTGTTGAGTGCATGATGTTGTCTTAAGTGGAAACAGGTGTCAAAGGCAACATTATAAACTGGTGATTGGAGACTCTCTGCGTGTCAGTGTCCCGCATGCGTCCCCACAGGCCTTTCCTCCCCTCGGGATTTCAGCTCTTTCCCGCTGGTGGTAACTGCTGCAAGTGGATATGTGTGCTCGTGACACGTGCAGAATTAACTCATTTGTCAGGCACTGCCATGGGAATGAAATATTCCACATAAGTGTATTTTCTGAAAAAATGGAAGTTTACACTTTTATTAGGTTCCCTATGCCCTTGGTTTCTTAAACAGAGCGCAATAAGCATACATGTTTATGATGAGAACTTTTTCGGTTCTAAAGCTTCAGCTTAAGTTTGATGAAGTTGTTAGTTACTGTTATTTAATCACTGCGTGGATATAAGCATAAATAGAATGGGACATACGGTAAGACTCCTAAGGTTTAAAAAAACAGAAAAGAAAAGAAAAATGACAGCTACTTAGATGAAAAATGCACAGTTAATTTACTATAGTAAATTGACTTAAATTCTCTCAAAAGTAAGAAAATTGTTTCGGACCAAACAACAATAGTTGTATCTTAAAGAATAAATCCAGAGCTTTTCTTGGTTCATTACTCAGATTCTAGACCATTACCTTGCGTCGTTCATCAGTAGGCTGCAAAAGGCTAAACCAAGGTACTTTATGTTTAAATTTTTTTTTTCCTGGCGGTCACTTAAATAAGCTACAGTTGGATAAGCACAGTTGTCAGAAACAGAACCTGTGATTTTCTACCTGTAGCTAGAGAGCCCCAGCTTTTCTGTAATTTGTAGTTGTAGCAAAGACATATTAGAACAGCCTCATTTGTGGAAATGGGTTTAGTTGAATTTAGCCTCACACCTGCGTGTCTTGTATGGCATACATCTGGCATACATTCTCCTGTTCCACACCCTCGGCAGACATGGCTCGTTGATCAGAGCACCCGTCCCTCCCGATTCAGGCCTGGACTTATGGGTCTCTGACAGTGCTCCACGCAGCTTGCCTGGAGTCAAAGGGATTATTTCCAGGCCACTGTTGTGCCATGTCAGCTGTAGATTGATATGAAATAGTCTGCTGACTGTTCATCCTCTTGTTTAGTGCTAAATGCACTAAAATAAGAAACCGACAATAAACAACAAGGTCCTGCTGTGTAGCACAGGGAACTATATTCAACATCCTGTAATCAACCATAATGGAAAAGAATATATATATATATATATATATATATATATATATAAACTGAATCACTTTGGTACACAACATTGTAAATCAACTATACTAATAAATAAAATAAAATTTAAAAAAGAAACTGACATTGAAATCAGGTTTTTTGAAGGCTATTTCAAGGGAAGGATTGTTTCATGTGTAATCCATGCCCTCATGTCCCCTCTTAGCCAGATTTGCTTGCACAGGAAAGAACAGAAAGGAAAAAACCAAACAGTGTGGGTGATTGGATCTTTGCTGTGCTCACCATTTACATGAAGTTCATACTCCGAGCCTCCCTTTTCTTACAGTTTTCTCTGTGCCTTTTGGTTCAATGTCAGTAATTACTTTGGTTACTGAATATTTATCATTACAGAAATAAGCTGTGGAGGAATAAAGCTCCCACTGGAAACTTGTCACTAAGATTAGCTATTTTACAAAGGGGTTTAGTGTCTGTACTTAATCAAGTAGCATTCTGGTTGCATTTCAACCTCCCAGGCTTTTCAGATTCAAAGTGAAATCCTCTTTGTGAAATTACATTGTTGGCAAAACTATTTCTGGCTTCTTGCCTCCTGACCGGTAGGACCTTGTTTCTCCCCAAAGAATGTTTGAATGGCTGCCAGTAGCAAGTTCTGTTTCTTCAAATATGTGGGTACTTTATCAATTAAGGTAAAAATAGATGAAGCAAACTAAGATGTTTTCATTGAGATATTTAGACTTGACCATCAGAACCAAGTATATTAAGAAAGATACAAACTAACCAAATTATTACCGGGTTGCATAAAATGTGGATGAGTCAATGAGACTCTTTTAAAAAGTGAGAAGAATAAGTTCTTTTCTTTCACTCCTTTTGGTCCGTAGTTAAATTCACTGTGGAATAAAAAATGCCTCTGCTGTTGTTTTTTTTAACTGGGAAGCATTCCCTGCTTTGGGGCCATCACAGAACAGAGGGTATCCTGGACACTCCGGTAGACCAGATCCCCTACCTCTCCCCAGGGCCGCTCACCCCCCGCCTGTGTGCCCCGCCCTTCCTGCCCACCTCTGCCGGTCACTTCCCATCAGGTGTAAAAGCAGGCAGTGCCCAAGGTATGCTGTTCATCTTAATTAAATTACAAATTATTTCATCAGATGCAAAACCCCTACTAGTCTGTACCAAGCTGGGAGCTTGGTTGTCTCTCAGGAATGTATAGTTACAGAAGGTCTCTCATCCTGTAGAAGGTGCGAAGCGTGGGGAAGGGCCCCTTAAAGCTTTACAGGAATGTCGGTTGAGGACACCTGCGTACCTGTCACGGGTGTTGAGGTGTCACGACGGAGGAAAGGGACACATGGTTGGGGAGCCTGCTGTACGTACAATCGATCAGGCAGGGTACTCAGCACAGCTCTGGAAGGGCCCGGACTCTGTGGGTGCCCCCATCCCTGAGGCCCGGTTCCTTCCAGGGCCCCCGGCCCCTCTGCCATCCTCTCTGATGAACGGGATGTGCGTGACCCTCCAGAATCCAGACGAGCAGGTAGCTTCATTAGGAGAGGCGTCCAGCAGCCAGCGGGAGACAGAGGGGGATAAATTAAGAACAGAGCGCCCCTGACACGGACCCCGGTGCGATTTCTCAGCCATTCATCAAATCACGTGAAAAAGCCACTGCAGCACTAACGCACCTGCCGTATCCCTCGGTTCCCAAGTGTGGATGTGCTCAGGTGCCAGGGGGTGGGAGGGTGGATGATAAGATGTGTCCCTGGTTCTCCCCTGTACCTTTTGCTTAAAAGCAGGATTTCTCTGCATGCCATTCAGCATTTCTGGGCCAGCGTTCTTGTGTCAGAGTTCAGCACCCAGAGCTGGGCCAGTCGGGTTCCCATTCCGAAGAATATCACATTCCCTTTCCTGCCTAGCTCTTGACACATTGGATGTGAAGTCACTGGTGCCAGACAGAAATGGCCCCGTGCTAAGGAGGGGTAGTCGAGCTGATCATTGCTGTCACTGCTGTAAACACTACAGATCTTCCTCTAAGGGTTTTAGTGAGAATATGCAGCTAATCTCTCTCACCACCGCTGTCTTTACCTTCAGGGAGCTGGTCATTGAAGCAAACCCAAAATGGTCACGCCTTCCTGCAGCTGGATTGGCACGTGTGTGGCATGCCACTTACCACTGTTGTGTCACGACAGCCGTGTGTCCGGCCAGGACCATGACACGTGAAACGTACAATCTCTCCACACTCTTTGGCGATGCATTATACTGTCTCTCGGGGCAGTTCCTGGCTTAGCACAACACATGCACACAGGCAGACATGTACACACACTTACACACATGCAGATGTGCACACTGGCACACACGTGTACACACGTGCCCCTCACACACACACACAGCTGTATTTCATAGGACCCCATCACCTGAGCCTGATGTGGGCCCCCAGAGGCTCTCAAGCGAGGAGAGATATCACTGTTCAAAAGAAAATTCTAAATCTTATTTCAGGTCTTGACTCAGATGAAGACCTTGAGCTACTCTGTCACCACACGTCCTATCTAGGTGATTGTCTGGGGCCGTTCGTGGGGTCTCCATCCTCCATAACCTTTTCTTTCTGTTTCATTGTCTGCACGTCTGCATGGTTATGGAAGCATGGAGGGTCGGGGACGCACAGGGTGACGTGTCCAGGCCATTGTGTCTCAAGGAAGCTCTCCGGGTTTGGGGAGAGCTTGAGGAGAGGTCCCTCTCCTTGGTTCTGTGAATCAGTCATGTCATCCCCCAACGCCGTTCTTTCACGCCCAGCCAGCAGCTTGGGCATTGCTTGGGATGTGGACAGAAGAAAGATCGGCTCTAGCAAATCCAGTGTCTGCGCCTTGTTCCCCCGGCTGTGATGTGAGTGTGCCACGCAGCCCGGAAGGATGGCCAGTCTGTGAATGTTTTCCGATTGTCAGCAGCTTGCCTGAGTTTGTTCTTCTTTGTTTTGTTTCACACAGCGCAGTAACTGACTGGGGGGAGGGGAAGATTTTATTGAGCAACTATTCATTTCCACGAAGAAATGGTGCCTTGCGTCTATTACTAATGCTTCTTTCTGTGTGTGTCTCCCATCCCCAGACCAGAGAGTGGCGTCCTTCTGTACCCTGACAGATATGCACCCCGAGCAGGACCTGGAAGGGGCCCAGGAGCTGCCTTTATGTGTCGATCCTGGCAGCGGCAAAGATTTCATGGACGCCACTGGGTATGTGACTCCTGTGGACCGCCTCCCTCCCGTGTCCCAGGCCCCAGTTGTTAACAGGGATTCAGCTCAGCCCCGGCCAGCCAGGAAACCATTTTCACCTGCCTTCCCCAGTCCTTCAAGACCCAGAGAAGGGACCGAGCGGGCCTGAATCGGCTTCTGCGCTGCCGGGTGGATGGAGCTGTGCTCCGCGGGAGGGTCCTGCCAAGACATGTAGTCCGTGCCCTTGGTGGTGAGGCTCTTGGCCTGGGTGGGAGGGTGTGATGCCTGGTCAGCATCTGCCGCCTGATCACTGCAGCGGCATCAGAGGGGGAGACCTCGCCGACCGTCCTCCGTCTGCCGAGGGCACCCTCCCGCCCACCAGCCCTGGTCCTCCAGCCAGCCCCACAGCTCCCACTGAGGGGTGCCGAGAGTGAGCCGTCTGTTCCTATGTTCTCGGCGTGCTCATCATCCACAGAGTGTATGTTCTTTCTCAGTGTCACCCACGCCTAATTCCAACTTTTCTGTCAACTCAAGTTATCAACAACTTGCATGTTCATTTTGGTGATGAGCCTCTTGATACTTCCTTAACAGAGAAAGGCAGATTTGGGGAAACTGAGTCTATATTTGGTTCTCAGGACTTCGTTCAGGTCTACCTAATCTCAGCTGGTAACTGCATTTAGATCACCTATCTTTTGCTTTCTTACCAACGTGTATGCCTGTAGAGATTCTGAATCCCCTTTTAAATCAAAAGCGACCCAGGAGGGATTTTTCCACCAAAGCAGCAATGTGTTCACTTGTGACATCTGACATAATCTTATTTATTTCTTTGCTGGGCTCTAAGCACACAATAGAATTTTTTTTTTTTTTTTTTTTTTGCGGTACGCGGGCCTCTCACTGTTGTGGCCTCTTCCGTTGCGGAGCACAGGCTCTGGACGCACAGGCTCAGCGGCCATGGCTCACGGGCCCAGCCGCTCTGCGGCATGTGGGATATTCCCGGACCGGGGCATGAACCCATGTCCCCTGCATCGGCAGGCAGACTCTCAACCACTGCGCCACCAGGGAAGCCCACAAGACAATGTTTCACATGAAAACTTTACCAACGAAAACTCTTGACTGCGGTGTCTTGACTTCAGTGCGCTTGAGTCTTTCTAAGTCTTTCCTTCCTTGCTAGAGGGCGATCTCCATCCACACTGACCGGGAAAGTCAACCAGCTGGAGCTGATTCTTCGGCAGCTGCAGACCGACCTTCGGAAGGTAAAGCAATCGATTGCAAGCCCATGCTCAGAACTCTTTCTCTTACACAATCAACCTTTTTTAACTATTAGGAATAAAAAAAAAAAGACACTCAAGAAAGATAACTGCCCTAATCAAAACCCAACAGTAAATGGAAACGGAGACTCCTGAGGTCTGATTCCATCTTCTTGCCCACAGCTACTGTATTTCATTGTAGGGGACACAAGGTCCTGTAGATGTGACTGAATGAGGATGAGCCCTGGATGGCCAGTCTTCAGAATGAGGCAGAAATGCAGCAGGCTAGCGTTTTTCAGTTCAGTGAGTTATCAGTTGCACCAACATTTATGAGCTGGCCTAAGAAGAGTTAGTTGCTATCACGAAGCCTGGTCTCCCCAAGCTGCTTCCTCCTACTGAGTCAGCCTCTGCTCTACCCATCAACCTGTGCGAGCTTGGTCCTCAAAAGATGTAAAGTCATTCATTCCACAGACATTTGCTGAGCTTTTGTTGGATCATCAGCACCATGCTATCAGTAGCCGCTTTGCTATCCAGGGAAATGGAATGGAGTGCTGAAGCTGGAGGGTGATGGTGAGGCGGGGAGGGGCCATGGGGAGGGTTTTGTTGGTGGAAGAAGGGAGAAGTGACAGCTGGCATGAACGCTGATGGAGATGATCCATTTGGGAGAGAAATAATGTCCTGAGCCTGACAAGGAGGGAGCTGGCCTGGATGGGAGTAGGGACCATCCACACACAGTTACCAGAGCAGAGTGTGTGTGCGTGTCTGTGTGTGCATGTCCGTGTGCATGCGTGCACACATGCATTCATACACGAGTACAGGCCTACCTCGGAGATATTGCAGGTTTGGTTCCAGACCCCTGCAATAAAGTGAATATCACAGTAAATTGGATCACATGAGTATTTTGGTTTCTCAGTGCATATAAAAATTATGTTTATGGTATACTGTAGTCTGTTACGTGTGCAATAACATTATGTCTATAAAAACAATGTACATACCTTAGTTAAAAAATACTTTTTATGCTAAAAAATGCCAAAACAATCACAGCATGCTGAAGATCACAGATCACCATAACAAATGTAATAATAATGAAAAAGTCTGGGATATTGGGAGAATTACCAAACGTGACACAGAAACATGAAGTGAGCAATGCAGTTGGCAAAATGGCACCGATGGACTTACTCGATGCAGGGTTGCCACAAACCTTCAATTTGTAAAACACTGGTATCTGCAAAGCAAGGTATGGCTGTAGTCCAAACAGAGGCAGGTTGACAAAGTTCCCCTCTGGTTGTTTCTTTATTCCAGAGCTGAGAGTGAGTGATGGGAAGGAGGGTGAGAGATTTAAGGATGGAGGGTAAGGTGTAGAGTGGAGGATAATTGGACCAGATGTATTTGGTAAGACTGCCGCATAAGTTAGGTATTTTCCTCCAGTGTGGTTGACCAGCTGTCCCAGCTTGCCTGGCATGGAGGGTTTCCCAGGACACAGAACTTTCAAAGCTGGAACTAAGAATGTCCCAGACCAGCTGGGCCAGCTGGTCACCCTGTCTCCAGATGTAGGTGTAGAAAAGTTAGAGAGTTGGACTTAACCAATATTAGATTTCAGACAAGAAATTAAGACCAGGAGCGATAGACAAGGACCATTCAGTGTATATAGGAAGTGATTAAACTGAGGGACTCAGAGTCTAAGCTGGGTGAGGAGGAATAATGTCACCACAGGACGTGTCAGTGGACGCTGACAATAAGGTAAGATTGGTAGATTAGATCATTTTTGGAGGGGTGGATACTGGAGAAATTATTTTAGAAAGACAAGAGGTGGTGGTCAGGCAGTGGGAGCTTGAAGCATTTAGGAAGATGTGCGGTTATCAGTAATAGCTTCAAGGTACAGGAAATGGCCACAGGACGGGGGGTGAGGAGGGCAGTCTTCGAGGTCACAAAGAGACTGAATCAGGTGGAACATATACGGTGTCTTAAGATCATCAATAAACATGAGGGATGGAGGAAGAAAGAAGAAAGGTGAACCACGTTCTAGAATCTTCCATGATGGGAGGGAGTGGAGATATAGTCGATCATGGCAAAGAGCAGGAGTGGCAGGTCTTACAGCCCATGTCAGGCTTCTCACGGGAGCTGGGATTTTAGGGGAGAGCAGTTACCTGCACCGGGCAGCTGAGGCGAGGTGTTGGCCTGGCAGCCTCCAGGCCCTGTGCTCTTCAGAACAAGACCTCGTCCCAAGGAGAGAGTCAGGACTCATTTATATCTGAAGATAAAGGGAATATCCAGGGAAAAGCTTGAGAGTTTAGCAGGTTTCGGTGACAGAGGACGCATTCCATGGGTGGAGTTAAAGGGTCAAGGGGTCAGGAGAGGTGGGCAGCTGAGCCGCAACAGGGCCCTGGGGATGTCTGAGCCATGTTGGGAATGAGAGCCCTGGGGCCTGGGACGGCCAGGAGCTTGAACCTCTTGTAGTGACTGAGGGAAGTGGGCTGAGTCAGCAATGAGTTCTAACACCAGCCTCCACTTGGGACCAGTGTCTTTGGTCGAGAGGTGAGAAGGGACAGGAAATAGGAGCAAAGCTCAAGGGCAGGGCCAGACACGCCAAGGGGGCCAGTCTCCTGAAGAGTCTTAGCCCCCAGCTCACCCGCACGGCCATGGGCACGGGCCTGCAGGTGCATCTGCGGAGTTAGCAATCAAGTCATCTCCCACCGCCACTGTGACAATGACCCCCCCCTCTCTCTCTCTGGGGCAAGACATCCCTTTCAGCGTCTGGGAGCTCAAACTTGTGTTGTACGTTTTGCATTACTGTCTATTGGAAACTCCAGGTCTGATTCTTATGAAAAATCTTTTTTTTTTCTTAATACTATTTGTTTATTTATTTTCGGCTGTGTTGGGTCTCCATTGCTGAGTGCGGGCTTTTTCTAATTGCGGCGAGCGGGGGCCACTCTTTGTTGCGGAGCACGGGCTCTAGGCGTGCGGGCTTCAGTAGTTGTGGCGTGCAGGCTCAGTAGTTGTGGCTCGTGGGCTCTAGGGCGCAGGCTCAATAGTTGTGGTGCACGGGCTTAGTTGCTCTGCGGCATGTGGGATCTTCCCAGACCAGGGCTCGAACCCATGTCCCCTGCGTTGGCAGGTGGATTCTTAATCACTGTGCCACCAGGGAAGTCCCTGAAAAATCTTGATAATTTGTACATAGTTTTTAGTGGCACACTTTGAAGGTCATTAGGGAAATACACTGTCCCAGGAAAGCTTTAAGATGAGATGAGCTCATGATAAACAAGCCCAAGATCTGCAGCTATGCTGATTCCGACTTGTCCAGTAAGGAGGTGCACCCGGGAAGCTCTGCCTTCCTGTCCAAGGCTATACCTTTTCCCAGGCCCCCTTTTTCAGATAGACGATAGTATAGACTGTGGTTAATCACCTTCCCGTATAACAGCTGTCTCGCTTCCTTTTGGGAGCAAAGTGGGATGAAAGGAAAGAATATTCCAAGTTACTTGTCCCCACCCCCCTGTTTTTGGCAGAAACCAGAGCGGGCAATCAGATTCCCTCTCCCCTCAAGAAATAAATAAGTAAATCAGTAAAAAAAAAAAAAAAAAAAAAAAAGGGTAGAAGCGTTCGGGCTGCAGCTGGGAGGAGAGAGCATGTCCGGCAGATGCATGACCATCTGTTTCCACCCGCTTCCCACAGGAGAAGCAGGACAAGGCTGTGCTGCAGGCCGAGGTGCAACATCTGAGGCAGGACAACCTGCGTCTTCAGGAAGAGTCGCAGACGGCCGCAGCCCAGCTGCGCAAGTTCACGGAGTGGTTCTTCAACACCATCGACAAAAAGCCGTAACCTGAGCGCCGCCCAGCCAGGGGCCCCGGGGAAGCCCGCGGTCCCTTCACAGTCGCCAACATGTGGTTTCTCGCTGTGCTTCCAGCCCACCGTAGCTGTGCTTGCTGTCCCACTCTGTCTAGCACCACGCCCCCAGCAGCACAGGGAGCCGCCGTGTGACCGCGGAGAGCAATGCTCGTGAAGATGAATGTAATGCTGGTGTCGAGATGAATGTAAACTCTGGTGTCAGTGTGGCCCTCTGAGGCTCTGCTGAAACGGAGCTCTGCGTGGGCTTCCCTCCTGAAGGACAAGGGTTGGGTCTTATGTCCTATATATCAGGTGACTTGGTAGAGATACTAAAACAATTGACCATAGCTTGGGCTTTAGAATTGTAAAATAAACATGAGAACAAATAATCAGACATATACTTTAATGTTAAAGGTGCTCTATTTTTTTGGATGTACAGTAGTTTTTATTTCTACAGCCACATTATCATAGCAATAAGAAAGAGGCAGGGGAAATAGTTGGAAAAGCCGTGTCGGGAGGGGGACAGAAAAAGCACTGATGTGTCTAACACGAGTTCAAATGCAGTTCCTTTAGAGACTTATTTATTTGCAGGAGCAAACGGTGCCTGAATATTAACAGTGTTCTGATTTAAAAAAGAAAAAGAAAAGATACATATGCCTTGTAAATGGCTCACTGAGTAGTTACTTCAACTCTTAGTTCACTTTTGTATAGTTAATGCTCTGTTGAAAAAAAAAAAAAAGAGTCAACCTGCTTACTTACGAGAGCTCCCCGTGTGCCATGAGCCAGCAGAATCACTTGTACAATGCCAAATTTGTTTTATCTTTGTACAGAAGCTTTGATGAAGTGTCTTGTATTTAACACCCTTATTTAAGCTTATTTAACCTTAAATTGTTAATTTTATAAACTTTGGTTTCACCTGCACTATTTTGGAGGGCGGTGTAGGTAGCAGCGGGCTCAGAAAAGGCTGAGCTTGCCCAAGCAGAGTGAGGAGCGGGGCAGGACCTTCCTTCTAACAACTGGATGCTGCTAGTAACAAGTTGTTTGTATTGCTTTACCATTTTTAACTGTTCTATTTGAGATGAACGTACATTTTGCTTTTTTAATAAATGTTTAAAAGAGTCCACACAAGGAACAGTGTTGTCAGGTGAATGTAGACTTTGGGGTTCTGATATGTCAACAGTCTGAGTGTATGAGAATTTATTCCTGGTAATTTAGGACCTTAATCTGTACTGAGTACTACTGAGCCTTCTTGCAGAATCCCAACCTGATTTAAAGTAAAAAGTTACTAGTACTGATTAACAGCTGCCACGTGCCAGACACTGTCCTCTGCACTTCTCATAGATCTCACTGAATCCTAACAGTATCCTTCCTAGGTGGGTGCCAGGATTCCCATTTTACAGCTCAGTAAACTGAGGCTAAAGTCAAGTGATTTACCCAAGATTGCCTTTCATTTTGATTTTTTAAAAATTTTTACCTTATTCAGCAAAGCATTTGGTCTCGCTTACAAGAAAATAAATGCAATAAAGTAAGAGGGATTTGAAAAATAATCAGGAAGGAGTAAACTGCAAACTTGAATCAAAGGTGAGACAGAAAGAAGACAGAACGTGAGCCAGAGTGGGAAGGGAACCACAGTAATCACGGTACAAAGTTCTCCACCTTCCGAGAACAGAAACCGTATCAAGAATTTGGAGGAAGCAAAGTGATTCCTAGAATTTACCTTCAGAGGGATTTCTCCTGTGGGCTTCATTCACATGAGAGGTGTATTGAAAAATAAATGGTCCTGCAGCGGATGGAACAGGAGGCTTCATAAGGCTGTTTCCTGCAGCTACCCCTGCAAAAGATACAGGCGCACCTCCAGGACACATCCAGGGACTGCAGATTCTCAGGAAGCCAGGGCTTCATGGGCCAGGTAGGCATCTTCCTCCCTCCCTGCTCTCCCTCTCACCGTGAACCAGGCACTTGCCAGGAGTGGAAGAGCCATCAGTGATCAAGACCAGCTGGGCCCTGTCTTTTGCAGGGCATACAGTCTAATAAGGGGAGACAGGCATCCGATTATTTGAAACTCAAAGATAGAAATAAAGAGTGCCTGGGATGGGCTCCCTTAATTATTATTATAATTATACTGTAGTAAGTATAGTAATAACCGACATTGTTTGACTCGTTACCGTGTGCCAGGCGGTGTTCTGTGTCCATTGTGTCTATATGGCAACCCTAAAGGACAGCTACCTAGATTATCCCCTCTATACCGGTGAGGAACAGAGATGTAGACAGTGTGCTTGGGGAGACCTCCGTGGGTAGGAAACTTCTGAAGGTGGGGAAGGAGCAGGCCAGGGGGAGCTGGGGGGAATTTTCCAGGCAGAGGGGACCCAAGTTCAAAGGCCCCGAGTCTGTAGAAAGGATATAGGTAAAATAGGTAGTGATGGGGAAAGAAGGGGACGTTAGAAAAGACAGGTAAAAGCCAGATCATTAAGTAACTCTAGGCCGTAGTAGAGTCTGGATTTTATTCTAAGTCAAAAGGAAGCTGTTGAAGCAGGAAAGCACCGTAATGTGTCCTGTGTTTTATTTTTGTTTTGTTTATTTTATTATACATCCTGTGTTTTAAAGGCTTACTCTGACTCCGAAAGCAGAAGGAGTTGCATGGAACAGGGGCCTGCAGACTTTCTGTATGAGGCATACAGTCGATATTTTAGACTTTGAGAGTCACATACTGTCTGTTGCCTGTTCAGTTCCCATTTACTGCCCTTTAAAGATCGAAGAGCCATTTTTAGCTTGCAGGCCACTCACTAGCATGGACCAACACCTGGGATAAGGGAAAGAGTAGAGAAGGAAGACCCATGTAGGTGAGAGATGATGCAGGCAGATAAGATGGGGGCAAGGAGTTGGGTCACACTTGAAAATGTCTTCGCAGGTAGAACCCACAGAGCTGCTGCTGAGTGGGAGACTGGAGGGAACGGTTTGGTTCAGGGATAAGCCCTAAACTTCAGAGGAATCACTGGACTGCATGTTCACCAGACAGTTTGCCATAAACATTTCTTGCCTTCAGTAAAAGCTGAACTATGGATAGTTGTGTGTCCTGGCCAGGGCCTGCATGCAGCTCTGAGTCACTGGGCAGAGATGGTTGCTTTTGCTTCAGAGGGCAACCAAGCGGATACAAAGGTTGACGTTGCTTCAAGAAAACAAAGGAACCTGACCCAAACCTAGCTGAATGGAGAGTCATCCCACCTCCCTAGGGCACACCTACAGACCAGAAGGGTTTTTTTGAAGAAATACTTCTCAGTCTATACCAGCAAAGAATGAATCATCTCTCAAGTCTGCCAGGTGGCCATGCCAGAGAACATGGCCGCATGACTTTTAGCCTGCTCAACTTTTTTCAAATGTATGTTTCCAGTCAACAGCCAACCTGTAGAAAATCCCTGTGTCGTGTGTCGTGTTCTCCATACTGCATATGGTTTTGAGCAACTTGACGTCCTCATAGACACTGTTAATTACAAAAGGTACCCCCCCTTAGCAGCTAAACACGTTGACTTTCTGTAAGGACTTCCTGGGTACAAACTAATTAAATATTAGAACGTATCTACTAGAAATCATTTTTATTTTAGAATAAGTGATATCAAGCAGGTTTTTTCTAACCATAGGCAGTGATCTATTATGTATTCAGGCCATTCTCATATGTGACAAAGTTAATTCGTATTTCAGAGGCTTTATCCTGCTCTTCTCAGTCTCAGAGGAGCAGGTTTATCATTAAAAATATAACTTACATCGGGCAGGGGTGGAAAGTGTAAAAATACAGTCCTGCCTTTATTGATACCACAATTATCTCTGAAATGTCAGGAGCCGGCTGTCCTGCTAGCCCATTAAAATGCTGAAACTGATGACATGTCATTAACCGAAGTCTCCATCAAACTCATGAAGCCAAAACTTCTTCTCTGCAGAGCCAAAGACCAAAGAGATATCTATTCAAAACGTAGTAAGAATCATGCTTTTTTTTTTTTTTTTTTTTTTTTTTCTTTTTGTGGTACGCGGGCCTCTCACTGTTGTGGCCTCTCCCGTTGCGGAGCACAGGCTCCGGACGCGCAGGCTCAGCGGCCATGGCTCACGGGCCCAGCCGCTCCGCGGCATGTGGGATCTTCCCGGACCGGGGCATGAACCTGCGTCCCCTGCATTGGCAGGCGGACTCTCAACCACTGCGCCACCAGGGAAGCCCAAGAATCATGCTCTTGATAGATTTCTTCAGGAACTGTGACAGTGGTTAGGCGTGGAGCACTTGGATGTTAACGTGTCTTGCTCCATATTATGTAAACTGTTGGCCTGGGAAGCCTGGACGGCAATTTAAGGAGAGAACATACATGAAATTTAGACGGATCGACAAACTCTCCAGTTGTGAAGAAGCTGTGAATATGACTTCTTGAAGAGTTGACCCTACTCTCTTTCCAACAAGGAAGGTGGGTCACTAGAACAAGCGGCCATCTATGGCAAAGCCACCCCTCTGCTGCAGTCACTGTGAACTGCACTCACTCAAGCCTTCCTAGGAGGCAAAGGTCCATCACTTGTAGTCCCAACCTCTGGAGGTTAAAGTAATCTGAGATCCTCTGAAATCAAGCCAGTGTTTTTTCTTGAGAATTTCCAAGATTGGGGGTGTGCGAGAGGAGGTGATGAAAATTTTTACAGACGCTTTGCTCTTTTGGGTGACTGGTTAGTAAGAAACAGTTCCAGTTCACTTGAGTGTTTGTGGATCTGGTGCTTACAAGTTTAAAAGCATTTCCCTGGTTCTAGCTGACACAGTTTGGGCATACTAGTCACTAGCAGAAAGGAAAATAGATACAGTCGACTGGGTTTAATTCAACACCTGATTAGAGGCAGGTGGGAGAGAAATGTGTTTGTTTATGCTCCTCAGCGAGGGAACATGGTAAGAAACCTGCAAAATCCAAGGAATGCATTGGGTTTCTGACCTATGACCTCCAAGTTAACCCAAAGACCAAGCTTCCTGAATTTCAATAGCAGGAATTAGGCAGAAGCTTAAGCCCAAAGAAAATCTCCCCGTGAATTTTACAAAAGGTTTAAATGAGTGTCACTTCCAAAGCTGACATTCTTGCATTTTATATAAGATTCGGGGCCTTTAAGTTACTTTAAAAAAAAAATCTTTTAAGCGCCCTCCAGTTCATCTTAATATAAAAAAATTCACTGCCCCATTCAATCCTTACAATCAAAATTCTGATTCGACCATTAGCGTCTGCAGACTCTGAAATACTCCACCCTGTTTTCCAGCCCTCATATCGGAGACCTACCTAAATTTGCAGAGCAGCTTGGTTTTTCACAAGAGCAAATAAAAAATAACTGGCCCCTTTGACATGCAAGTATCTCTGTCCACTTATTAAAGAACACGATGAAGGGTTAGACTCCCAAAGTCCTGGTCATCAGCACCCATTAATCAGGCCGTTAGGTGCTGGAGTAGTTCTGTTGTTTGAAGATCAGCTGCTCCCCCAGCCTTTCCCTATGCAGTGAAATCGGGAGGAAGGCCGTGTGCAGGAGGAGGTTCAGAGCCGTAGCGTTTCAGTAAATCATCTGCCTCGACTAAATCGGTGCTGGCTCAGAGAAAATGGCTATAAATACACATCTGCAGCTGGAGATGTCAGACCCTGGCAGAGCTCCTCTATCGCTGGGTAGTGCATCACTGGGTCCCGGGTGTCTGTCTGGGTCCTCGGCCCCTCTTCCCCATGACCGTAATCATTGCTCGCAAACCAAGTGGGATCCAGCTGAATGCTCCATTAAATAGGAATAATGAAACATGGCAGCCATGGGCTCTTCTAGGATCTGATTAAACACCTTGAAGGAATCATTACTGAACCCCATCTGGGCCGAGGGCTTGCCAAACAGCAGGCTGAAATCCACAATGCCCATTTCTATGCATAGAGAATTCCAAGACTGGGCTTTCTATATCCCTGTAAATTAAGCACTTGAGTAGGAGACATGGCGTATAGCAGGGCATAGGGGTCAGCGGGTTTAACCCCTTGACTCCTACTTGATTTTTTTTTGTTGCTACTCTTTTTTTTTTTTTTATTGGAGTATAGTTGCTTTACTTAAACTATCCGAAGGCCATGCATTGTTCAGCCAGCATCATCCTAAAACTGTTTCATCTCTGAGCTGCTGAGTAAGTAGAGGGAAGCATGGCAGTGACCTAGTTAAAGAGACAAGCCTGTGAGGGACACACCGCTTATACTAATTTCATTGTTGAGATGAACTCTGAAAGCAAGTGTTTCTTCCTAATTTAACAGGTTCTTGTTCTATTCTTTCAAAGCAGGAACCTCTTAAATGATTTGCCCTGAAATGTACAATTGAACCAAACTTGGCCACCCTAATTGTCTACTGTCTCCTTGTTTGTATGAGGGTTATTCCTGCCGGTGACACTGATCTCCAAACGTGAAATTGTATTGTTTAAATATTGTCCAAGAACGTGGCCATGTGCAGGAAGATGCCTGCAAGAATCCTACCTTCACTTGTTCAAAGAACTATTTGGGTGAATGAGCTTGGTTCTACCATCTAAATACATTACATTAATAGATGTGAACATCTAACTTACAGATGTATATTTTAGTTATAAACATATTTGCCCACGTATATGACCATTTTCAATACCTTGCTTAGAAAATATGACACAGCCAGCCCTCCTGCAATAACTGTTGCCTCTTCCAGAAACCCGTTATCTTCGTTCTTCTCTGAGACTTCATTGTCCTCTCCTGAATTATGCCTTGTGATGGATTGTATCATAAATGAAAAGGATATAGGGATGGGACAAGTGTTGGCGAGGATGGGGAGGAATTGAAACTCTTACATGTACTTGACGGAAATGTAAAACAGTGCAGCCACTATGGAAAACTGTATGGTGGTTCCTCAAAAAATTAAACAGAATTACCATGTGATCCAGCAATTCCGCTTCTGGTCATTACCCCCAAAAATTGAAAGCAGGAACTCAGATATTTACATACCCATGTTCACAGCAGCATGATTCACCAGAACCAAAAGGGGGAAGCAACCCAAGTGCCCATTGATGGATGAATGGATAATATGGTATATACCTATTATGGAATTTTATTTAGCCTAAAAAAGGAAAGAGATTCTGGCACAGGGTACAACATGAATGAACCTGAGGACACTAAGTGAATTAAACCTGAGGACACTAGTGAATCACACTAAGTGAATTAAACCAGCAAAAGAAAGACAACTACTGTATGATTGCACTTACAGGAGGTACCCAGAGTAGTCAGATTCATAGACACGAGAAAGCAGAATGACGGTGGGTGCCAGGGGCTGGGGGAGGGGGAGGGGGAGCTGTTGTTCATGGACATGGACTTGCAGTTTGGGAAGATGGAAACAGTTCTGTGGATGGAGGATAACAGTGATCATACAAAATAGGAATGCGCTTAATGCTACAGCACTCAACACTTAAAAATGGTGAAAACGGTCAAGTTGATGTGTATTTCGCCACAATTAAAAATAAATAAATTTGTTTAAAAGGTTAGGGATGGGAACATGAATGAGTTAGTTTGCAGGGACTTGAGATGGATAAGCAGAGAGAACCCAGAAAACTCAGCCTCACCAAAAATAAAGACTTGTTGGAACAAATGCAGGAAAATATAAAACACCACCAGAGTGCTCTTTGGATGTCAGACTGCAGCCAGAGTTTGATCGATTGCCATATATTCAGACAGACATCATTCCAAGAAGCTGTACTCTGGAGGCCCGCGGGAGAAGCAACGGAGGAAAGAAGCCCTCTCTCCAAAGAGTGATTAATTTGGTAATTAATGCAGAGCAGAGGAAGAATGATTCTGAAAGGTTTGCTCCAGGCCCTAAATGTTCACAGTTAGCTCTGCCGTTGGAGCATCTGGTAGGATAAGGAGGTTGGATGAGTTAAAGGGTGAGATCAGATGCCAGGGCAGCAGGGGAAGGGATTAAAGATGAATAGCTTCGGGGGCGCTTGAGGGTTCCGAAGCCTGGAAACCATGCTTCAAAGGAAGAAAAAACAAAGGCCATTATGAGAAGGCCCTGGTACTGACTGGAAGGAAGGAGAGCCACAGAGCTGGAAGGAACCACCTGCTTCACCTTATAGAAAAGAGGACTCTTGTGCTGGATGGATGGACCGAGGGCTGGGAACCCAGGCAAGGCCGGGTTTATAACATGGTCTGCAGTAAGGTTATTCTTCAGCTGTATCAAAGGAAGTGCTGTGTTTGTGAATTTGGGGCACTGTTTGCATTTTGGGTAAGGATATCTGTACCCAAGATTTGATTAATCTCGGTCAAGTTAGGTCAAGACAAGGAAGTAATAATAAGAAGCATCACTGGATACCTTTGGGATGAGGAATCTTTGGGGAAATCCTAATTTTTCAACACTGCCTGAAATCATAAACTCTATCCTACTGAACCCGCTAACAGCCTGGCTCCCGTGGTGATTTCCAACCTGGCCGTTGAACCCTTGAGCAAAATCAAGGCACAGATGTAGAACAGGTCAGATTCGAGACTCTCCAGGTTCCCACGTCACCACTGCAGAGGTGTAGGAGCATTGCCCAGTTTCCTGTTCTTCCAAAAGGAGAAATATCCAGCTCAGCCCTGCACCCAAGCCGACAGAGCCCAGCCAGAAAGGAAGATGGAATTCGTGGTCATGGAGGACATGGGGTCAGGGCCCCCCCCCCACCACCACTTCTGTTCTGAGCCTCTGGGACTTTGTGTTGACTCACTTACTGGCGCTTTTACCTGGAGAGGTCATGGTTAACAGTGCCATGGGCAGTTATCAAGGCGCTAATCAGGTAGTCTTTGTTTTCACAGAGCTTCTGCGGCCAGTGCTAGGCCTTGGCTGGCTGTGAGAGCGCTGCGAAACAGCTGTCGGTGCCCTTGACTGCTACACAAGCAGGGGGCCGAGTTTTAATATGCACTCCCCCAAAATTCCGCTTCCTTTCCGCTCACCGGCCTTGGCAGGAAGAGAAAGTAGGATGAGTGTCCACATGCCCTTGGCTGAGCCCACTGCTTAGGGCGTGACTCAGTTCTGAAGTTAAGAGGTAAATGCTCTTAAGTCATTGCCTGGACAGGCTACATCACCCCACGGATGGCGTACCCCACCGTCCTTCACCAGGAGCGTTCATACACTGAGGTTAGGAGAAGGGGCAGAGCCTGGCCTGAGGAAGCTGAGACTCCCAGTGAGGTTTTTTTTTTTTTTTTTTTTTTCCCAGTACACAGGCCTCTCACTGTTGTGGCCTCTCCCGTTGAGGAGCACAGGCTCCGGATGCGCAGGCTCAGCAGCCATGGCTCACGGGCCCAGCCGCTCCATGGCATGTGGGATCCTTCCAGACCGGGGCATGAACCTGCGTCCCCTGCATCAGCAGGCGGACTCTCAAACCACTGCGCCACCAGGGAAGCCCGAGCCTGTGCTTTTTAAGGGTGATAGTTGGGTCTAGGAGTTGTCAAATATCAGAAAACCCTGGAAGGAACAATCTCAGCGAATCTAGGATCTAGATAATGTATGGATAATATTCTCAAGTACAGGGCTAGTACTTGTGGGAGCTTTGTTCCCTGAGTGACGTGAATGGATCATACCACTGAAATAGAACTCCTAACCACCTCCCATGACTATGCCCCCTCTTCCCACTTCTTCTTCCTCCCCCGCCACAGACTATTTCCAGACAGCCTTAGCGTCTAGGGGCTGGTGCTTCAGGAGAGACGTCTTTACCAGCAGAGGACTCACGACTCACCGTGAAGTCTCTCACAACACAAGGACCGACCAAGCGCTGTCTGCTGAGAGGAAGGCTGCGGGCAAAGACGGGTCCCAGGAACACCAGCTGGCCAGTCCTCATCCCCACGACTCATCTGGTCTTCATTTCATCTCCCACCTGCTGCTGAGAGAAGGACAATGGTAGGCTTTCTTTCCAGGCATGATAGGAAAACATCTTACACTGTGGGTACCAGAAATCAAACAAACAAAATATGGGGGTTAACTTCATAAAAAGTCCTTTTGTCCCCGTTTTGACGATTTATTTGTCAAAGAGAATAACCAAGGATATTTAAAATAATAGAATTAACATCTTTTTGAGGTCATCCAATTAAGAATTCTAGAAATGATCCTATGACATAATCCAACTATTCTAGATCATTTCTGTCCTCTGGACTGAGGTGGTTGGCAATGTATAGAAGAATTTACCAGAATATCATTGACAATCTTTAAAGAATAATTGAGAGCATGAGTGATACTTAAGTAAGATAAAAATCAATCATGCAGCACTAATTTTTAGAAAAGAAAGAAAATGCATCTTATATACCAGTGCTGTCCAATAGGAATATATGTGTGTGTGTGTGTGTGTGTGTTTTCATTGAAGTATACTTGCTGTAAAGTCATTTTCTTTTTCTGGCAGAGTGCACCAAGATTATGGACTAATTTCTCAATTCAAGCCCACAAACACCTATATTGGCGATGGCTGCTTTCCAGCTGGGCGGCCCTGGTGGAGACCACACTCTCGGGCAGAGGGCTGTAAATCAGCCCACCTGTGTGTCTCCTGGGACTTGATGGGAATCAACAGCAGAAAGCCAGTGGGACTGCGGAAGGCAGGCAGGACACACCATTGAGCTGGGAACCCCAAGGCAGCCCAAGTGCCCAGTGTCAGGGAGCCGCATCACCACTCCTGGGCAGGTGAGACTCACCTGGGCCGCCCCCTGAGCACCAGCTCTGAGTGCCCGCAGCCCCTGCCCGGCCTGGGTCGCTCAGGGCCAGGTTAGAACAGGGAGGCTGGGCCTGGGAAGAAACTCCAGATGGCTGGTCGTCCCTCTGCCCCTAAATAACCCAGGACATGGGTGGAGACCCGGCTCCCGGCCCCAGCTCCAGGCTCCCTGCACACCGCACCAGGGCAGGGCCGGCTGGGGCACGCTGAGCTGGGAATGGGGCTGCAAAGAGACCTAACAATGCATTTTCCCAGCCAAGCGCCAACTCATTTTAAGGGATGCCAGCCCATGTCCCATGCCAAAGTAAACACCTGCAGTGAAAGCATTTCCCGCTACCACTCCTCCCCCAAGTTTTAAATTTTTCAATCTGGGAAAACAAAAGCGATCTGGGCCTGGGCCTGGCTCCAGCAGGTGTCCAGAACTGGTTTCCCTAGGCTCCCGAGTTCCTCCAGAGACCCAGGAATGACAGGCAGGCTGTTTCCTGTTTGCGCTGCTCCACGCAAGGCCTCTGGATCACCTCCATGTTGCTTGGCCTTGCACCAACCAGGCCGGCCGCATACCCCACACCGTAGTTCAGCCAGCTCTTCTGCAGGGACGTTTCCAGGCTTCCTCCGTGGAATCGCTTCTGCTAGCTGGAGCCGAATGGGTGGAGCTGCCACAGGGACCAGCTCATGATGCGTCCACGCTCAGGTGGGCAGCAGAGGGGGTACTGGGTATCGGGGAAACGGAGGCAAAGTTCCCTTCCTGGGGCTGGGCTCCTGGTTTGCCCCCTCCAGGTGGGATCTAACACATCAGCTGGGCTGTGTGCTCAGCGCACTCGGCTTTGAGGTTGACTCTCAAGACTTTGCAAGGAGAGCGGGAAGCCGTGGTCTAGAGCAGGTCGAGCCTTGACCAGGGCTTGCTGCTTGAACAGCCAGCGGCGACTCTTCCAGGGATCCTGCTGCTGTGCAGCCAGGTGAAAAGCCCCTTGAACCACAGGAGCTCCGTTCGGTGGGGATATGGCAGCCGGCAGGCCTGGACCACCGCCCTCTCCTCCTCATACCTCAGTCTGGACACCTGGGCCATGGAGTCTCTGCAGTGAACTGTCCCTCCGAGGGGCTAACACTCCACCCCAAGTACTTGGAGGTAACGTGCGACATCCTCAGGGGCTCCCCTTCCTACCCACCCCTTTTCAATGTGTTTTGCCTCCCTGCGTGAGGGTGGGAGGTGGGTGAGAGGTGAGACCGGGCAGGTGCACGCCGGGAGGATGGGAGGATGGCGTGTGTGTGTTTGCGTGGGGGTGTGTATTTGGCGCTGGGGCAGGCGCATGGAGGATGGTCTCTGCCTCTGCCTCCTGCGAGGTTCACCTCCTCACCACGGCAGCTACCCACGGCCAAGGCCACACCTGGATGTGCCTTATTCCGCCTGGAAGCGGTGAGCTCTGACAGCCCACTCTGGCCGCGCCCTCCGGCCTTGGCCTCCCCGTCTCTCTGCCGTCCTGAGCCCCCTTCACTCCTACCCGCCTTCCTCCTTCTCCCACCTGGGAAGGTGAGCGGTCCCTTGGCCCCACCAAGGCCAGCACCCTTCCCAGGCTCCCCATCCCAGCTTCCACCACCTCTCTCAAGGGCACCCTCCATCCCCACCTCTCCCTCTTTTTCACTACAATCTCCTTCCCACTCAGCTTGTACACGTCGCTTGCCTTCTCTCATCTTGAAAAACTCCTTTGCTAATAGCTGCCTTTCTTCTCTCCTTGTCTGATCTGTATTTGATGATGAAGCAGTCTCCCTGCCTGTCTACAGGTCCGCCCGAGGTGCCCCGGAATCAACCTCCGTTTCCACCGCTACCCTCGACCCTGATGGCTCTTGTGAGGGCCACCAGGGGCCTACCAGCTACCAAAACAAATAGACATTTCATTTTTCTAAGTAGGGTCACCTTGCATTATAGACCTTCTACGTGCCAGCCCCTGGCGCAGGGTGGTTTATAAGCCTTACAGGATTTCCAGACCTTTCCCACTGCTCCCCTACTGCCTTCCCCGCAGCCTCCAGTGGTGTGGAAGCCACTTCTACAAACCACCCTCTGCTTCCTAGAGCTCACTGGCTCCTCCCGCCGAGAGCGGAGGCTTTGCTTCTTGGTTCTCCGTATCTACGTCCATTCCCTCTCCGAGCTCCAGATTCCCCAACCAGAAGTCTGCTCTTCTGTGTCAATTAGGATGCTTTCAGTTATAATGAACAGAAACCCAATTCAAACAGACTTGAACCCTAAGGGAATTTTTGGCTCACAGAACAGGGAATCAAGGTCAGACAGGTTTCTGAAGGGCTTTCGTCTGGTGGCACAGCCATGCTCCCAAGGCCCTGACTCCTGTACATGTCTCTGTCTAGTTCAGGAGGTCCGCCTCCTCGTGAGGCTGACTCTTCTCCTGCCCCCAGGGTGGCTGCCCCAGAAAGAGAGCGAGGGAGAGAGAGACAAGACACATGTCTGCCGCAAGGATCAAGCGAGACTCAGAAGGTTTACTTCAGTTGCGCAACTTGGGCCACATCCTCGTCTCAGAGCTCGTCACAGCAGTCAGGGCTGGGTTATGACCTGCAGGGCCCCCTGGAACTTGGCCCTGGGTCAGCTTCCCCCAAAGCACATAGAGAAAGTGAAGGGGTGACTGCTGTCTTGCAGGAGAGGAGAGAATCATCACTAGACAGGAGCCCCAGCACTGCCCTCCACCACCTCCTCAAATAGCTTCCGCCCTGCATTCCCATCCTCATCTCAGTGGGTGACAGCGTCTGCCTGGTACCCAGGCCAGGAGTCCGGGAGTCAGCCTAGGTCACAGCACCTCCTTGCTGGCTACATCTAGTCCATCATCAAGAGACGCTGCGGTGGTGGTGGTCGTTCTAATGTCCCACCCCAGAAAATGTGCCCTCACGTTTCCATCTTCTCTCGCAAGCATCACTGCCGCCACTGCCTTCCTGGAATCTGGCCCCCAGCTCCTGAGTGGTCTCCCGGGCTCTGCCCCCACCCGCACGTGGCCCCCGGCACCACGCAGGGAGTTGTGAAATGTCCTTCTTGCCTCGCCCAGCACCTGACCGGAAGGCTTCGGCATAAAACCCTGCCCCCCTCCCCTCATGTGCCCACCGGCTTCCTAAACCCACCACGACGTCTGGCGTCCAGTTCATTCGTACGTCCCCTCCCATCTTCTCCGCCCAGCGACCTCACGCTCTTCCTTCAAAGCCACGCCCAGGAACGACGTTGCACGTGAGTGCCCCTGACGCATCCCTCTGCAGACATCACCAGTCACAAGCCCTTCTGTGCAATTTCACTGCCTTTTATCCATCAAACGGACCACAGTGATATCACTCACCTGGCTGGCCTACCTGAAGAAGAGACATTGTCTCTCGTTTATTCAGTTACTACCTTAATCATTCATTCATTCAACAGACACTTATTAAGTACCTACTGTCCACTTCGCAGCGCATTTTTTATCCCTTACAACCGGCACATCCCTTGACACAGACTAGGTGCCTCGTTGACGGTTGTCATGCCAAAAACTGAGATTAGGGGATGCCCATTTGTGTGTAACACATGCCAACATGTGTCCTGGGTGCCCCTTTACTTTGGCACTGCTGCCAGGAGGACACTTGAATTCTAGAAAATAGTATATCTTCCCCTCTGGGCTCCTTCACCATAGGTCTCTTCCCCACAGGGCTTCTAGCACCAGGTTCAAATACAGGATTCTGACTCCTAGGACCCGTGTGACCTTGGAACAGCTACTTGGCCTCATTGGGTCTCAGTTTCCCCACGTACGAAAGAAGGATGATAATAGAAAGAGTATAGACAAGTGAAGCACTTAGAAGAGCACCTGGCACACAAGGAACCGCTCAATAAAAGCTAGCTATTAATATCATTACACACCCTTTCTAGATGGGGAGCCCCTGCCCCATCCTCTGTCTCAGCACTGAAAATCCTGCCTGGCATGTGCCAGGGGCTCGGCAAATGCACATTGACAGTGCACTGCCTCGGCCATCACCGTTATCAGATTGTATTTTCATGTGTGAATCTTTGCAACCAGGATGTGAGTTTCTTATTCAAATTCTTGCCTGTTTCTTAGCATCCTGTCACCAAGTATTAGGTGCTGGGTGGATGTTTGTGGAAAGGAGCGAGGAACTAAGGCGGTCAGCGTACAACTCGGAAAGGCCATGGAAAGCGCACGGCATTCCAACCAGGACCCTCTGAGGCCCCTGGAGTTCAGGTTCAATTATGCAACAGTTCTTTGCTGGGCCTCCTTTGTGGGGCTAAAGGGAACCTGACTGAAGGCAGAGTCCAGAGCCGCTGCAGCCAAGCAGATGCCAATGTCTGTGTCCTCAAAAGTCAGGAGGGTGAGGAATGGAGAGTGACAGTCCAGCCTGTGCCAGGGACAGGGCAGCCCTCCAGGGCTCACAGCTGGTGGGTATCCACGGGTGTCTGTGTGTGGAGAGCGGACAGGCAGGCCAGGAATCCCTGGGCCTCACATCAAGTGCTTAGCACATCAGAGGATGACAGAATATAAGCCCAAAGGGACAAAGAGCTGGTTACAAACGAAGCTTAGGATAAAAGGTAATCCTATCTGGGAATTCTCAGCTTGTGTAGGGATGCTGTAGGAGCGTCTAATTGCCACATCCTAGACTGTTAACAGCTCCTCACCTGGCATTCAGTCTGATTCATTATTTGAGTCCCAGCCCCTCTCCCTGTGGGCTCCTTGGAGCTCTGCCCACTTTTTCTATCCTTGTGTAAAGCTGTAGAATTGTAGAAGGCCAATCCTGGACTTCACACAATTAAAATTTCAAAAACTCCAGATTCATGAACCTATTTAAATATAATAGGTGAAGCTAGAAAGCTAGAAAATAGATTTAAAACTATAGAAAACTATAAAGCCAGAAGGAAATGTAGGTGACTCTCTTTATACCCTTGATTGGGAAAAGCTCTGTTAAACAAAATACAAAAAGGAAAGGCCAGAAGAGAAAAATTTGATTGATTTCACTAAGTTGAAAGTCAAGGAGGGAGGGATAAATTAGGAATTTGGGAGTAACATATACATACTACTATATATAAAATAGATAAACAACAAGGACCTACTGTATAGCACAGGGAACTCTACTCAGTAGTTTGTAATAACCTATAAGGGAAAAGAATCTGAAAAAGAGGGACTTCCCTGGTGGTCCAGTGGTTAAGACTGCATGCTTCCATGACAGGGGGCACAGGTTCGATCCCTGGTCAGGGAAGTAAGATCCCACATGCCACATGGCGTGGCCAATAAAGAGAATCTGAAAAAGAATATATATCACTTTGCTGTACACCTGAAACTAACACACATTGTAAATCAATAAAAAATATATATATATATATTAAAAAAAAAGAAAGTCAAGATTTCTGTTCTGTAACTGGCATCTGAGACAAAAAAAATGGGTGAAAATATTATCTGGGAAAAGTTCTAGCCATTTTCTATAACAGATAAATGTTGGTATTTTGAATATGTAGAGAATTCTGGCAAATGAGCCAGAGAAAAAGATGAATAGAAAAATAGACAACGTATCTGAGTAGGCGTGTCACAGCCGGGGAACACTAGTCTAGTGAGTATATGAAGAGGTTTTCAGCCTCACCAGCAATCAAAGCAACCAGGCGGCATAAACTAGGTCTGCAGAGCCAATAATTGGGCCTCAAAAGGACAATAGTGAGTGCAGAATGAAGAAAAAGGAAGAGCATAATATCACAATACCATTTGGATATAATTTGAAACAAACACTACAAAACAACAAAGGATTTTTAATATGCTTGTTCATAGATATAAATAAGCGTCGGTGAATGGGTAGAGAATGGATTGGATGGACCTCTAAGAACTTCATGACATAGATGTGAAGTGCAGGTAGGGCACGGAGGTACATGAAAATAAAAAGGCAAAAGAGGGGCCTTACATGCTGGAACTCGGCCTTGAACTTAGGAGTGTGGCCACTCAATCCCACGCACCTGCCGGCCTAATGAATTCTTCTCTTCCCTTGCTGGTCAGGGCCCAGCGGTGCTCACCGGGGCTGGCTTCATAACGGGCATGCCTGGTGCACAGTGGCAATGCAGGTCTCCTTGTTCAAACAGTAGGGAAAATGTGCTGATGAAGACACTACAATTGAAAACTTTTCCTTTCTTCCCCCTCCTCTCCGTCTCTCACTACCTGCCATGTTGCTTTGTATTTGCTATTGAGTGTCACCCCCTTGGACATGGGGATATCCCCTGGGTGAGTGCAGACCCTCACAGGCTCCTGGGGTCCCCACCCTGGGGCTCAGCAGGGTCCCCCCTTCTGCCAGCCGCCGCAGCGAGGGACCATGGCCCAGCCCACGGCAGCCCCCAAGAGACTGCAGCCTCTGGGCCAAGACACGCTCGGTGCCGGGATCAAGGTGGCTCGCCTGCACAGGGTCCCCTTCTGTCACCGTCTCAGGCCACGCCTCCCCCCGTGCCGTGCTCAGGTCCCTGCTGGGTGGGAAGATGGCAGTGGCTGCTGAGAGGGCACCTGGGGGAGGCCAGCGGGCATCTGGGGTGCCAGGGGGTAGGGGAGCTTGCATCTGAAGTCCCATCCCAGAGATGCAGCAAGAGACGGACCAGCTGGAGTCAAGACGACACATGGGTTTTGGGATTTTTTTAATTTTGGGGGGGTAGAGTTGCTTTACAATGTTGTGTTAGTTTCTGCTGTACAGCAAAGTGATTCACTTATACATATACATGTATCCACTCTTTCTTTAGAATCTTTTCCCCATGTGGGCCATTACAGACTATTGAGTAGAGTTCCCTGTGCTATACAGCAGGTCCTTGTTGGTTATCTATTTTATATATAGTAGTGTATATATGTCAATCCTAATCTCCCAGTGTATCCCTCCCCACCCTTATCCCTTGGTAACCACGTGAGCACATGCTTTATTGCCCCACTAGACTTCACTTACAAAACACAAATTCAAAACTTAAGTCATTAAGGATTTTAAGATGATGACCACAGGGTATTAACGCCCCGCGCCGTTCACGGTCGCACACCCGCGGAGCTGACCCTGACACTCACCATGACCAATGGGCTTCCTCCTCAGGAGTGAACTCACCGCGGTGCCCTGGGCTCTGCCTTGCCTCCTACAAGCCAGCTGATACTTTTGGGGAGTTTGGCAAGCTGGCTGTTATGTCATCGGGAGCTTGAGATGGGCCAGGATGGGAGCATCTACATCATGCATTGATAAATCGGGGCTTTGTTTTTCCAGGAAACCTGGCTTTCCAGAACATTCTGAGTGTTCCCCATAATTTTCTTCCCTCCATACAACCATCCTGAGCCACCACTGACAGTGGGAGAGTCCTGAAGCCCTGGGAGGGCTGCTCGAATTCTAGAGCTAATTCACCCCACCCAAGGTGTCCCCTTGGCCTGAGCCCTTCGTTTTACAAACAGGGAGCATGGTGCAGATGGATGAGAGATCTGTCCGGGTGACACCCGCAGAACATCAGAACTCGGCTCTCAGTGGGCCCATCAGAGTCACAACTTTGTGACGTGGAAAGACATGCAATAGCTCGTTAATCAGTTTTATTTTGATTACATGGTGTACCGATCATACTGTAGATATATTTGATTAACAAAATATATTATTAAAATGAATTGTATCTGGGTTTTTTTTTTTACTTTTTTAACATGTGTGCCAGAAAATTTAAAATTGCATAGCTGGCTGGCATCCTATTTCCGTTGGAGATGCTGGTCTATAGCTTACCAGCCCCTGGAACCAGGGGGACCCGTGTGTGCTCATGTCGGTATGTGTGTCGGGGCATCTGTGCGCACCTGCTCGAGTGCACAGGTGTGAAGAGCAGGGTAGTTCCCAGGCTCCCTCCTGAAGGAGGCATCCCTCCTGTGTCCTCAAGGTCCAGCAAAAGCTGACGGTCAGCTGCACACTTACTGAGTCCCCCTCTTCCCCCAGGAAGCTGGTGCCCTCGGAGTCCAGGCTCCTAGGGTCTGCCATGCGTCTTCCCACTTCACCTCTGCATGCCTCCCTCTACGCTCACTTTCTCTTTCAACCCCTCCCCAGATCACGCTGTCATTTTGTCCTGCACCTTCCCTCATTCAAAGACATTTAACCAGGGGCAAAATTTCACAGCCTGGACCCCTATCTGCTGGTCAATGGAGAGTTTGCCCCAGCTTGACCCAAGGCGCCACCCAAGCATTTCCCCTGCCATCCAAAGTAGTTCCCTTTCCAGGTCTTGTCTGTTTGCCAGAAGACAGAAAAGCGCATGACCAGCCCCTGGGACAGATGCATGTGGCCATGTCTGAGCAAGGGGACAACCTTGCAAAAGCCGGGCAGCCAGCAGTCCACACCCCCACCCCGCAGGAGTGCAGCTGTGCCCAAGCCTCAGACCTGCCCACAGCCTCCTGGACGCACACACTCTGCCGCCATCCCCTCTTGGAGCTCATCCCAGCTAGCTAGGCTGGCGGGCTAGCTGCTCACGGCCAAGGTCTCTGCAGAGCTCCAGGGGTCGTGAGAACGAGGCGTGGAGCAGAGGGCAGCTCCCTGTGCAGCCACATAGCAACTAGAGTCTCAGCTCCATGAAACTGCTTGACAACTGGCCTGGGGCTGCTTCCAGTGTAACCTTGCGAATTAGAATCCTGGCTCCGATTTCTTTCTCTGTTGCCTGCCCCCACTGAACAAAGCAGCCTAGTTGCTATTTGTTCTGTAAAGAGAGTCCCTGGGTAAAGTTTGGAACGATGAGAAATGTCCACAGGAGCGGTTCCACTGACACTGTCACCGGGACCAGCCCTGGTGGGGTGCAACGGGTGGGACGGAGAGGAAGGTGGCACTGGAGCATCCATCGTCTTCCCTCGGTCACTCAGCCCCAGGCAGCTCCAAAGCAACTGTGCACACAGCCCAGCAGGCCCGCTCGCTTCTGACCGAGCTCCTGTCTGCAGGACCCAGCCTGCGAGCACTGGCCGTGCCTTTGTGCAGGCAGGGACCGCACTCCTGACACTGGCGGGGCCGGGGGAAGTCTGCCATTTGTAATCATGGGCTGTGAACCGGTAGTGAACAGAGAACTTCCAGAGGCCATTGTGCTTGATCGTGCGTTTGCTGACACTCATAAAATTATATCATTTCCACTCAGAGGATCTTTCTCTGCTAGAATCCATAAGCAAAATTATTTTAAGAGCAAAGATCGTATCTTATTTATCATTGGACCCACAGGGCCTTGCATTATGCTAGATGTTCAAGAAAAGGTTTGTTGTGAACTGAAATAATGATGCTATGTGGGAAAAAAAGAGAATTATTGGGATTTGTCATAAAAACTGAGTTTCAATTCTGCTGTGTGTCTTTAGACAAATCACTTACCCTCCCTGAGCTCTTGGTCCCTCATCGGCATAGTGAGTATAGTAACACAAAACACATGGTCCTGTGGTGGAGATTAAATGATATGATGTCTTCACGACGTCTGGCCAGTAGTAGGAGCTCGTTGGCTATGTGATTAAAGTCTCTTATGATCATCATGTCATCATTGTGGGAGGGGGTTGGAAGGAGTCGATTCAGTCCTTTCCATCTGGCCAGGAAGATCAGTGAAGCCCCAGAGAAGCCAAAGGTCACAGAGAAAGGGCAGTGGGAATTCTCAGTACTCGTCTTCCAAGGCCTGGGCTGGACGCTCTGCAAGGTACAGAGGCAGGCAGGTCATGAGAATGCTGGGAAGGTAGGGCTTATGCACAAGTAACTGGAGGCTTTAGCACGAGAGGACAGGTGAAGGACTGGAAGTCCAGCAGAGGGAGAGTCTGAGCCCTTCAGGAGGCCCCCTCAGGAGGTGGCATTTAGGGAGGGACTCACGCCTGGCACAGGTCCCATGAGGCCCCTTCTCACTCAGAGTCTCTGACTCATATCCCCAGGATATATCTATGTGTGTGCTGGGGTGGGAACCAGGTGCCGAGATGAGGCCTCAGGGAACGCAGTGTCCTCTGGCGGACACACCTGCTTCCAAGGATGCCGCTGGCCTCCGAGGCATCTTTGTAGGAATTAGGAAATGTGTCCCGCTAGGAAAGGCCCCTTCCTCAGGTCAGAGCCCCAGCTAGGCCAGCAGCACCAGGACTGGATTCCAGGGCCCACTCAGCCTCGTCCCAGACTGCAGCATCACGCGTGGTGGTGGGGGGTCTGTCTGCCCCCCAGATGCCAGCGCATTGATCAGCTCTGTCCCAAGGCAGGTGGCCTGAGGGCCCAGTGTTAGCCTTCCCACGTGGCCCCAGCATTTGTTCTCATTGCCCTGGTGACCATTCCTGACTCAGCCTTAGCCTCTAGCTTTGGACTCTGACCTTGGCTGTTGGTTCTGACTTGGCTGTGTTTGCTCCTCTGTGACCCCTGGCCTGTCCCCTGTTCCCTCTCCTGATCCTGACTCCCCATCTTGGATTCTCTGGGTGGTAGAAAGAATCAGCTTTCCTGTGTTTTAACTTGAGTGGCCTTGAGTAATTGGCGGCATCCCTTTGCTCCGAGGTGGGGATGGTCATAGCGCCCACCACACAGGGTTGATGTGGGGTTAGATCGGCTACAACACCATCTACGTAAGGGATCTACCACTGTGGAAGGGGTGTTCGCTTCCTTGCCCTCCTGGTCTCCACGGCCGCTCACCTCCTATCTACTGTGTTCAGCTCTGACCTCTGACATCTGCTGGCAAAGCAACACCTTCCTAATTTGGCAGGTGCTTCTGCTGGCCGCCTTTTCTATGCCTGGCATTAGAATGACATGATTGAAACCAACAATGTCGACACTAAAAGAAAGCAGGATGGACAGGGGGCACCTTGTGAGCTAATGAGAGCAAAATTGCAGCAAGGGGACTTGAAGAAAGTCAGATCCTCCATCCAGCCGTGTCCTGGCACGAGGGCAAGCCCCCATCCCTGGGGTTAACACGGACACGTGTGAATGCAGCCATGGGAAGCTCACACATCTGTGGCCATAGGCCGGGGCAGCCCCAAATCCTGCACGGACTGGCTTCACTACATATTCAGACCTTTGCTGGTCTCAGGGCAAAAAAGTTAAATCTGCAGTATTCAAATCCCAGCTCTGCCATCTACTGGTGTGTTCTCTGGGCCTCAGTTTCCACATCACTAAACTGGGATAATAATCGTCTAATTCACAGCAACACTATGAGAATTAAGAGAGAGTGTGCTTAAACACTTAGCCTGGTGCTCCGCACTGTAACAGCAAAGAACAAATCTGACTCCAAATTGGATCTGTTTCTTTAACTTCTGTATTCTGTTCTTTTGCTACAAGTTAAGAATGTTGACTGGTGTAGCCCATTCTCAAGGCTCTGACCTTTAAAGGTGTAACACTTTCCACTAGTATAGAGGTAAAGAGTTGCACAACAGAGAATAACACTTGCCTTGTTGGAGGTTTACAGGAACATCCTGACCTGACCCACTTTGACAGCTGCAAAAACGAAGGATTCCAATGCCAAGAAGTCTGCAACAACCTACCACACCCTATCCCCTTTCGGTATAAAAGAAGCCTGAATTCTAACTCAGTCAGATGGTTCTTTGGGACACTGGTCCAGCATCTTCTCAGTCTGCTCGATTCCAATAAAGTGGCTCGTCTCTCAATTTATTGGCCTTTTGTGCAGTGAGCAGTCTGCACTTGGACTTGGTAACACCAGCAGTTATTATTATTGCCACGTTTGTAGCCAGTGACATTCACATAAGGTCTCAGAGTCACATGTCTGCTGTGGCAGAGGTTGCTAGGTGCACACATCAACCCTTCTCCCCTTCCTCCATAGGATCAGAACCCTGGGCACACGTGGGTGGCAATGTGCCCAGCTTCAAGCCTATCTCTCTCTTGGAGTTAGTTATGCCCACGTGACTGTACTCTGGCCAGTAAGATGCAAGTGGCCAGAGTGGACAGTGTGGGAGAAGATGCCCTTCCCCCCAACCCGGAGCATGTGCTCGGGATGGATAAGCAAAGAGCTGAAGGGATCTGGGTGCTGGGGGACTTGGTGGGACCCCCACTGTCTGCACTGCAACCACCAGAATTTCTTTTCCACGCGAGAGTTGATTAAGCTTATTTAGGTTTTTCTGCCATGTAGACCCAAAACTCATCCTGACTGATTCTATAACTGATATTCAAGCAGGCAGTATGAGCTCAGGAAGGAAGAACGTGAGCACTGCCACTGGAGGTGGAATGATGAAGGCAAGACTTGCCTACGTGTGCGAGGGCTGGCGCCACACAAGACACCTGCCTTTACATCCTTACACCTCTATTTTGCACATAGGCCAATTTCAACTTCTTATTGCACCAGGAGGAACCCTCCCTGCCGGGGTCCTGGAGTCTCTGTGCTGATGGCCTCACTGGCCTGGCTGCTGTGCTCTGCACTGGTGCTTTCATCTTTCTGATAATTGCATAATCCCTGCATGAGCTGCTCATTACCAGAACTGGATCTTCTAGGGAAAGGGAAGTAGGTTTGGGGGAACAGTTATGTAGCATGACTTTTATAACATTGTTCCTAGAGAATTGTGTTATGAATTGCAAAATACGGACCTCAAAACCACGTTGTACAACTGGACCTAATTGTGAGGTGGAAATTGCTAAAATCATGTGTGTTTTAGCATGCTTCACGCCGACTTTCTCTCCTAATCTCTTTTTGGGACTATGTACACCACAAACGTGTCTGCCAGAGGTCCTTGAAGACACATGGCCTCCCTGGCATGTCCTGAGTCTATAGGCTTTAGTTCAACCTTTCTCTCCTCTCCCCTCTGGGACCCACATCTGGAGAGTGTGGTAAGGGATATTTCCTAGGACAGCGGGAATTGTTATGATTCTGGGACATCTTGGCCAAAGAAATCACATATTGCAATCAGTCCCCAGAGTTTTCTTTCTTGGAATGTGTGAAATCAGCCTGAAGATGGTTCTTGGAGAAGTGCTCTTCAAATCATGAACTCAGCACAGAACTGAGCTATGTAAAGTCTCTCACAAGAACCTGAAAGGCAACCAGGCCAGAGAGGTCTATGACCTAATGAGATGTATCAATGTTCCTAAACAAGACCATGCCCTTCCAAACATGGTCAGGACAGGCATAGAAAGTCAGAAAAAGGAAAGTCATAGAGACAAATGTTGGCAGTGCCCATCTGAGCACTGTCAGCAAGAGTGTTCCACTGACCAAAGGCAAGTCTCAACCAGGTGTACCTTTATTTTGGATACAAACTTACTGAGTTTTCAGTGACTGATGCTAAACTATGAGCTCCAACAGGGCAGAGGTAATACAGGCAACTTGTTCATAGTATGCCTTCAACAAATGTTGAAGATACTGATGGACTCTTTTAAACATTCAAATCATTCATATACACACATAAGTAAATTATATATTGTATTCATCATGCCTTTTTATTCTGTATGCTTAGGTTTGACATCTCGGTGCCGTGGTAACCCTGGATGCACTGCCCCTACCAGGGTTAACCAATTCCTAAGGAAGATGAACAACTGCCCTGCAAGTGTGCCTTTCGAATACAAACCAACCAATCCAGAGCTCACATCCCAACCACCTCCTCTATCGGGCTCTAGTCCTAACCCTAACCCTATCCATCTGCCCTAATCATCCCAGGGCCAGGTACCAGACAACTAGGGACAGCTGCTAGGCCCAGAACCTGCTGAAAAATTTCCAACTGGCCAATCCTAAGGCTGCTGACCCCGCCTCACTTGTTCCTTCCCATGGAACACACAGTTTAGGCTCTTGCCCACATTTTCCCTGCTCCCTCTGCCTCCTGGCCAACCCTGGTCCTTCCCCATGTGGCCCTACACGCCACGCTGTGTCTCTTGTTTCTAAGGATCTGTGAGCTTTACGCTCATAGTTTTTTTTTTTTTTTTTTGTGGTACGCGGGCCTCTCACTGTTGTGACCTCTCCCGTCGTGGAGCACAGGCTCCGGACGCACAGGCTCAGCGGCCATGGCTCACGGGCCCAGCCGCTCCGCAGCATGTGGGATCTTCCCCGACCGGGGCACGAACCCGCGTCCCCTGCATCGGCAGGCGGACTCTCAACCACTGCGCCACCAGGGAAGCCCCTAGGCTCATAGTTTTTATAACTTCTTCCTTCATGACGGTCATTTCTTTGTCTGTGTGCCCCATCATACTTGTTTAAAACAAATCCTGAGAACCCTTAAATATATATATATATATAGATACATAGATATACATATACATATATATCTATATGCCTCTTGTTATAGCTTATTTTCACCAAACATCTTTTTCATATTTCGCTTCCTATATAACTTGCCCTCAGGGAGAGAAAATGTTAGCAGTCAGGCTGGTGTGAACATCTGGTCCACCCGACCGTTCTATTTCTCATTCTAAAATTAAAAACGGTCATTCTGGTTGTATACTCAATTTTCTAGTAAGTTTCATTAGGGGGAGTCAACATCCCCAGTCCAAATGGTTCTCGGACCCTGACGCAGCAAGATGGGGCCACACTGAGGATGGTGGTCAATCCCCCAAACCCAAGGCCATTTTGAGGAGACGAATCTGCCTGCCCTCCCCAGCAGCATCCTCACGGCCAGGATGCAGCCTTTCCTCTACACCCTATTCTGAGCTGGTTGATGTATAAAATCCAGCATGGCCCCTGTTGACCCAACACCTATCCAGAAATACGTGTGCTTGTGAAGAACCCTGCATGTGACCAACCTCTTGGATCTGTAAGTTGCTCCGGGTGAAACATCAAATGATGTCACCCAAATAGTTCTTTGAACAAGTGAAGGTAGGATTCTTGCAGGCATCTTTCTGCACATGGCTACGTTCTTGGACAATAGTTAAACAATATAATTTCACGTTTGGAGATCAGTGTCACTGGCAAGACTAACCCTCATACAAACAAGGAGACAGTAGACAATTAGGGTGGCCAAGTTTAGTTCAATTGTACATTTCAGGGCAAATCATTTAAGAGGTTCCTGCTTAGTCTGATTAGTGGGGAGAACCTCAGATGTGCGATGTCATCTGAATGATGGCTGCAGAGAAGAGCAGTGAGGACCAGAAAGCCCAGCCAGGACAGGAGCGGACCAGCCTTCTTCCTTGTCCCCATTCTGGCCACTGTGTCAAGGCCAATCCCAGAGCCAGAGGCAACCGTGCTCTCCCCAGCTGCCTGGAATCTCCTCCCCGCCCCGGGCTGTGTAGGAATTTCATCCAAATAGAAGCGTCAAAACAGAAGCTGCTTTGTCTCTGGGATGCTGTCACGGGTGCAGTGCCGAAGCCACTGAGTAATGTCACAGAGCATCAGAGGACAGGAAGCCTTCCCAGAAGTCGGGTGGGGCTGGAGCCCTCTACCCTATACACCCTGGCCTCCCCGCCCACCCCAACCTGTGGGCCGGCTTCTACCTTCACTCCTCCCTTTGCTGGCGGGTAGCCCTGGGAGCCACCTTCTGAGTCCCAGGGGCCCTCCCTTGTGAAGCTGGGCTGTGGCACAGACCCCCAGGGCCAGGGCTCCAGGTCTGTTTGTGCACAAATACAGACACGGCCACCGAGAAGCTGCTCACCCCACAGTGGGGCTGCCAGAGGCTGGATGGAGATGAGTGGAGGTTTCTTTGGGCCAGAGACCTTCTGAACAAATAATTACGGGGTGAGTAGGGGCCAGGGGTGCCGTGGGACAGGAGAGGGTGTGACAACTCATCTAAGCCTTGGTGGCCAGTCCCAGCTAGCATGGTGAGGGAAGAAAATAGAGACATGCCCAGGGCAAGCCTGCAAGTCTGAGTCCCCTGCCTGGGGATCCCCTTTAGTCACTGTAAATGCAAAATCCTGGACGCACCCAGGTGGGATCTGCATCAGCTCCTGGTGGCTCTAGGACCTTCGAGACAGGCTGCAGTCCTCCTGCCTTCCCTTGTGGGCTTAGATGAGATGAGAGGAGGGGCAGTGTGGTGTGAGGTGAAGAGTCTGGAACCCAGGAGCCTGACCCTGCCACGGAGGGCTTCAGGCTCAACCCACGGGAATGAGGCTTTGAGGACCAGCCCTTGTCCTAGGCTGCAGCTCCGAGCAGATGGGCTTTGATCAGCTGATTTTGAAGGTGTTACTATTAATTATCAGAGCAAGGCTCGCATGCATCATCACTCCTAGACTGGGTTCTAATTAGAAATCAGTCCTGCTGGCACGGCCACAGAACCACCACCTACTCCCCCAGGAGGCCCAAGAGCCCAGAAACTCATTCACGTGGACAGATTACAGAAAGCAAAAGTTGGTGAGAAAGGAGGAAAGTGTCATAAAATGGTAGCGTGATGGTAATATGATGGCTGAGTTGTGAAACTGTCTCAATTCCCCAAAAGGCCAAAGAGAAACATATCGACTTAAGATGCTTTATTCACTAAACAATTGTTTGCATTTTGATTGTCATGGTTCCACGTTTACAGAAGAGTGAAGAATTACACTATATACGAGAATCTTAATGAGATAGAGTTTGCTCCAAGCAATCCCGTAAAGGCTGCCCACAGAATCCTAGTTAGAACTACCCCAGACTTCAGCTTAGGCATTTTCTCCCTTTAGAGTCCTGACATCTGTATTTGGATGTTTCCCGAGTATCCCTTACATACTGGGTCCCACAGTGAATTTATGACACATCTACACTGTTATTGTTCTCTGTGTCAATAAATATGACTCACCTCCCTCCCTCACCTTCCAAAGAATCACAAAGTCCTCTGCCTTCAAAATAACTTAAGGGGGACCTTCCCGGTGGTCCCGTGGTTGAGATTCCACCTTCCAATGCAGGGGACGTGGGTTCGATCCCTGGTTGGGGAACTAAGATCCCACATGCTGTGTGGTATGGCCAAAAAAAAGAGAAAAATACACTTAAAATCTACTGGCTTTGACTTTTTTCCAACTCTGAGGTCTCTCCTGTTCCCCACCCTCCTGTTCCAAACAGCCACTGTCTCCGTTTTGGAGATTCACGGTACCCGCTACCTGCTCTTCTCCCACCTACCCTGCCTTCCTTCTGATTTTCTCTGCACAGCAAAGAGAGTGAGCTTTTTTTTTTTTTTTTTTTTTTTTGGCGGTACGCGGGCCTCTCACTGTTGTGGCCTCTCCCGTTGCGGAGCACAGGCTCCGGACGCGCAGGCTCAGCGGCCATGGCTCACGGGCCCAGCCGCTCCGCGGCATGTGGGATCCTCCCGGACCGGGGCGCGAACCCGTGTCCTCTGCCTTGGCAGGCGGACTCTCAACCACTGCGCCACCAGGGAAGCCCGAGAGTTACCTTTTAAAAATAAAAATACGACCTTTCCACTTGCCTGCTTGGAGTCTGGCAGTGGCCTCCCCGTTTCTCTGCCCGTGCCCTGTAGGCTTTGCTGGAGGCCTCCTCTCTCGGCCCGTCCTGTCACTGACTAACCTCCAGCCAGACCGGCCTTTTCCTCCTGCCTCAAGCTGGTCAAACTCCCTCTGCCTCTGGGCCCTGCACAGGCCCCTCCCGAGCCTGTCCCGAGAGGCCTCCCTTTCCACCGTGACTTATCCCTCCTGCTGCTGCGCTCAGCTTCAGCACCACTTCCTAAGAAAAGATGCTCTGATCACTCAGACAGGGCTGGTCCCCCTCTTCTACCATTCACAGCCCCTGGGTTTTCTTTCACAACCCTTTCATCCCGTGAATGACGCGTGCAGTTCTTTTTCTTTTTTCTTCTATTGATGTACAGTTGATTTACAATGTTTCTGGTGTACAGCAAAGTGATTCACTTATACATACATATATATATATATATATATATATATATATATATATATATATACATGCCTTTTTTCGGATTCTTTTCCATTGTAGGTTATTAAAAGGTCTTGAATATAGTTCCCTGTGCTATACAATAGGTCCTTGTTGTTTATCTGTTTTATATATAGTAGTGCATATCTGTTAACCCCAAACTCCTAATTTATCCCTCCCCGCCTTTCCCCTTTGGTAACTGTAAGTTTGTTTTCTATGTCTGTGAGTCTATTTCTATTTTATAAATGATTTGTATCATTTTTCTTAGATTCACATATAAGTGATATCACATGATATTTGTCTTTCTCTGTCTTACTTCACTTAGTATGATAATCTCTAGGTCCATCCATGTTGCTGCAAATGGCATTATTTCATTCTTTTTTATGGCTGAGTAATATTCCATTGTATATATATGTACCACATCTTCTTTATCCATTCCTCTGTCAATGGACATTGTGCAGTTCTTTTTCTAACACCCTTCCCCCTATAAACCACAAGCTCCCTGAGGGCAGAGACATGTCCTTTGGTCACACTGCGTGCCTGGTGTAGTACTTGCCACCTAGTAGACACGTGGTCAATCTTTGTTAAATGAATGAATGACTGTGTTAGTTAATGAGTTCCAGTTCAGCAGCTAAACCAACAGTCCACCAAGTGACCCAAAGAGTCAGAATATAGAGGTGGAAGAACTGCGTAGACAGAAGGGGTGTTTTTCTACACTGATTTCACACTGATTTGCAGAAATACAGCTTTTAGGCATATGCCCCTACAGAGTCTTCCAAGAGTTGATGGTCATAATTCTCAAGAGTTGGTGTAACTCCAGTAGGGAGTGTACAGTGAAGGGCTGCTGGGCAGCCAGAGGCGGGGCTCAGAATCAGCACCAGGACCCCGGTCTGGTCAGACTTGCTCTAAACCGGGATGACCTACAGCGGGGAGGCCCCATCTCTGGAACGCTCCGGCAGAGGCTGAAGAGCAAACATGAAGAGAGTCACGTAGGGGACCCTGGGGAGGAGGCTGTGTTGTTCCAAGTGCCCTTTCAACCCCTGAGACTCTATTGTGCTGCCTGATCCAGCCCTTTTCCAACGATGGCCTTCCTCCCAGAGAATCTGAGTCCAGCCTGCCCACGGCTCTTGCTGCCCTGTCTTTCTTCTTGCTTTCTTACCACTAAGACGAGGAGCAATTACTAAGACCAACTGGGGGCCTACTCCTAGGTTGCTCTGAGACAACCAGGCCTTTCACTTCTGATTTAGAATTGGGATATCGAAGGCCGAGATCATGGTACATACCTTAAATGAATGGTTACTTTGGACTTTTGAAAGCAGAAGCCAACTGAGTGAGACAGAGAAAGAGAGAGTCAGACAGACAGACGATGGACAGACAGAAGGCAGGAAGAGGAAGGATGAAGAAGAAAGAATAGTCGGTCCCTCAGAAGCTGTAAGAGGTGTGTGTGTGTGTGTGTGTGTGTGTGTGAGATAGTGAGGAGAGAGGAAGGGGTGGGGAGGGCAAAGTAGGTCCCAACACCTAACCTTCGTGTTCCAGTTTTCTTCTCTGTGTGGCCCAGATATAACTTTACATTTTATGCACTGAAGTGTGAAATGACAGCTTGAGAAGTTTTCTGTTCTTTGCAACCAGTTTCCTAACCAAGGTGGTCTGTGTACCTCGTGGGTCCAGGGTCTCTGCATCTCGCCTAGATTTCTGGCGACACCGCCCAAGAGTCTCCCATAGATGCAGTTGATGCTCCCAGATAGGATGGCCCTCTGCTTTCTCTTGCAAATCCATGTGTCCTCTGAAGCAGCAAAAGGCTAACAGACAGGTGGGGAGGGCCACCAGCACCCCGCATCCCCAGGCCCATGGCTTCCTCTTTGGCAGGTCCACATGTGTGTCCAGTTTTGCACAGGCGATCCAGCTAGAGAAAACCAAAGCCAGCACTCTCTTCAGCCTTCAGGCACCACGTTGTGGACCATCTCCTGGTTTATACCATCCAACACGCAGCTTGATTCTGATGCCAAGGTAAAATTACTGTCTCACAGTCTGACCTACAACCAGATACGTTTACTCTGGAAGGCACTGGTTAAAGCGAGATTGCTAACCACCTGTGTATTTTATCAGATCGGAGGTGGCCTCAAGTCAGAAAGTCTAGTGCTGACAGGGCTCTCTTGCCTGCCTCTGCAGAGAGAGACACAGATTGAGGCAGCAACCACGGACGCTTATATGGAGTCACAGGTGGGACGAGCTGGAAAGAAACTGAGAAGTAATCTAACCAGCGTCCCTCATTAAGTATCAATTAAAATGAATTAAATGATACATAAATATGTATTCATTGAAAACAAACAAGTACTGAGTATGAGGACTTTTCCCCTTACATCACATGCCCCACAGTAAGTGTGTTAGCATTACTAACCATTTTGTATATTTACATAGACATTTTATATAAATGGACTCTTTCTGTGCTTATTGTTTTGAGACTTGCTTCTCATTCCTTAAGAATGTGTCTTGGAGGTCTTTCCATTCTGTATACATTACTTTAAGAATTGCATGATAGTCCATGGTAGAGATGTACCCTAGTTTATGTAATAATCCACCAGCAATAGTCCCTTTAGTTTGTTTCCAATTTTTTATTAGTACAGTGTTGCAATTATCTTTACTTATCATTTTGTGCACCTGTGCAGGTATTTTTTTAAGACTAGATTCTTAAAGTGGAACTACAATGATGGCATAAATACAAAAGTATATAGACATGGCCAAATTTTGATCCCTCAAAGATAAACAATTTATCTCCTAGGAACAGTGTATGAGAGTGAATATCTTTTTCCATCAACATTAGGCATTTTCAGTCTTTTTAATTTTTGCCAATCACATAGGTAAAAAAAGAAATTTGTATTTTATATTGAACTTCCATGCATACATTTTCAGGTGTTTATTGGCCATATGAATTCCTTTATGTTAGTTAATTACCTGCTCCTATCTTTTCTAAAATTTTTTATTTTTCTTCTATTTATTGACTTGTAAAAACTCCTTCTATATCTTGTTCATTAAACATTTGTCCATAGCAATATTCTTAATAGTCTTGCTTCTTTTTAAACTTTTTATCATTTTTGTCATAAATTGTGATTTTCAGGTATTCAGAATTGCCTGCCTTTTTCCTTGGAACACTTAAGTTCTATTTCTTGTTTAGAAAGGCCTTCTATGTGATGAGATTTTTTGCCTATTTTTAAATACTTGCTGTCCATTTACCTCTGTCCATTTGGAATTTGTTTTTATATATACTGTGAGCATAGTATCTAACTTTATTCCTCTTTCATAGAAGATTAGCCAACTTCTTTGTCATAATTTATTCAACTAATTAATGAAATAATTTCATTATTTCACTACTGATTTGGAGTATAAATTTTATCACATATTGAGTTAATGGTATGTTTCTTGCTTCTTTTTTTAATCCATTGATTTCTCATTCTAATCATCTAGTCTAGGCTATTAATATTCTAGGGTTTTTTCTGGGTTATTTCTTTTTCATATATAATAGTTTTATTGAGATATAATTCACATACCATATAGTTCACCCATTTGACGTGTACAATTTAATGATTTTTAATGTATTCATAGACTTGTGCAATTGTCAGCACAATTAACTTTAGGACATTTTCATTAGCCCCCTAAATCCCACACCCAGTAGCAATCACTTTCCATTTCCCCTGAGCTCCCCAGACCTAGGCAGTAACTGTTCTGCTTTCTGTCTACATAGAGACAGAAATTTGCTTATTCTGGGCATTTCATATAAACGGAATCATACAGTATGTGGTCTTTTATGTCTGGCTTCTTTCACTTAGAATAACGTTTTCAAGCTTCACCCATACCACACATAGCATGTATCAGAACTTCATTTCTTTTTCTCTTTTTTAACTTCATCTCTTTTTATCACCAAATAATATTGCATTTTATGAATATACCACATTTTATTTATCCATTCATCAGTTGATGGACTGCTTGGGATATTTCCAGGTTTGGCTATGATGAGTACTGCTGCTATAAACATTTGTGTAAAAGCGGACATGTGTTTTCATTTTTCTTGAGTATATTACTAAGAGTGAAATTGCTAAGTCTTATGGTAACGCTGTGTTTAACCTTTCTGAGGCACTTCCAGACTGTTTTTTCACAGCACTGCACCATTTTACAATTCTACCAGTAGGGTGTGAGGGTCCCAATTCCTCCACACCTGGCCAACATTTGCTGTTGTCTTTTTTATGACAGCCATTCTCATGGTTGTGAAGTGGTATGTCACTGTGGTTTTGACTTGAGCAAGGCTAATGACGCTGGGCATCTTTCCACGTGCTGATTGAGAGGATGGGAGAATAGGCATTGGATGAAAGAGGACAAACACATCAGATTGGAGATGCACAGCTGAGAAGCGTGATGACTTTCATATCTGCCTAACAACAACGGCACTTACATGTACTTGAAAAAAAAAATAGTGGCATCTGTTTCCAAGGCAAGGCGTTTTTAATCTTCAAGGTCACAAGATATTTGTGTGCCCTTTGTAAATACTCTGTGACCTAAATACTTGAAAACACTGACTTAAATCATTTAATTCATTTTTACTTCCCATTGCCTCCTTCTCAATTTACAGATAAGAACTAGAATCTTGGTTTTGCTAGAGTAACTGCTTACGATACTGGATTATCCAGGAAGAAAGACATCATGGGTGTCAGATTTTTTTTTTTTTTTGCACTTTACTGTCTTATGGTCTCACATACTCTCATGAGATCAAAACATTTGTCCAGTCCAGCACACCTCAGATGAGTAGTTTCATTGGCTTGGAGCTATCTTTTTAGGATCAACGCTGCAAATAACTTGATAAAGGAGGTGGCATTCTCTAACATTAAGTTTGGGGTATACTTATAAACCATGCACTTATGTCGTTAACTGTGCTTCCGAAGGCTTTTGTTTCTCTTCTTTTCTGTTAAAATACAATTTGCAACCATCTGAGGATAGCTGCTGAGTGTTTACTTCCCCTTCAGCTTTTGCAAGTTCTCTTAAACAAACACTCTACACAGGCCAAGGAGCTTGTACCTCATTCTGAGGGTGCTGAGTGCCGGAGCTTGCTGAGCATGTAGGTGGGTCTCTCCCCAGGACTTTAATGAAGGGTTTTTCTTTTCCTGTTGGTAAAGCGTCCCCATCCTAGTTGGTACAGAGGCACCTCGTGACCACAATGATGGATTTCGACTGCCTCAGGTTGCTGAGTTTGGCAAATCTCTTCAACACAGTAACAGTTGCTAAGCATCTTGCCCAGCTGTGGCCTTTTTTGCTCCTGGAGCAATACAGTGGACATTATTCATCCCTTAGAGAAAGGCTATTAAAACATCCCACAAGACAGTCAATTACATGAAGCAGGTGCCTGCAAGAGAAGACTAAACATTCCACAGCCAAATATGATGATCTGGTACTAACTCCTGTTTCCTGAAAGCCTAATTTATTACTTGTCTCTCAATTAAAGTGAGGCTTTAGGCAGAAAATGATATTGTACTGGCTGGGCTTAATGTTCCAATGCAGAGGATAGTAGTCTCACTTTCTCTGCTGAGTTTGGTTGGGACAATTTTAGTAATTAACCATCAAATTCTTCTCAAAGTCTCAACTATTGTATAGCTTTTTGTATTTTACCTCCAAGATTTAGCATCACAGACTCTAATAGATGCTAGGAGGAATTCTAAGCTCATGTAGCAAAATGGTTTGCTGAACAGAGTAAACTGGAGCCAGGCATCTCTGCCTGGTTGAGCCTGAAATGTTCCCTGTTCCCTGTTTATCATATTTTTCTCCCAGACAGGATGATACTCACTGGGAGGCCTGTCTGCCCTTGGCGCCCCTGGCAGACATTACTAATCCATCACAGATTTCCCTCTTGTCATAGAATCCTTCTCTCCGTTAGGACCAGAGAGCTGCTATGAATTGGTCAAAGTTGTCATGCTTCATGAAACTAATATGCTCTGAGGGGCATAAGTGTTTTTTGATGAAAGTGTTCTGGGTGTAAAAAAAAGTGTAAAACCACCGATCTACTAAAATTCTCTCATTTTAGAGATAAAATGAAGGCTCGGTCCAAGAACATACCACAGTTTTACAGCAAAACCCAAAATGCGTTATTGTCTCTTATCTCCCAGAAGAATAGGACAGGGTATCTTTCCTCTTGTTGGTAGCCTCACTAATCTTTACAGCTGTCTACAAACAACTGTCTCTTTGGAATGATCTGACCGGTACCTCGAATGCTTTCCCCTCCGTGTACCGGTGGCCCTCCATATCCACGGGCTCTGCGTCAGTGGACCCAGTCAACCATGGATCTAAAATATTAAAAAAAAACATTCCAGAAAGTTTCAGAAAGCAAAATTTAAATTTGCAGCATGCCAGAAACTATTTACATAGCGTTCACATTGTGTTTACAATTTTTTACATAGTATTTATGTTGTGGTAGGTATTATAAGTAATCCAGAGATGATTTAAAGAATATGGGAGGATGTCCGTAGGTTACATGCAAATACCGTGCCATTTTATATAAAGGACTTGAGCATCTGCAGAGTTTGGGAACTGTGGAACCAATCCCCTGCAGATACCAGGGGTCAATTGTAAATGGTTCATCCTTCATACCGAGAGCAGTAACTGTTGACGCTAATGATTGTTCTCCTTTTGCAGTCCTACCAGTTCAGGATACACGTTTGTTAGCACAGACCTCGCACCCAGCTGATAAGAGGAAGACGGGGTGGGGGAATGGAGAGGAAGAGGGACCAACCTGGCTGAACAGGGTATGCCAAGTACTCTACACATGCTGTCACATACAACTCTGGCATAGCTCTGCCACAAACTCTGAATAACCCCACAAGGGAGACCAATATCCCATTATAATAGAGAAGGGAACAGGCTGGAGATATAAAGAAACATGCCTAAGATCTGATAACTAGCAAGACCTTTGTCTCATTTGAACCCCAAACGGTATTATCACAAAGCTTGTGCTTTTGCAAATTTAAAGAATGTACAGATTTACTCTGAGAAAAACAATTTTCCATAACTTTGAATATGAACCCACAAATCTCCTGGTTTCTGTGGAGCCCAGTTTGAGAAACACCACATCAGAAGTGACGTGCTACCAGTGGGAAGGGCAAACTAACAAAGCAGTTAAGAGCTACTGGCTCTGAGGCCTGACTGCCAGCTGGTCCAGCTCCGGCCCTTCCCAGCTGTGTAACATGGGGCAGGTCACTTAATACCTCTGTGCCTGTTTCTCATCTGTAAAATGCAGATGATAATAGCCATCCCGCAGGGTTGCTGTGAGGATAAAATGAGCACCTACATTAGAAAATATGAAGAATGGTACCTGGTGTACAGTTAGGGAAACAAATGTATGCAGTGCTAGTGTCTAAGGATGAACCACATGAAACATAGAAACCAAGCTGGAGTTATGGGCTGATGATCTCAGAAAGTACATGCTGATTTTTGAAATAGTAATAGAAAATGGTAGGACAAAAGTTAAAAACAACCAAGTCATTCTCAAACATTCTGATCTCTAAGAATATATCCTCCCAGCCTAATTTGAGAAATACTGCAAAGAACTGTTATTTGTTAAAATATTGAGCCAACCTTGGCTCCCACCCATTAAACGGGAGGCCTGCACAATTCACATCCTGTTGTTTATGACTGTGAAAGAATTCTAAAGAGACATAGTTCAGCCCCGGAAAGGAGGCTAGTTCACAGCAAAAGCGTGGAACTAATTAGATTAGCGAATTGATTGTGAGGTGTGGCCTATTTGCAGACATGAGCTCAAACACAGCATTGACACCTCTGAATCATCAGAGCCCGAGGGAAGGGTCTGGATCCTGGGACACTTACGCCAGTCATGGAGTGGGACGTAGACCCCAAGTTCCTTGCCCTTCTTGCAGTCCTGATTCTGGGGTTTTCCCTGTGCAAGTTTTCCAGTTCTTTGTCACCCAAGAGATACGGGAACTTGTAAGTTATACCAGCTCTGCTGCTCTGATTGGAAGCAAAAAGCATTTCACCCCCTTGAAACAACTGATGCTTATACAGCAAAGAAAAAGATGCAAGAGGCAGGGAAATAGGCACTAAATTACCCAGTAACCAGCATCATTTGCTTCTTCTGCAGCGCTCAGCCCTCCTGGTTCACATGTCTTGTATCAAAGTGCACTTGTATCTAGAAAACAGCAGGAGAGCATTGGGAATTTTCTCAGGAACAAGCAGCTTATTGGTGAAAGAGGGCAGAGTTGGAGAAAACTGCTAGGCAGACAATAGAGTGCTGAAATCAATGAGGTAGAAATGAATGCTTCCCCATCATTTCAGTCAGATCAATCCAATCACTGAGCTAGCTGGTCATGATATAGTAAGGTCCCCAGGAAACCTAACAGTACAATCAGTGTTCGAGAAGATGTAATCCAGACAGCTAATATCTCCCCCCAAGGCTAAGGCCAAATGACTTGCTTTTAACAACCAGGAAGGAAGGGCACTGCTCTTTACATTTTCCTTTACAAGCTGGTCGTTATTTGCCTCCTTTCTCTGCCCTATAAGGACTCTTGTTAAAAATTCAGGAGTGGGCTTCCCTGGTGGAGCAGTGGTTGAGAGTCCGCCTGCCGATGCAGGGGACACGGGTTCGTGCCCCGGTCTGGGAAGATCCCACATGCCGCGGAGCGGCTGGGCCCGTGAGCCATGGCCGCTGAGCCTGCGCATCCGGAGCCTGTGCTCCGCAGCGGGAGGGGCCACAACAGTGAGAGGCCTGCGTACTGCCAAAAAAAAAAAAAAAAAAAAATTCAGGAGTGATGCCAGCTACCAAGGTAGACGGATCTGGAGTATATGACAGATAAAGTAATCTAGCACTATTATTAACAACAGGCATGTTGTTTCTAGGCTATTTTATGGCTCATTTTCAAAGCACCATCCTTATCCAAGAAAGGGAAATGTATTTCTTACGTCTAGGGCAGTTACAATGGTCTGCAGTGAATGGGGTTGCTGTGACAACGTGACCAACTTTTCCATGGTTGGCAGGTGAGTAAACTGGGTTTTACTAGGAGTTATTAAATATGGTTTTTGGCTGATTTACTACCTGCTGGGTTTCCATAGAAGTTGAGCATATAAATACACTAGGCCCACAGCATTAATCTTTTGTTCTTAATTCATTGTTTTTTCCAACATGTGGACAGACGCGAGTGGCTGTGCTGAGGAGATGGGGAAGCAGAATGCTAGGGCTGCTCCTATAACAGGGACCAGAGCATATGTGGGTGGCAGGCGTTGCCCACCTCTTGCAGTCTTAGCAGAACTGGTCCAGTCTTCCTCCTGTTGAGATGTACAGTGGTCAGGGACTTCCCTAGACAGGGGCATCCTGGGATCTTCTAGCTGCCCTTGCACACATGGTCCCCACTCTGGGTCTTGGCACTCATTGGCCCCCCGGCAAGTCTGTGCTGACCCTGGAGCCCCAGTTGTCCTGATAAGATGGCCCTATCCCTGCATCAGGAAGTTTACTCTCCTGCTCTTAGTCAGGCCACCTTGCCCCCATCCTTTCTGCAGCTCTCCCACCTCCAATTTTCCTTCCTCATCTCTGCAGAAAGACAAGTGCCAAGAAGGAGAGTAAAGTTAGAACTGATTTTCCATCCATGCTTCATCTCAACTGGCCTTCAGCTCCCTTGGCCACAGTTGCTGTAAGAACCTGAGCTTCACTGTCCCACTGTGGTTGGGACATCTCATGTGACTCAGGCTTCCAGGCTTCTGACACGCAAACCCTGCACTCTGGGAATCATGGCCATTCATCAACATCCCCACTCCAGCCTCGGCTTCCTAATGAACATTCCCTTAGCTTCCAGTTAATGCGGACCTGGCCCTCTCCCGAGGACCAAAGATGTGAGCATGTCTCCGTCTTTCCCCCAGGAGCACTCCTGTCATCAGCCCTAGAGATGCCAACGCCACATACACACTTCTTCTGATGTTCTTGTCCCTACAATGACCTTGTCCACCTTCCAGCCCGCCCTAGTCACCCACTCCACTGCCCTTGACCACAGCTTCTCCAGCATCCAGTTCCAAGCATTCAGATTTCTGACCCCACCTCCCTCTTTCAAGCTCACTCCCTCTCATATCTGGAAGCCAACCACTCTCTGTCCCCTGAGGACTGTCATTCTATAGCTTCTACCATCTTGAAAGCTCTTCATATTCTCACTTTCTTTCTTCTCAGCTTAAAGTCCATCGCTTTGATCACTCCTGTGCATACATCGTCTGCGAGTCTCTGCTGTAGAATCCATAAAAAAAGCTAGCTATGTTGAAGTGTAATCTGTGTCTACACCTGAGCAGTTGACTATGGCCCCAGTGATCGGAGAGTATGGGGAGCTGGCATCAACTTAAGTTTATGACCAGAAATCTCAAAGTGTTCCCCAGGACTGCTCAGCAACCCTGCTAGAATCCCCTGCCAATTCACTCACTCCCTGGGACAACAATTCCGCACTCTCCTCCCTCCTCAAACCTCCAACACCTTTCTCCATCCTTATTCCCAGCCTATGACTGAGCTTCCTATGTCGCTGAGAAAGTAGGAGCAGTTGGAGGACAATGGTGACACCATACGGCCACACCTGCTCATTCACTGCCTCTGGCCACACCTCTGCCTTGGGTACCACTGTCCCAGGTCATGAACCATATGTGCCCCTTCTTTTTTTTTGGTTGTTTTTTGGGCCACACCACGCGGCATGCAGGGTCTTCGTTCCCCGACCAGGAATGGAACCCGTGCCCCCTGCAGTGGAAGCGTGGAGTCCTAACCACTGGACAACCAGGGAAGTCCCCGTGTGTATCCCTCTTGAAAGCCAGACCCTGGACACATGCCCTGGACCCTGTCCACTCTCACCTATCACCTGTGTAATCAACTCTCCTCTCTCCCACATCAGTGAGCTCCCATGCCCACCAGTTCATTCCCATCAGCATATAAACACTATCACTTCTTGGTTTTTGTTTTTGGTTTCAGGCATTATATCTAAAATATGACTTTTTTAACATTATGATCACATGAATCTTACAAAGTTTCATTCACAACATCAATCTAACATTTTTATAAATAGCATTTCTTGTACAGAGTGCTCTGAAGGAAGAGAAATATGTACAGACATTTGTTTTCATTAATACATTTAGTTATTTATTTATCTTTGGCTGCGTTGGGTCTTCGTTGCCGCGCGTGGGCTTTCTCTAGTGGTGGGGAGCGGGGGCTACTCTTCGTTGTGGTGCGCAGGCTTCTCGCTGCAGTGGCTTCTCTTGTTGCAGAGCATGGGTTTCAGTAGTTGCAGCACGCAGGCTCAGTAGTTGTGGCCCGTGGGCTCTAGAGCACAGGCTCAGTAGTTGTGGCGCACGGGCTTAGTTGCTCCATGGCATGTGGGATCTTCCCAGACCAGGGCTCGAACCCGTGCCCCCTGCATTGGCAGGCAGATTCTTAACCACTGTGCCACCAGGGAATTCCTTCATTAATACATTTCTATTCTATCCTGCAATAATCTATTCTGTTCTACTGAAAAGTCGGATGTGTCTGGCAAAAAAATAACCCCTAGGAGTTACAAATTAGAGAACAACACTTTAAAAACGATTCTTACTTTTCTGGTAGAAATATAAAAACTATGGTTTATGGGGAAGAAATTAAACAAGATAAAGTTTAACAATTGTGGAGGTGTCTTTAACACTGAGTTTTGTCCGTTAAACCAACTTGTCGACAGCAGTAAGTTCAAGGCTATCATTTCTCCTGTTTTAAAAACACACTCCCTTCCAACTACTGTCCCCATTGTAACACCTTTATTCACTGTCCTGATTTCCTCTCTTCCACTCTCTTTGCAGCCCACTCTTATGGGGTCTGGACCCCACCCGTGCCCTGGAATAACAGTCAATGTTACCTCAAAGCTTTGTGCGGTCTCATCCTGTGGTCACTTTTCCATCCTCATCTCAATCAGTCACATCTGACAAATTTCATCACCTCTCCTTTCTGAAATGTTTTCTTTAGTAGGTTTCTGGAACATTCCACCTTCTTGGTTTTTCTCCCCCATCCCTGACTGTTCCTTCTCAGGATGGTTTTCCTAGATTCCTCTCCCTTTCCTGACCTAAGTGTTGGAGGCCCCGTCTTCTCCACTCACATGTCAACTTTCATCAGGACCACGATTCCCATGTGTGTGACGCCATGTCTTCATGAACTTCTAGCACACACTGAAGCCACATCCAGGAAGCATCTGAAGCTTTGCATATCCTGGATGGAATTCTTTGATTCCCAGCTTTCCAGCTGCCACAAACCTACTCTTCCTTCTTGCTCTTCATCATGGTAAACTGCTGTAGCATCTTTCCAGGTGGGCAAAAGACCCCTGATGAAAGTGCCTGTACATGCCCATTCCCTGAAGGTCTTTAAGCATTCCCCCTCATGCTCAAAAATCCTATCTGATGATAAATTATAGAGCCATGCTTCCCTTGATTCTTCCTTTCACTTCCATCTCTCGACATTTCCTGGCGGCTAGACAGGCTAAATATATTCTGAATTTGACCACTTCTCACCACCTCCACCGTGACCACTGCCATCAGTGGGCCACCGTCATCTCAAGCTTGGCGGCCGCCGGTTGGGACTAACTGGTCTCCTTGCTCTGCTCCTGCTTCTGGCGGCTGGCTTCCCAGCCATGGCAACCCAAGGGGCCTTTTAAAGGCAGCTCGTGCCACCCCCCGTTCCAAACCTTCCAGTGGCTTCCCATTGTCTGGAGAGTAGAAGCAGACGTGCCCGGCCTCCTCTCTGACTTTGTTCCCACTCCCGCCCACACCTCTCTGCTGCTCCTCAGCCACGTCCCCACCTCGGAGTCTGGGCCTCTGCCATTCCCTCCACAGAAGGCTTTTCCCTCAGAGGTCTGCACGGCACACTTCATTCAGGCCCCTGCCGGCCAGTTATTGAGGAGAGGCTGTCACTATTTCTCCACTGCCTCACCTGCCTTTACCTTTACTTACACAGCTTATTCTTGTTACCTGTCATTTCATTGCACTTGTGTCTGTCCCACTGGCTTGCGTGTTCCATGCAGGCTTTGTCTGTTTTGTTCTATTCATCTAACTGATTAGACCCTGGAACAGTGACATGCCCGTAGTAGGGCTACTGTACTAAATATTTTCCAATAAAGTCATTGAAAAACGTGAACGATTGGTGGAAGGGCTAAAGCAGATGCTCCATGGTTGGAATTTGTTTAGCTCATTTGAATAATGATAATAACTATAATTGGTGCCAAGCAATTTACCCCCATATTTAATCCTTCTAAAAACAAGGTGGTTACTGTTATCATCCCCATTTAACAGACAAATGAGAATGAAAGCACAGAGAGGCTGAAGGCCTTGCCCAGGTTCACATGACAGGTCAATGGCAGAGCTGTTTTGGATCCCAGGCAAGCCAACTTCAGAGGTCAAGTTCATAACTGTTATGCTAGAAGGATTGCAAATGTAACATTCTATGGATTTTTCACAAGGGAAACACCTGGAAGATTCTTGTCGGTAGTTTCTGTCTTCTCCATGGATGAAACTTCCTGAGAGCAGGAACTTTCATGGATGTGTGTTGACTATACAACTCAGTGCCTCAGCTTCTCCCTCCCCGGCCACCAGGATGCTGCTTGAACACCTGCGGATGTAGCTTCTCCCTGACCTTGGGCCAACAAGAGCCCAGGCTGGGGCCCTGCGGGGCATCAGCCAAGCCCTCCCCAGGGCCTCAGAGCACTGACCAGCCAGTGGGGACCCCTGCTCCAGGCCTCTGCGATTAGCCTGTGGACTCGTCTGGGCCTTCTGCCTGGGTCACTGGTTTGAGTGTTTATCTTCCACCTGCATCCTCAGTCCCCTCTCACAACCATTCTGGGAACAGAACACCTGTGTCTGCATGCCAACTGGTCAGCCTAATGGTCTGACTTCCTCACCCAGATCCAGTGGCCTCCTTTGGAGACAGGCTGGGACCTGGGACCTGGGACCCTTTGCTGCAGTGCTTGCACCTGGACAAAAGTCTCCTTGAGCAACAAAATACAAAGAAACTATAAGGGACTAAAAATAACTGCAGGCATGCACAGTTGGGGCAAATTATGGACAACAAGATACAAAAAGACTAGAAAACCCAACTGCCACTTCTGAAGAGCTGGGAGTAAAAGCAGGGTACTGCGCACGCCCCCTGCACACAACACCACCTAAGGGGTGGGCAAAACACCTAAGCCACACCTCTGGCCCGACCCTGGATGCACTCCTACCCTCACCCCCTATAAGTAACAAGCTCGCCCCCTGCCTCAGGGAGCAAGCAAGCAAGCCAGGGAACCTGTAACTTGTTCTCGCTCCCCCCTGCAGCAGCAGCAGACCCAATAAAGCTTTGCCTGAATTTCTTGTCTGGCCTCTTATCAATTCTATTGATTAAGGAGGCCAAGAACCCTGGTTGGTAACAGTTTTCTGGAAGCCCCAAACTCTCCCCTCCTGGAAAGACCCATCTTTGACCACAGACCTCATCCTGAATTGGGCTTGAGTTGTTATTATTGCTGTTATAACAGCACTTTGTTATTAATATTGTTGCAGATAATTTTGTTAAGCGCTTGGCATATAGTGGTTCAAATAATTTTCACAATTACCCTCTATTATCATTCCCATATTATTGAGGAGAAATCTGGGGTTTGGGAGGGGTTAAATAAATTACCCCAGGTCACCCACGTGGCCTATAGCAGTGGTAGGATTCAAATCCAGACATCCTAGCTGCAAAAGCCACTACCCTGCTTCTCAAATACTCTTTATTAGGTGCTAGACCAAGGGCTCCCTACCAGGAAAGGATCACTCACCCACACTGCCCTAAGGGAATCTTCAGAACCCTTGCCCAACACCTACCCAAACTTAGGCTGTGCTTGTGTCAATCTGTTTTGGGCGGAGGACCTCCAACCTGCCTGCCATGGATCCAGGGCAGATCCATAACCATCTGTCCCCCCAACAACTGGGTGGCCTTCTTGGCCTGGGGCCAGTTGATGGCCATAGTACTTGATACATGGTAGGTGCTGAAGAAATTCTGTTGCATGAATCATCATCGGCTCATTAAGAGCACACCGTTGGGGCTTCCCTGGTGGCGCAGTGGTTGAGGGTCCGCCTGCCAATGCCGGGGACACGGGTTCGTGCCCCGGTCTGGGAAGATCCCACATGCCGCGGGGCGGCTGGGCCCGTGAGCCATGGCCGCTGAGCCTGCACATCCGGAGCCTGTGCTCCGCAACAGGAGAGGCCACAACAGTGAGAGGTCCGCGTACCGCAAAAAAAAAAAAAAAAAAAAAAAAAAAGAGCACACCATTGGAGGGAAAGTTATTTATTACGAAACAAACTTTGGAAAGATAAAAATGAGACTAAGTACCAGGAGTGAGAAAAATTCTTTAAGAGAAGTGAGAAAAGGTTGGAAGAATATTGAAAGAAGAGAAGAAGCATAAAGAAGCCCCATAAATCACAGCAGCATTATTGTTACCTACATGGTCTTTCTTTATTTTCCATCCCTGGCACCAAACAATTCATCATTCCTGTTTCATGCTAAGTGCTCCGAAAATAGCACCTAGCCCAAAATTTGAATGGGAGATAGTTTAGAAAGAATAGCAAAATGTTGAACCATCTGAATTCCTGAGCTTTCTGTAGTGTCCCCCGTCCCACCTCCCCACACACCTGGCGTCATTGCCCTGCACTCATGCAAGCAGAGCAAGAACAACAGAAGTGGGGCAGGGGGACCCCTGATATTTAGTGGGAGAGCTGAGTGTGCGTTAGTGTCTGCCTCACATTCCTCTATGTCTGTCCTGCATGTGGCACCATAGCCAGAAAGCCCAGGATCAGCATCAGCTTCCCATTGTAGTGTGTGTGTGTGTGTGAGTGTGTGTGTGCATGTGTGTGTGTCTGTGTGCTGGGGAGACACTGAGTAGGTGGCGGGTACGTGGTGTGGGTAAGCAGCCTGGAGCTGAGCTATAAGACATCCGTGTCTGGGCTGGGGGAGGGGGCAAGGAGGGTCGGCAACACAGACAAGGTACTGAAAAGCACAATACTTTGAGAACACAGCTTTTGTGAGCAATGCATGTAGTATCATACCTCGACGCCGCAGCCAAGTCTTTTCAGAAGCTCCTCGAACGATTATAGACTCTTAGCTTTCCATTTGGAAATGAGTACTTGGAAACAATTCTCCAAATTAGATACTTTAAAATCTACTCCCGGAACCCTCTTGATACTATTCATTCGCACTAAATTAAAGAGAGGATTGGTTTTTCCTTGGAAAGGAAACTTCCCCATCAATAAGTAATTATGGCCAGCACATCCCGAGTGGATGAGACTTGCGGAGCCTAGCATCACTCCCCGCTCTGCTTGTGGCTGTCCAGCCAGGGCTCAGCCTATGGACGCCTGCCCTGGCCCTGACCTCTCTGCCCCCATCACCAACATGGTCATACCCTTCATCAGTTTTCCAGTATTTCATTTGTCCAGAGGTTGGGCTAAGAGATTTACATTCAGAATCCCACTGAAAGCTCACAGCACACCTATGTTAATCATTATTTTTCCCATTTTTAAGGATGTGGAAATCAACACTAAGTAGCTGGGCGGGAATTCAAACTCAGGTTGGTTGTATGTTCATCACAGCAGTATCATGAACCTCAGCAGAAGAGCACACCGTTGGGATGGGAGACAACCAGGGCACCAAACAAAGCAAGGAACCGTCCACACAACCGGCTGGTCTGGAGATTCCCAGGCTGCTCCTGTTGGCTGGGGAGCTGATGGAAGTCCTGGGACAGTCCTTCAACCCCTGTCCCAGTGGCCAGCACGGCAGCTGCAAATGTGAGCAGAACCAGAGTGAAAGCACTGGTCCCCTCTATTCGGGGAAAGCTGGGCTCCGTCTTTAAGAGGAAGGGCTTCCACTCTTCCAGGGCTCCTGTGCGAATGCATTTCCTATAACTCAGGAGGTATAGCTCAAGTTTGCAGGGGCACCGTTCCCACGACTCTCACACTCTACACAGTTGGGGAGAAAAGGACGCTCTGGACAGGATGCAGCTCTTATCTCTTCTCTCCCTAAGTGTTCTGCTCAATAAAAAGTCTGTGATCACTCTTGAAGATGGTTGCCAGGGCTCTTGTTCCAAAAGCCCGAGTGGTGCTGATGCAAGGCGCCTTGCCTCCAACCCCAACCTCATTTCTTCTAGCTCACCCAGGGAAACCGACTGCTTGTCTGGGCTTTTGATCAGGTGGTGGGTAGGACCTCTGTGAAGGCCAGAGGAGGGGCTCAGGGGGGCAAGTGGAGCCGTTCCCAGGCAACCAGGACAGGTTAGGGGCAAGCACCACATTTTTGAATCCTCAGGCTTGCATCCCTCTGTTTTCCCACAAAGCTCCAGCCCATGCCTTCAAGTTCTAGGCCTCCACTCTTGCCACCTCCTGGCTGCTACCCTGGACCTGCCCTCCTGGGCCCTTTGCTGCTACTGGTCTTTTATTTGAAAGGGATTGTGCTTCCTTCCCTCAGTTCCTCAGGATGTGCTGAGCTTGGTTCCCGGGGCATCAGTACAGTAGACTCTTCTGGAGAATGGCTGCCTTCCTTGCTCTGTATTTTTTGACAACTCTTCATCACCTTTTCCCTTGCTGCCATGTTATTAACAAAAACACCAATACCTCCCTTCACCCCTGCACTGCCCATTGGACAAAAGGACGCGGGTGATCGATTAACACACTCTAAAGGGCCTGGAGTAGACCCTTCTCCACCTGTGCCCTTTGCACAGGGAAAGGGTCTTCTGGACCACGAGAACTGCCTACCTGGACCCCACGATCACTCACCACCCTCCAGGTACCCAAATACCAGAATCCCCTGCTCCAGTGTCACTGAAACTTATTTTAGGGCCTGCCTAGACTCAAGTCCAGGGCCATCCTCCTGGGCAGGTTCTGCAGCCAGTGCTCTCACCTCTAGGTCAGAGGGGTGGCTGTTTTGGGGGGTGTGGACAGAACCAGGACGTGGGCAGCGTGTTCACCTGGGTGCACGTGAGGATGCTGGTGATAGAGGAAGAGCCAAGTACGGGAAGAGAAGCGAAGATGTGAGGATGACGGGAGGGGAATGGAGATGCAGATTCTAAACTAGAACCCAACTTTCCAGGACATTTTAAAAATTGAGACTTAATTCACAGTCTGTAAAATTCACCCTTTCAAATTGTACAATTCAATAGTTTTTACTATATTTACAAGGTCTTACAACCATAATCACTGTCTAATTCCAGAACATTTTGTCAGCCCCCAAAGAAACCCAATACCCTTTAGTAGTCACCCTCCTGGTCTCCACCAATCTTTCTGTCTCTACAGATTTGCCTGTTCTGGACATTTCATACAAATGGAATTGTACAACATGTGGTTTTTTGTGACTGGCTTCTCTCATTTAGCATAATGTTTTCAAGGTTTATCCATGTTGGAACATGTATCAGTACTTCAATAGTGGCTGAATAACATTTCATTATACCACATTTTGTTCATCCACTCATCAATTGATGGGCATTTGGGCTTTTTCCACCTCTTGGCTAGTATGAATAATGTTACCAGGAGCATTCATTAGTTTTTGGGTAGACTTGTGATTTCACTTCTCTTGGGCATATACCTACAAGTGGAATTGCTGAGTCATATGATAATTCTAAGTTTAACTTTTGAAGAATTTCAAGACTGTTTTTCCAAAGTGACTGAACCATTTTCCATTCCCACCACTAATATATGAGGGTTGCAATTTTTCTGCATCCTCACCGACATCTGTTATTATCTGTTATTTTTATCAGAACCAACCTAGTGGGTGTGAAACGGTACCTCGCTGTGGTTTTGTTTGTATTTCCTTAAGAGCTAATGATGTTGAGCCTCTTTTAACGTACTTTTTGCCCACTTGTATTTGTTCTTTGCACAAAAATATATTCCAATTCTTTGTCCATTTAAAAACTGGGTTATTTGTCTTCTAACTGTTGAATTATAAGAGTTTTTAAAAATAAATTCTGGATTCTAGATCCTTGTCAAATATGTGACTTGAAAATATATTCTCCCATTCTGTGAATTGTCTTTTCACTTCTTTGATGGTGTCCTTCAAAGCATGAAAAGTTTTAATTTTGATGATGTCCAATTTATCTCTTTTTTCTTTTGTTGCTTGTGCTTTTGATGCCACATCTAAGACACCATTGCTTGATCTAACGTCATATCTATGTTTTCTTCTAATTCCAAGTCATTTTGAAAGAATAGTGGTCAAGATAGAAGGGGAGAACTTTTTTTATGTATCAGTTTTTTAGTTTAATTTAAAACTTGTAAATATTTTGATGTGGCATAAAACCCTCCATTTGTTCCAAGTCCTACAATACTGCCTGTGGAGCTTGACGTCGAGAAGCAGAATTAACTATGAAGTTCTGAAGTGATGGATGCATTAACTTTGCTTTCTGGCTGCCTAGTTCTCATTCTGCCCTTGATTTTCCCATCTAGAAAATTCTTCACTCAGCCCAGGCCTGCTTCTGGTTCTAACCATCAATATGTCTTCTAAATTTCACTATATGTATTTGAATTTTAAAAATAAAATGTACTTACCCCCACTTATAATTTATATTTTAACACAGACGGCTCTGATTTTGAGATTAACTCAATGGTTCTTTTTTGGATACATATGCATTCTTTTAGGCATTGTAATGGTCTGAATGTTTGTGTCCTTGCAAAATTCACATGTTGAAATCCTAATGCCCAATGTGAAGATATTAGAGGTGGAGAATTTGGAGGTGATGAGGTCATGAAGGTGGGGCCCTTGTGAATGGGATTAGTGCCCTTATAAAAGAGGCCCCAGAGAGCTCCCTCACCTCTTCTACCCTGTGAGGATACAGTGAGAAGTCAGCCATCTATGAACCAGGAAGCAAGGTCTCACCAGACATGGAATTTGCCAGAGCCTTGATCTTAGACTTCCCAGCCTCCAGAACTGTGAGAAACAAATTTCTGTCATTTATAAGATACCTAGTTTATCATATTCTGTTATAGCAGCCCAAACGGACCAAGACAGGCATCAGTGAGGGAAACATGCAGATAAGTCCCAGTGAGACTGTTGTTGGGATGCCTGCCATCTGGAGAACTCTGGAACCTCAGACCAAGGTCCAGAGTCATCAGCAGAGCAAGCTGCAGAGGTCCACTGAGTCATGGAGCAGAAAAGTGGCCCTTTAGGAAGGATGTGGGTAGCAAGAAAGTTAGTTCTGTGGGAAGTCAGAGTCAGCACCACCAGCCCAGTGCACAGACTGTCAAGCCTAGGGCCATGGGGCCTTTTCCCTCCTGGTGCTCTGGTGGCTCCACGTCTTGCACTTAGGCCTTGGTGCCTCCCTCTGTGCCCCAAGCTGTCTCTTATTTTACTCCTTCTCCTTTACTCCCATGCCCGTGTCACTCATATTTTCCAGTGATCACATAAAGTCCAAAAGAGTCCAAACAGTCTCCTAGGGACAGATTTTTGCCTCGGTGGGTGGGTGGGTGGGATGGGCACAGGTACCTAAAGTTCTCCATTCCTGCTTCAGTCCACTTACTACTGAACAGGTGTCAATGTCACAGCACCTCGCCCCTCCTTGGCATGAATCCCATTTCCTGTTGTCTGTTGCGGCTGCAGGGCAGGAGTTAGAAGGGCAGAATGCCAGACCTGCTCATTGTAAAGCAATGACCGAGGTTTTACGAAGCCAAGGTCTATGAAATTCCTCCACGGACGGAATCCTCAGACTTGAGGTGTTGAAACCCAGTTGCTCATCCTCAGCCAGGCCTTCAAAACACATTGTCTGTGCCTGGTGTTTTTCTGCCTAGAAAGAGATACCAGATCAGCACAAACAGAGATTTTACTTCAGCTGCATTTGGCCTATGGAAACAATTACTCAGTTTTAGTGTCCCAGACTCTCCAGCGCCGATGAAGACAGGATTAGCGTTTTAGGGATTGCCTCCTTTCCCCTCCTATTATTTAATTATGAAGGATTTATTGCTAGGGGATGCCAAGCACACACCAGAGGAAACAAAGGTAAAGGTTGATGAGGCTGGCTCGCTGCCAACCTAGAAGCCAATTTACATTCTGAAAGCTCAGAGAAACTCGAACCCTGCCAGGTGAGAACTTAAAGCTGGGGAGAAATGCAGAACATTTTGTGCACTGTGGAAGGGGAGCCCCAGCTCCCTGAGCCTTAATTACAGTTAGAAGGTGTTCTTCCCCCCATCTCATCCCTGCAGAGAATGGCCCCATCATCTGTTTCTCCACTTGCAAAGCAGACCATTTATTTCATGAGTAGACAAAGCTCTTGGAAGGGGAGCAGCAGGACCAGATAATAAACCATGGCAGTAAAGTTTCCAGAGCTAAATAACTCAGACTCACGACTCTCATAATCTGCCCTGGCCACAGAGTGTAGTCTATTAAGAAGTTCATTTTCTTCCCATTTAAGCACAAACCTCTAGTCTTTTCTGATTGTTGTTCAAGTTCAACGTGTCGGTCCAGATGCTAATTGACCTTCAGACTATAGATTTCTTCCTAGTTCTTTCCCAGGGGTATTCACATTCAACGGGTGCCAAACTCTAGCTCAGAAAGTATTAAACTACTGCTTCAAGGCAGGAGTCCACAAGTGCAGGGAATAGATATCTTTCTTAGGGCCAGTAAATGGAGACTGATGCTTGTTTGCCTCTGGGCACACAAGACTCTAAAGGGCTTCTCAGCATTGAGGGTATTTGTCCAGTAGCCATTGCCAAGACTTCACATGTGAAGTGCCCTTTATAATTTACAAAGCCCTGGGTGGACATCTATTGCCTGTCCATCCACCACCCTCTGACCCACTTCTCCACCTTCTGGGATGTTTTCCGCCCCCATCTCCACCATGCGGTTCCTGCAGGAGGGCCCATATTTCACAGACCCTGTCCTCCTGGCCACAGTTGATTGGGTGAAGGCTGGTCACCTGACTTCAGATGGGCCAATCAGAGGCTTTCCTTGTAATTTGGGGGAGCAGAGTCTGTTCTCTCTGTTGGTGAAACAGTGGATGTGAAAGCTGGGTTGTCATTGGCTTTGGGTTCTGACGTGTGCAGAAAATTAGTCTCCAGAGAAAGAGATGAAGCCTCCAAGCAGAGAGGTAAGAAATGAAGAGAAAGTTCTGGCAGCGTTTCAGCCTCTGGTTCTAGGAGCTCTTGGGCGTGGCTGTTCTCCCTTCAGTTAGCGTGTATGAGATCCTCCAGCAACCTTTTACAAAATTCCCCATTTTGCCTAGAAGTGGGAGTCCCGTTTTTTGAAGCCAAAATAGCTCTGATGATTTCACACACTTTATCTCATTTTAAAGTCCCAATAGTCTTCTCTGGAAGGTATTATTACCCCCATTTTGGAAATAATATACATGAGGCCCAGAGAGGTCAAGTAGGTGTGGGAAAGTCATGTAGCTCTTACAAGGCAAAAGCAGGACCCGACCTGGTCTGGACATTTCAGGCCCAGGGTTTCTCTCCTTCCTTCCAGCTGAGTCCTAAGACGCCTGGCCGCAGCTTGCAGTGCACGGCCCATGGTTCTCTAACCTTCGGCAGCTTGCAGGCTTGGACAGGCATGCCTCTGAGAGTGCTGCAGTTATAAAAGGAGGGTCTATTCCCTCAGCCTGCTCCCCTTTCAGCTTCATTTGCAGTGTTCTCTCCAGCTCCTGCCACTGTCACTTAGATTTTAATTCATCAGCTCGGCTGCAGCTGGTGTCATCTGCCGGGATTTTGCTGGTTATTAACTAGCTCCAGTATTCTCACCCGGGAGCATGCTCCAGCTGACTTAGACTTTGGATGAATTATACACATCGACCCAGCACTGCCTCCCCGGGCAAGATCCTTCCCAAGACCCCCAAGACGCAGGCCTGTTCCGCTGCTCACATACCCTGACCCGGGGTTTCTAACTCAGCCAGAAGTTCTCCGTGTTGTCCATTCCAAAGACACTGAAGGGTTTGTCAAACAAAGGAGAGCTGATGCCACAGCTACCAGGGCTCCAGCTGCCAGGGCACAGCCCCTCTTGCCCCGTGGCCCCTCACACCTGTCCTGGCCTCTCCTACTAGTCTGGGCCCCTCCCATCTACCCGGGCCCCTCCCACTCTCCAAGGAGCAGCAATGGCATCAGCAGCCAGGGAACAACACAGCTTTGCCCTCATCACAGCCTATTGGTAACTGAAGAGAAACACCTTGGGACAGGTGGCTTTGAGGGATCAGGTCTGAACCTGAAGGCAACAAACCCATTAGAAAGAGCCTGTCCTGTCCTTGGTTTCTCACTCTCTTTCCTTTTTCTTTCTGGTTGGGAATCTGGCTGAGGCCCAGAAAGGGGCTGGCCAGACTCGCTATTTCTGGCCCCTCATAGCCAACAATTAGGACTAGTATGGCAGCCCAGGAGAATGAAAATCGGGATTTCTTTACAGATACTTTTTCTCTTTTACGAAACTCTATGTTGGGGGCAAACAAGGATTAACTATAAACTTCCAAGCGAAGAAGATGATTTTGTATAAGAAAAAAGGAAAATGCTGTATAGCCACAACTTCTCAGTTCTGCTTTCTCCACTGAGCTCCTGGTCCTTCGTTTCTTTGTTTTTGTTTTTGTTTTTTTTTTGTGGTACATGGGCCTCTCACTGCTGTGGCCTCTCCCGTTGCGGAGCACAGGCTATGGACGTGCAGGCTCAGCGGCCATGGCGCACAGGCTTAGTCACTCCACAGCATGTGGGATCTTCCGGGGCCGGGGTACGAACCCGTGTCCCCTGCATCGGCAGGCGGACTCTTAACCACTGCGCCACCAGGGAAGCCCTCCTTGTCCTTCTTGACCCTCTGCACATCCGCACTGGGGAAGCAGTCTGACCTCAGTTTTCCAGGTGTGTCCTCCAGGGCTTAGGTCCAGAGCAAGTTAGCAGTGAAGGCAGTAGGAGAAACCAGGCCCCTCAGTCAAGGACTCTTGTCCATTCGAAGACATGCCTGGCAGCCTTCAAATATAAAACACTCTGATGGATGACTCAGACCTGAGACCCCCAGAGGGGGGTTGATTAGGTCCAGGCCATACGTCCAGTCCAACAAGATAATTGTCCTTGCTTTGAACACAATCTCAAATGTTTCCTCATAGGCAGGTAGTTAGACAAATTATAATTGTCCATCAGAGAGCTGAGCCTTACGCTCTGGCTCTACCCAAAAGGAATGGAACAACCAGCTGGTACCAAAGTACAGCTTAAAATGACAAAGCCGTGCTGCCTCAAGACAGGATGTCCAGAAGACAGGACACCATATTTCGTGGTGACATTTGGAGAAAGGAGATCATTCACAGCCCTGTGATCTACAGGAAGTCCAAGAACCAAAGCCCATGTTCTTAAACCCAGCAAACAAAGAACAGCTGCTGTTCTGAGCAGTCTCAAAGGTCCCACTGGGCTCTCCTTTCGCAGCTCTTAGAGCATCAGAGATATGACACCTCCCCCAAACTTCCATCTTAAACATTCCTGGAAGAATGATCTGACCCCAAAGTTCTAATATATCCATGTCCTTCACTTAGATGATGTGCAGTCAAACCTCAGCCTCATGGAAATACGAAATAAGGGGATTAGGTGAGCGGCTTGTTACAAGAAGGCTGCCAGGAGTCAGAAGCTGCAACAATAATACTAGTTAAATTTACCAAGTACTCATTTTGTGCCATGCTGTCTATTGTGCTGAGCAGTTTACATGCAGAATTTACATAATCCACTCTGTAACTGTATAAGGTAAGTACTATTATCATTTACATATTGCAGATGAGGAATTAGATAAGGGGTTTGAAATGGAATTTGTTCCATTGAAAAGGAAACGCTCAAAGTTGAGTTTCAAGTAAGTATGGGACTCAGTGGGTATTAAAAGAAGCACAGTCAAGTGAATTTTGAGTCAAGACTGACTAGATACCCTGGGAGTTTCAAAGAAGGAGCAGACAGGAGCTCTGCCCTCAGAACGTACAACTCTGAGGACTAACTATGCATGCAAACAGTTCTTCCAGAAACGTCCTGTAGATGGTTTTCATGAGCTTAAAAAGAATTTGCAGAGATATTATCCAGGCCCTGCTCAATGCCGCTTCTCAGTTATAGGAGTAAAAAATGGACAGAAAATAAGTCAAAGCCTTCAAGGCAGCCCATGATTAAGTGCTGGAATGAGTGATAGGGAGCACAGGTGTGCATGGAGAGAGGCGCAGTGTATGTAGACCAGAGAAGCCTAGGGGGGATGTGGGAGAAGGATGGACCCTGATAGATGGACAGGAGGTGAGGACCTGACATGCTGGCAGACAGGGAGCAGGACTGTCATGCAAGGATTCTGGAGGCCGGGAACGGACCCGACCAGAGCACGGAGGGCTTGGGGGCTGAGCTGGAGGTGGGTAGTCAGGGAGGCAGGGACTGAGGAGGGACCAACTCTGACACTTCCCAGTAGTCCAGCTTCCACGTTCCTCAAGAAATAAATCTGCAGGAGAAAGGCAGCTGGTCAATATCGGCTAGTCCATCAGGCAGGCCCTGCCTCTTGCCCTTGTTTCTTTGGAGCATTTCCTTCAGTGCTGTGACAAGATGAGACCAATACCAGCTCCCTCCATCTCTGCAAGAAAGAGCTGAATCCTTAAGGAGATGGGTTGGAAGTCTCTTGGTTCTTGGAAAGAGACTTGGTTGAAAGGTATAGCTGAAAGAGAGAGAGAGAGTGTCTAGAAGAGCAAACCAACCCAAACAAGCAACACACACACACAATTTCAAACATTAAAATACTCTTAGAGAAAAATGACAAGCTTCCTAGTCATATTGATTTTTGATGATGCCTTCTCCTGCCCACACCAGCTGCCTCGCAGATGGCTTGGCATCCAGTACATCCTTCCTGCTTCGTATCTACTGTGGACTGGCTGGCATCATGCAGGCTTTGGTCTGGAACTCAGGAAGGAGGAACAGCCATATGTGTGAGAGTGGTCCGAATCACACCGGTTATTTCTCTGATGCTTCCCTGCTGTGCTCACCACCACCACATGCTGATGGGAGCCACTGAGCGCTCCGGGCACCTCTCATTCAAGAGCTGCATCTCTCATGGTGAGTCATACCCCAGGAGAGGTGGGGCTGCAGGAGACCTGGGTGTGTCCTGGATAGTCAGGTGGCTGGGCAAGGGACAGGAGGTGGAAGCAGGCAGAAAGCCAAGCGGGATGGCTGTGAACATTTCACTGGAGAAAGAAAGGTGCCCCTGGGTGTTGGGAAGGCCAGGGGGAGAGGGAGTCAAAGCACACGGGAAGCCTCTGCAAACCACCAAAGTGGTACCCTGCCCACTCCCCTCAGATCCCGGTACTCGTGGGGCACAGTTATCGGGGGACAGTGGTTGGGTTTGGAGACAGCTTCTTCTTATAATCCCCACAAAGAGACTCGGAAGACTGGAGAGACAGAAACTGGGCACACAGGAAACAAATCACTTTTGGTTTTATGGAGACTTCCGTTTCCTGGGACTATTATCAATAAATACATATATTTGTTTCTGGGGAAATTTGCAGAACTTCACAGACGTTTCATAGGATGATTCACAACCTGTGTCAGAGAAATCTGGACCAAACTGGTATTTTTGAGTCAGATTTTATATTAGAGATGATGGGGTTTAAAAAAATTCAAGAGGAATTTTGTGACCAAACAAGGAGACAAGCATATACTTTCTGTACCTCTGTATAAAGCGATGGTCTAGATGAGTGTTTTCATATTACGTGTTTTAAATTCCATAAACATTCTCTTTCATATAAAAGCATGTGCACGTCTACATGCATACACCCAGTCCCTTGCGCACACATATACTTCTCGGGTTTTCCTGCGAGTAGCACTTTTTGTTAGAGGCACATCGTTTCCTGTTTGTGTAGCATTTCACAACGGAGAAGGTGGGGAAGAAAGAAGAGCGTGTAGAAAGTCCTCGTTTCAAGTATAACTACCTTCTGAAAGGTCATGTATATGAAGTAATCTCATCACATTTTCAACTGACTCGTAGATTTATCTACTTAAAGATGGTTTGCCTGAAATACGTATCACCTTTTAATCACCAATCAGATAAGCTCTTACTTCTGTGTGATGGAGTCATCAGAGTGACGTCATGCCGTCCACGGAGCCCGGAAGAGTCTCATGGCTCTCCTTGCCCCTCCCCCAACTCTTCCCAGCTTCTCAGGCTCCTCCTCCTGGGGACATTCCCACACCCCTGGGGAAGGGAATAAACAAGCTTGAGCAGCAGAAGGCTGATGCTCAGTGTGAACTCTTCCTGCTGGTTCTCGAATGAACATCTGTTAAGTGGCTGTAGATTTGGAGCCGAGGGGCCAGTTTTACCAATCTTCCCTCCCCCCGCCCCACCCCGGGACAAACAAGGCAAAGGGAAGGGGGGAGGCGCTGATCTCAGCGGGCAAAGGCTGGCCTCACACCCTCGTGTGCGGCGGCGTGAACCCCTGGGGTGGGATCCACACAAGGACACCGGCAGCAGCTGCTGTACACCCAGTCTTCTCTCTGTGTGACACTGGCTGCAAAGGTTTGTTCCCTTAAAAGCAAGGGAGCCTGGAGATAAGTTTCTCCTTTAATTCCCAGCTCAACAACATGGGCAGTCATCACAGGATATAACATGACAAGGCTTCTCCGTAACTCTTCCTGCATTTTTTTTTAATTGAAATATATTTATATCTTGCTGCTTTCCAAACAGGCTTGAGATGAGCATTCCTAGGCTTAGTATCTTAAAATACATCATGATAAAATATAAATCTTACTTCGGCAGCCTGACACATTACCCAGGTGACATGCCTTCTCTTCCGGAGCATCTCAGACGTAGAGATGCTTTCAGTGACTTGCTCTAGAGGTTGGATGCATGGGGTATAATGCTCTTGTCTGCAAACCCCTCCTTGGGTAGCTAAAACCGACCTGCTGACCTCACCCATCCTAGGGGCACCCCCTTGGTCAATGGGTCAACAGAAGGCACTTCTCTGAGAAGCCCCAGAAGGAAGGACAGAGAAGTAGTGGGTTCAGGATGGGCAGGGCCTCCCCCTGCTTTCCAGCACGCCACATGCTCACCTCAGCAACACCCTGGCAAGAGGAGTGTATAGCCTCACCCAGCACCCACCCGCCAAAGAGGAGCGGCTCCGCAGAGGCGAGTGTCTTGGCCACGGTCATGGCCGAGGCCACGATCCCAGAACTGGAGCGGGCCGGGCATCTTCACTGACCCTCACTGGTCCTCTGGCACGAGGAGGCCTCCTCCATGCGAGGCCGCTGTCTCAGGCCATTCCTCTCGCCACCCAGAGAGGCTTTCAGCTGCCAGCTGACAAGACATCCAGCAGTGTCATCAGCGGAGGCTGCCGGGTGAGAGCAGGCCTGTCTCTCTTTTCCGAATTCATGAGCAGGTGGGCAGAGCTGGGTTTCAGCTGCCCTTTTGTCGGGCAAGTAGACACATTCAAGGAGAAGGAAGTGCTTCTCCCCAGTTAAGCTTGGCTCAGACTCAAGGGGAAACACTCACCCTTCCTTACAGCACATCCTCAAAGGCCCAAGGCCCAGAACACGCCGCTCAGCCTTCCCAGGATGGGTGGATTTCAGAGACGCTGGTACCGAGCCCAGGGGGCAAACGTGTGTGTGACTATAGCAGGCAAGATCAGGCTGGGAGTGCGGGCTGAAGGCCAGAGGGATGGATGGATGGATGGATGGACAGACATGGGGCCAGGAGGAGGAGGGGGAGGGAACAGGGAGAAGAAGAGGGAGGGGAGGGGGAGGGGTGGGAGGGGGGGCTGAGGATAGGATCCAGAACAGGCTGCCGAGGAAAGGCCAGGAAGGAGGGGACGGGAGCCTGGTAGAAGCCCTGGACATTCAGGGTTGGGGGGGATGACGCTTCCGGGAGAACAAACCTGGAACTGCCTGGCCTCTGTGCGTACATCTTCACTTCCTATCCGCTTTGTCACTTTTAATTCTGCTCAGAGGAAACATACAAACTCTGTTAGGAGTTTGTATACAAACTCTCCAAGGGGAAGAGAAAGATAAGCCAGTCAAAGCTCAGCTTAGCTTCCGGGTAGAAAACAGACCATCTGTTCCCATTTTTGCTTTGCCCTGCTGAGTGAGGGTCTGTGCTAAGAGTGCCTGTCGATCAGCGATTAGGTTGTTAAAAGCTTGTGAAATGTCTATTTAGGTCTTCTGCCCATTTTTGGATTGGGTTGTTTGATTTTTTGATATTGAGCTGCATGAGCTGCTTGTAAATTTGGGAGATTAATCCTTTGTCATTTGCTTCAGATACCGTATGCTCACACATATATATGGAATCTAAAAAAAAAAAGTTCTGAAGAACCTAGGGACAGGGCAGGAATAAAGACACAGACGTAGAGAATGGACTTGAGGACATGGGAGGGGGAAGGGTAAGCTGGGACCAAGTGAGAGAGTGGCATGGACATATACACACTACCAAATGTAAAATAGCTAGCTAGTGGGAAGCAGCAGCATAGCACAGAGAGATCAGCTCGGTGCTTTGTGACCACCTAGAGGGGTGGGATAGGGAGGGTGGGAGGGAGGGAGACGCAAGAGGGAGGGGATATGGGGATATATGTATACATATAGCTGACTCACTTTGTTATACAGCAGAAACTAACACAGCATTGTAAGGCAATTATACTCCAATAAAGATGTTAAAAAAAAAAAAAGCTTGTGAAGTTTTTTCTTTCACCCTGACCAGCCAAGAGTGAGTCAAAATAACCTGCCTATAACTCCTCCCTCCTTTTCTCTGCTCTCCCCCTTCCCATCTTAACAAGCCCAGGGAGGACCGTGGTTCTTTCCTGGAACTGCTTCCCGCCAAAAGCCAGCACATTGAAATGTGCTCCGTTTCCTCTGTCATTTGCATCTTAATGTTCCAAATCTACAATCATGAAGGCTTGTGTGAAAAAATAAAGAAGGAGTTAGAGAAATTTGGGTTAATTCTAAACCTTGGTGAATTATACCTAACTATAGAAGCTTTGTGATGAGGCTTTAAAAATGATTCTGAAATCAATTTACCACCGAGAAAGGTGCCAGATGGGAACTGAATCAAACAATACTGCTGGTTTCCTTAGCCACAGTTTAGAAATTACAGGGAAAAAAAATAAACCCTGCCTAATACACGAACCTGTGTTTCCGCTCAAGTTTGGCTTGGATTTTTACACCTGTTGTGTGAACATCAGGAAGCCTCACATACATTCACCCACCCTCTGAGCACCCACTGTGTGTGAGGCCCAGACCCTCCCCAGTGTTTGGTTCCTGTGCATTGCACCCAGTCCTGTCAGGTGTCCCCTCTGCTCTCAAGGGCACCCGCGGGTCACCCCCGGATCTTCCCAGCTGCTGACACTGTGTCCTGCTAGCACCACCGTGTGTGATGGCCATCCCCACACACCCTGGGGGCCACAGCTCCTCGGCTGGGAGTGGAGAGCTTTAAAGGCTCTCCCCTCTGTTGGAGCCCTTGGTCCCTGCCAGCCCCAGCTGATGACCCCCAGCCTGCAGCCGTGACAGCCCTGGAGTCCTCAGGATGCCATACCTGCGGGGGGCAGGGGGGCAGTCAATGCTGGTGACATTCGGGAAGACACCTGCCCGCTTTGAGTTGCTCTCTATAAGAAGGGTCCTGAGGGTGTACTTGTGCCCCGGTGTGGTTTTTTTTTGTCGGGTATGAGGATGGGTGGATGGCACTTCTGTGTTTGTCCCCACCTTTTACTGTCATTAACTTCCCAGCTCTCAGAGTTTGGGATGACAGCCAACTGCAGACATCTGCCGGCCTCGGAAGTGCCTCTCTTCTCCCCTGGGTTCCCTGTAAGGGTTCCCTGCTGGGCCCAGCTCCTCTTGTCTGCTTTCTTCTCCCCTTAAAGTGACATTTTCCCCTACAAATAGACACTGACAGGCCTGTCCCCCTGTTCACCAGTTCAGCAATTTCAAGGTCTGCCCGAGGACGAGAACGTCTTTGAGAGACCCTCCCCCCCCGCTGTAGTGGTGGTCTGCTGGCTTTAGTGGCAGGGAGGGGGCTCCTCAGCCAGAGTCAAGCGTGATCAGTCCGTAGCTGGAATCACTGTGGACCCCTTTTGGCTGCCCTCCCTCCCAAAATGGGTTTCTCTGGCCTCACACCTTGTATTTAACGGCTGATTTGTTTTGAACGGCTTTGAAAACAAATCCTGGACACGTCTACGTCTGCGGCCCCCTGCATGACTGTTTCTTTGCTCAGATGAGTGGATGGGAGCACAGCCTTGTTAAATGATGCAGCAAACCGCGGGTAGACACGTGGGGCTGCCACATCTCCCAGGCACTAACTGTGCGCTGTTTTCCAAGCAAAGCTGCCAGATTTCGCAAAAAGAAAACCAATACAGGACACCCAATTACATGTGAATTGTAGATAAAAGAATGATTTTAGTATAAGTACGTCCCAAATTTTGCATGGCATATACTTATACGAACACTAAAAGCGTTATTGGTTGTTCCCCTGAAATTCGAATTTGACTGGGCATCGCGAATTCCATGTGGAGACCCTCCTGCCAAGAGCAAGTCTTATTCTGTCCTCTCTTGGAAAAATCCCTGTCTTCCATTGAGTTTTCCTTCTGCATGTTATGAAACCAGTAAAACTGAGGGCAATAACGTTGACCTTTAAAATTGGAGAAAGAAAAGCCATATGGTCTTTACACTGATATGCTAAATTTTCCCTTTGACCTTTTTGACCCCTGAATGGATGTCCTGGCCTGCTCCCCCCCACCTTCCCCATCTCTGCTGGATTTAGCAATAGAACCCTTTTCCACGGGGGAACCAGTGGGGAATTTGATTCTTCTCCACCTGGAGGTATTCAAAGAGATGAAACGTTCACTTTAGCAAGAACTCATCCTCACTGACTGAGGGGCTCTAATGTATGGGGCTCTAAGCCCACAGGTTCGACATCTCAGGTCAGTTTCCTCCAGCACATGAAGCTCTGACTTGCGAACACAGTGGATTGTTATTTTTCTGGTCAAGTTTCCCTAGAGCCAGACTTGCTAACGAGAGGCTGCCATTGACTGGACCAAGTCTCCAGGGAGTAGAGATGGGACTGAATTAGGAACCCCCCCGCCACCAGCTGGCACAGGCTGTACTGACACACACCCTGGCGTGAGAAGGCGCACACACAAGGGCAGGCCAAGCCCAGGCCCGTCCCCGCAGCATGCCAGGCCCTGGCCCGATGGGAGCTGGCTGTTGATCTGGAAACAGGGACTTCATGGCAAGACGCAGCCCGAATACCTTCTGACTGCACTCCCCAGCCGGGGTGTCAGCTTTCGAGGGCCACACACGGAAGACGCAAGAAGTCATCTCTGCAGCTTCTTGGAGGAGAGACGTTAGCAGGGCCACCAGATGCTCTGGCCACCAGCGTCACTCGACCTACCCTTCTCACCTGGGGTTCCCTGAGAAGGAAACCCTGAGCCCTAAGTTGTCCAGTGTGCTAACTTCTCCCCCAGGTGTCTGCAGTGGTCCTAGCTCCGCGACTTTCCTGGGGAAACTGAGAAAGTCCTCCCTTAATTTGTTTTCTCTTGGAGCTTCGTTCCCTGCCGGAACCCCTGCGGAGGGAGGACAGCTGAGTGGCTGCTGGCTCTCCGCCCTGATACAGGGGTCCTGTCTGTTCACACGCAGCCCTGAACCCCCTGGAAGACGGCAGATGGGTGGCATCTGACAGATTCCCTGACACCAGGCAGAGGCAGTCAGTGCAACAGAGACACTTCACTCAGGCTATTCTTCCACCTGCACTCAGGCTTCCATGAGATCGTTTCCTCTTTTAGTATCTATTAAGCATTTATTATCCTCTCTTGGTGCTGTTTGGAATGGCCTAGACCTTTGCCACAAATGGCTATAGACAGACCCTTTTAGAAATGCCATGCAGGGATTTGTGGTCCAGCTGACGCTTCAGAAATCTCAGGGCCAAGGTGTTGCTTAGTGCATCCATCCCGGGCCAGATAGTCGCGGACTTAATAAGGTTAATAGCCTTATGTCTATCTGTGACCACAGGGAGGAACAGAAGTTCGCATCCCCCAGGACCAGGGAGGAGAGCATTCCCAGGCCTGTGGATGGAATCGGTCTGTGAGAAGCCTGCTCATCCTGGCCCCAGCCTGGTTCTCCTAGTCTGGAGATATTTTCGGCATTTGATGACTCCGCTGACATTTACAAGCCAAAAGTGAGCCATTCAACCGTATCTCATTTGGAATCTTGTGACTGAAAGACGCCACCTGTAAGCTCTGGGGCTGTATTTGCAGAAGTGAGTGTAATGAAGAAACAAAGGGGGCGAACACCCTCACGTGAGCCCGATTTATTGAGCTGCAGGTCCAGGCGATGGCCTCATGTTACCTACAGCAGGGCTTCTCCGGGGTGATGTTTAGGCTGCCTGAACCGTCTCCCTCAAGTGGCCCAAGAGACACAGCTTACTGCTGAGATGCACATGCCTCTCAGGAGATATGGGACTTGCCTGGAGAACCTGTTAGACCCTGGCCCTGGCTTGTTAAAGGTGTGGGCAGAGCAGGCAGCTTGCTGCCCAGGAGAGCATCTCTCTGATGTGGCTGTACCATGTACCTGCAGTGTGCTTCTAGGCTGTGGGTTAGTCAGCTCTGGGGCAGGGAGGGGACCCGGTTAGAGGCTCCCCGCCCTGGAACACGCTCCTTTAGGTCACTGTAGGTCACTGAGCCCAAAGATGGACCCCATGTGTCCATGGGGGCTGAGCTGGACTGTTTCTGAAGGAATCAGGGCCACACCCTTAAGAATATGCAGAAATCCAGAGGGCAGGTGTGATTGGAGCCGCCAATCACAAGCATTCGTATTTTTGTTTTTCTCAATGCGTATTACTGAGGCTCCAGGGAACTTGACCCAGAAAGCAGAGTCTGGGCACCTTGAATGGGGCTGGCCATGGCCAGCATCAGAGCTGTGTGCTGAGCAGCTGTTTGGAGAGCCATGGGGAGGGAGGAGGTGATGGGGAAAGCACACATTATCTGGGTCTTATTTTCTTTCTCGATGATAAATTTGTACCTTTTAAATTGTCAAAAAAGCCAGGCCCAAATAGATTTATTGTTTGCAATTTACACAGTTGGGTTCATGTACCTTGAGGAGTTCTGTCCTCTTTCTGACAGTTGAAGGTGTTCTCCCCTTGGAAAACTGGGAAGGCAAATGCCCCTCCCCCCCGGGTGATGTTGGCCTGGCAGTAATCGGAAGCACAGAATATAATTGGGTGGTAAAAGCATCTCTCCCCAGAAGCAAAAGCCTGCTTTGAATGATGGATGGAGTGGGGGCCTTTTGTGGCCTGGCAGACTACATTTCCAGAGAGCTGGGAAGACGGCCCCCCAAATGTTTCCTGTAGTATTTAACGGAACCCCAAATTCCATCATTCCTATGTGTTCCCCATCATCCCCTGTGTGTGTGGAAGTGTCCTCTTTTTTTTTTTTTTGCGGTACGCGGTCCTCTCACTGCTGTGGCCTCTCCCATTGCGGAGCACAGGCTCCGGACATGCAGGCTCAGCGGCCATGGCTCACGGGCCCAGCCGCTCCGCGGCATGTGGGATCTTCCCGGGCCGGGGCACGAACCCGTGTCCCCTGCATCGGTAGGCAGACTCTCAACCACTGTGCCACCAGGGAAGCCCGGAAGTGTCCTCTTTTAACATACAAATATATCTGGGAGGCACAATACATTTATGCATTTGGAGTGAACAGTTCTGTCTGCATTACCATCTTCAGATTCTTCTTTCTTAGAGGCCATTTGCAGAATAACACTAGAAAAATGTGGATTGCCACTGGTGTTCTTTAACCTCACCATCAAGTGTGAGTTTGGCAGGTCATTCTGCCTTGTTGCCCTGGTGACCTGTCCCTGCTTTCTCTGTATGTGCAGATACCTGTGCACACACTCACGCAGAAACACGTGCACCAAACAAGCGATTAACATGAATTCTTATTTTGTGAGTAAATGTATTAGGTTAAAGACAAAAAGGTAGTGGCACCAGCTCAGACTCATCCATATCCATTTTATAGTGATTTCCAGGATAACTTCCACTATGGGTTGAATTGTGCCACTCCGAAAAGATATGCTGAGGCCCTAACCCCCAATACCTAGCATAAGAAGGTCACCTTACTTGGAAATAGGATTGTTGCAGATGTAACTAGTTAAGGTGAGTCATACAGGAGTAGGGTGGGCCCCTAATCTAATCTGACTGGTGTCCTTATAAAAAGGAGAAATTTGGACAGGGAGACAGACACACAGTGAAAGCGCCCTGTGAATGTGAAGATGGCCATGGACGAGGCAAGGAGAGAGGTCCTGACAGATCCTTCCCTCACAGCCCTCAGAAGGAACCAGCCCTGCGGACACAGCCCCAGCAAACGCACGTGACTTCTAAGCCTTAGTTGCTCTGTGGCTTCACGGGACATGGTTCTTCTATGGAAACTGAGCGCTGTTGAAATCCAGTTGATGATTTTCAGGAGGACCATGAATAAAAAGGTGACTAAAACAAAGAAACAAGGACAGACAGGAGCACAGAAATAAGTGATTGTCACAGAGCACAGGTTCGCGGGAGCCGAGGGATGCCTGGCCTCAGACTAGGGTCCACAGGCTCGAGTCTTGATTCTGCCACGAGCTACTGAGGTGACTTTGTGAGAGCCATCTGGAGTCTGAAATTTCGATTTCTCTCTCTCTCTATTTTTTTATTTAAGTATAGTTGATTTACAATGTTGTGATATTTTCAGGTGTACAGTAAAGTGATTCAGTCATACATGTACACACACACACACACACACACACACACACATATGTTCTTTTTCAGATTCTTTTCCCTTATAGGTTATTAGAGAATATTGAGTAGAGTTCCCTGTGCTATACAGTAGGCCCTTGTTGTTTATCTATTTTATATATAGAAGTGTGTATATGTTAATCTCAAACTCCTAGTTTATCCCTCCCCCCTTCCCCTCTGATAACCATAAGCTTGTTTTCTATGGCTGTGAGTCTGTTTCTGTTTTGTAAATAAGTTCATTTGTGTCATATTTTAGATTCCACATATAAGTGATATCATATGGTATTTATCTTTCTCTGTCTGACTTCACTTAGTATGATCATCTAATCTCTAGGTCCATCCATGTTGCTGCAAATGGCATTATTTCATTCTTTTTTATGGCTAAGTAGTACCCCATTGTATATCTGTACCACATCTTTTTATCCATTCATCTGTCGATGAACATTTAGGTCAATTTTTAAAATTTTGCAAAATAAACTTAAAATATTCCAAACTTACATGTTTTATAAACTGTCAAGTACTAATACCGTACAAAGTGTTCTCCTCATCCTCTTACCACACCTGGAGGGTAGAGTTTGGTCTGACTGCTCAGGACCTCCATGGTTCTTCCCCGAGAATTGTCAGAGTGCACGTCTGAGTGAGTTCCTCAGGCCCCTGACCTCAGGGGGCTTCGCATGGACAAGACTCTGGATGTCCTGAATCCTCAGTTCCTTCTCCAGACTACCCTCTGTCTTCTCTGTGACAGTTACCCAGCTACCCCCTTTGACCCCGTGTGGTGTTACACTCAGGCTCTCCACACCACTGTTACCTGGGCCCTCTCAACTCTTTCCCATCCCCAAATCCTTGAATGGAAGGGTCATTACCTAATTTGCCCTAAATTTAGTCACTTGAACTTAAAGTCATCTTACACCAGTGGATCTTAACCTTGACCGTGTGTCAGAATTCCCTGGAGGGCTTGTTAAATCCACAGAAAGCTGGGTCCATCCACAGAGTTTCGGATTCATGAGATGTGGATATGATCCCAGAATTCGCATTTGTGACCGGTCCCTGAAGATGCTCAGGCCACCAGACTGGGGACCGCAGTTTGAGAATCATCGTCTTAGTCTTACACTACCAGATTTTTCATTTTTTTTGCAAAGTTTTCGTATTTTTATTATAATCATTATTATCATTTTGGCATTTTCCAAACCTATGACATAATCTAAAACAATCTTCACCACCCTCATAGAACCAGAGAGTAGGAATTTGCACAAAATGGATTAATACTGGAAAGCCTTTCATTGTTTTAAAATGAAACCTCTTCAACACCCGAGAACAGACACTTAGAAGAGCTGGGCTTCTCCTTACTGGTCCTACAGTTCCCTGGAAGGCCAAGAAGGTGGGCCTCCAACTCCTGGCTCTGGGCTGAGGATGCTGCTGAGTTTTGTCGTCTTGGGAACGGCCAGTGTCTGAGGTCCTTCTGGCCCAAGGGTTTCCTGATTTTTTTCCTCCTTTAGGAAGACATGGGAGATAGGGGTAGGGATATGTCCCAGTATGCATGAATTTAAAATGAAAAGTTATTTAGAAGTTCTAAATGTTATCATTGACCCCATTTTGTAGAGTAAAATGATCCTCTCCTCCCAACCCCAAAGGGGCTCTGGCCCAGCCAAGTGTTGGGTGTAGGGGGCAGTGCTATATATATATATATATATATGCAAGGTCAGTGTAAGACAATTTTATATATACATATAAAATGCAATTATGTATATACATCAATATAATGCAATTATATATATATATATATATATATATTTTTTTTTTTTTTTTTTTTTGCATTTTTGGAGAACTCATTGTAAGTATTAGGTCCCTGGAAGTCCTAATATTCCTTATGCCTGGCTTCTCTGGAGTCTACCTGCTGGGTGGTTATTAAACCCTGGGATGCAGCTCTTCATCATCTTCATCTTCATCGATTGTCCTTGGCTAACCTCCTGGCCAGTCTTCAGCATGAACGAGACATCATCTCTGACAAAACCGTGCCTTGTCCCATTTCAAATGCCCATCTTCCCAGGGGAGCTGGTCTTGAGTCCTGGCTCCCAGGATGGCTCAGGCTATTTTCCAGGAAGAGGGAATTAAGTTAACCTCAGGCTCCCTCGAGATCCACTCATGAGGGACTCCTCTTTCTCCGAGTGTTACCTGCTGTACTGATTCCAGAGGCATTGTAGGATAAAAGTATAATTATTTCAAGGCTACGTTTCAAAGTCCTGTAAACAGAGTCAAATAAAGTGTACAGGATAAGAGGAGGCATTTTCTCTTAAGGAGGGTTATGGACTGAGTGGATGCTGACAGCCATGTGCCCCTGTCTTTATCCCTGGGTGATGGCTGGGGGCCTCCCACTCCTACCAGCCTTTCACGGACCACTAGGAGGAAGGGAGATGAATTAAAGCTGTAACTGAAAGAATGACCTTACTAGATGAGTGTCGTACAAGACGAGGGCATGAGGGATACACTCTCTAAGAGGCTGCTTACTCTTCTGAACTTTGTTTCATCTCGCACAAAATCCAGTTGAATGTGCCCCTCCGATATCTAGTTAGCTCTGTACCTGTGCTCGTTTCCCAACTGAGGGTCCACTTGGCAATGCAGCTCGATGCCCAGGACACAGGAAAGGACTCTGACTCACAAGGAGTCTGCCCCTTCCCTTCAGGTGTAGTTACTGACCCCACTCTCAGTAGAGGAAGGAGTACAAACTGCACCTTCCTTTGCCTATAGTTTCCTACTCTCTCCTTAAAGACTCCTGCATGTGGGGGACTTTCTGCTTTACGAGTTTTATTAAATATTTAGGCTTATATTTTGTTGTTAGAAAATTTGTATTTATATGGGAAAGAAATCTGCACCTAATTTTGCCCTTCAGAGCCATGAGCGTAAGACTCCCAGCTCACTGATGGCCTTTCATCTGTTGACATGGCTTCTGCACCCCATCCAGACTCATCTTCTCCAGGGAAAACATCTCTGGTATTTTCAATCTTTCCTTCCTTGTCAGGATCACGAGTGTTTTTCACCATCCTGAGCACTATTTGCTACACAGGGCATTTACGAGGGACATTTTCCAAAGTCCATAGTGTCCTATGACCCTAAACCCAGAGTTGCACGTCATGCTCCTGATGTGGACAAACCAGCCCAGAGTGAGCCCAGGTGGGCATCAGTGCCTCGGTGCAGGCTGACATCTCACTGGCTTTGCCCTTGGGAAGGCAAGGCAAGTACACCATGGGTCATACTGAGCTTCTTGTCCACTCTCACTGTTTTGTATTCCTTCATGTTGCGGCCACAAGAGGGGACATGGTGGACGGGATGCAGGACAACAAAATTTGTTACACTCACAGATCCATGCCATGAGGGGGCCACCTGAAGTCAGGGTCGGGGCAGGGAAATGGGCTTACTCAAGCAGGTGGGGAGCCGAGAGTGAGGACCCGTGGGCAGGGGTCTTTATTTGGGCTCAGGGTGGAGAGTACAAGCAAAAGATGTGAGGTCTTTCACTGTTGTGTTTGAATGTCACGAGATCACTGTCAGTGGAGGGCAAGAAGGGGAACTTGTGGCAGGGACCAGCCTTGTCATACGAGTGCACCTGGTCATCTGGGTGGGATGCTCCCAGCCTGTTTGTGGGGATGTTGAGGCATCAGGAAAATATGAAGTTTTAGAATTTACAAGACACTAACCGAAGATTACACCATGAGCCTGCTGGGGCATCTCTTCCAACTCGAAGTGCATGGTGTCAGGATTTTCTAGATGAAACAGGGATTTTTAGGGTGGGGTGTGAGACATGTACGTCAGGTTTACTAGGTCTTGTTGCCTTGAGGGGGACCTGGACCTGGCTGATTTTCCAGCCCTGGGATGCAAGCAAAGGCTTGGTGTATCTGGGCCAGAACGCTTTATAGAGAATTTGTACCAAATTCCTTCGGAGCTTATGGCTATAGTGTTGGCCTGAGTAGCCAAGAGCCATGCTATAGTAATAAGGAGAGTTGCCATCAAAACAAGACCATTCCAATGGCCATCCAGAGAAGGAAAGAGACATCAGGTTTCCAAGGGTAATTGAGGTTATGAAGATTCAGTGTCTGGAATTCATTTCTCTTTAAATATCACACTGTCAAGTGCTCACCAACTTCAGGTAGGATGAACTAACTCATTGCATTTTTCCAGGGGTCTCTTTATCTCTGCCCCTTGCCCCTTTCCTATCTCCATTCAACCAAGGTTTGAGGAAGTATTTTATGAAAGGGAAGTATTTTATTTACAACAGAGAAGCTTGTATATCTGGCTCCTTTGGGTGAAGATATAATTCAACAGCTAATCTCCACCAGTTGTGTAACTAATTATATAGTCCACTTTGTACAAGTCACTTTATTTTTGTGGGCCAGTTTCTCATGTGTAAAATAAAACCATTAAACTAAAACATTGCTTAGCCTCCTTTTAGCTCTTACATTTTATGGATGTACTCAGGCCCCATGGTTTGAGTTTCTGTGGGCCAGTGTCGCAGACGCCAAAAGGCTCTGTCCCATGGTACCTGCTTCCATGTGGGGAGGGCCCCGTCCTCTACCTCTTCTCCCTGGCACCAGCCACAATGGCTTTAACTGGAGGAGCTAATGACACAGCATGACCCTCCAGTCATGCTGGTCACAGTGGCCTACTGATGGTCATTGGTCTCTCCTGGGATTTGCTGTGGGGCAGGACATGAAAACCTGCCCTACATATGGCTCACTGTTCTTCCTCCTTCAGTGCATGGAGGTCTTAAAACAGGCCTGCTGTGTCAGATAATCAGGCAGAAATTGGAACTTGTGTGCGTTTTCTCTTTGGCCTGGCTGGGCCAAGATTTTCACGCATGTGACAAAGTTACACTGCTCAGTTCTGCTCACTGTATCTCTCACCTCCCACTGGCTCCAAGTCAACCAAGATTCTGCAAATGCTCTTTCAGTGATTCACCTGCCTGATCTCTTCAGAGGTTTCTCTGAGAGCCAAGGATTGTCTGCACGGCAACGGCAGGGGAAGGGAGGAAGGCCCTGGGGCGGGGGTGGCTGAGGTGTGGGCCCTGAAGCTGGCACGGCACCTGGGGTGGTGTCAGGACCGTCACTGGGGCCTTCCTATGAACACCACATACGTATGTGTGGAGGCCATGGCACATGAGACCATCCCTCGATACTTCTGTGGAAATCATGAAGATTTTATTTCATTTCATTTCATTTCATTTCATTTCATTTCATTCATTTCATTTCATTTTATTTTATTTTATTTTATTTTCAGAAGAAGCATGGTAAAGCAGAATGCTCAGATGGTTGCCCTCAAAGCCATTTTCAATTACGCTTCAATTAGGTTTCCAGACGTGCATCCATTTTTAAAACATAATTCTGTGAATACGGATTATCTGAAAATGGTACACTATGAATTAAAGCAGTGTTCCATTGCCCACCTACATCAGAATCTCCTGGGTGTTCATTAAAAAGCAGATTTCAGGGCTTCCCTGGTGGCGCAGTGGTTGAGAGTCCGCCTGCCAATGCAGGGGACACGGGTTCGTGCCCCGGTCTGGGAAGATCCCACATGCTGCGGAGCGGCTGGGCCCGTGAGCCATGGCCGCTGAGCCTGAGTGTCTGGAGCCTGTGCTCTGCAACGGGAGAGGCCACAACAGTGAGAGACCCGCATAACACACACACACACACACACACACACAAAAGCAGATTTCAGTGCCCAATCTTAGGCCTTCGGAATTGAAATGTTTAAGATTCCAGCACAGAAATCTGCATTAGTGAAGCTCCCCTGTGATTCTTTTTTTTTAAATAAATTTATTTATCTATTTATTGATTTAGTTTTGGCTGCACTGGGTCTTCGCTGCTGTGCACAGGCTTTCTCTAGTTGCGGCGAGCAGGAGCTACTCTTCATTGTGGTCACATGTGGGATGAGGGGGCTGGAGGTGTGTACCTGTGTGTAAAGAGGGCAGCTGGCAGCTGGGGTGTGGCCCGCAGAACCCCAGCTGGAAAGATGGGGACTGAGGACCACGGTGGGAGGGGACGCGTCCGGCTGGGAAGCCTCGGTCATTCCTGGCCCCAGTATCTCTCTGTTATTCTGTTGCCAAACCCAAGGGTGACCAAGTGAGGAAACTGATAGAAACTTGAGCTTTCTGAGGTCAAAGATGATTTCCATCAGATGGTTGTCTCGGGGAAAAAAGAAACCCAAGAACAACTGCTGAATTTCATGCCTCATCCATCTGGCCAATCAATCACAATTGGAATCTGAAGTTTGTCTGAGGCCAGAGAGTCAGCATTTTGGCTTTTTACGGTTGATAGACAGTGACCCTTGCCACGGCTCCAGGCACGTGAATGTAATTCAACAACCCATTCAATTTATTATGGGACTGGAGGTGGGGGGGGTGACAAAATGGTCCCTAGGGTCAAAGTCTCATAAAGAAGAACAGAGCTCTGTTTTAGCTCTGAAATCACACAGAGTGTCAGCACATTGTCGGAGGCTGGGAGGTTAAGAGGTTTGCTTTGAAATCCAGAACTGCGAAGTAAATCAACCTGTTCATATCTTTCTATGCTCTCTCTTGCTTTGGAGCAGGGTTATGGACAATTCACAGCATAGGTCAGGTTTAGCTGTGCTTGTGTGCCTGTGTGTTTACATATGTGTCCCTTCCAGCAGGTGCTTTAGTGCTCAGTATGTAAGCAAAGAGTCAGAAATTGTCCCTAGTTGGGCTGAGAGAGGTCTTTGAAATAACAGTGAGAAGTTAGAAGAGCTGGGAGAAGAATGTTTGGCCAGTACCTCCAGGTTTCTAAGCCAGTTTGTCCCCAGCGTCTGCTCCAATACCCAGCCTCTCTCTGCATCATTTTTTGGGAGCAGGCACAGGAGGGAGGGAACAGACAGAGCTGTCCCCTTGCAGGACACTCCTGATGCCCCACAGGGCCAAGGTCCCGAGCTGCAAACAAGGCCTCCCTCTAAACCCTATTGTCCTGTAATCGTCGGCATGGAGAACCTCATCAAACCAGGGCCATCATCAGGTTTGTTGGTGCCAGCAGGGCAAGGAAAAGCTTCCTTTCAGACAGGGGATTAATCTCAACTCTTCATTCCAGGATGAAAAGCAAAAAGAAAGGGATGAATTTATTGCACTATCCAAGATCTTTTTTTTTTTTTGCGGTACGTGGGCCTCTCACTGTTGTGGCCTCTCCCGTTGCGGAGCACAGGCTCCGGACGCGCAGGCTCAGCGGCCATGGCTCACGGGCCCAGCCGCTCCACGGCATGTGGGATCCTCCCGGACCGGGGCACGAATCCACGTCCCCTACATCGGCAGGTGGACTCCCAACCACTGCGCCACCAGGGAAGCCCCAAGATCTTTTTCTTAAAGAGCAAAAACCCCTGTCCACCTTCCTCCCCTGGACCCTCGGTGTGTCAGAGCCCCACCAGGAGTCGGGCCCTCTGCCAGCTGCCTCGCCCGTGGCCCAGCCTAGCAGACTCCCTGCCCTACCCGTTGTCTCTCACTTGTCACTGGGTCAGTCTGGCCACTGTCGGTTCACCAGGCTGCTGTGAAACAGGTGCTCATGACTCCTCAGCCTGTCAAAAGTCTGAAGTGCTTGAAGCAAAATTCGCTTTGTTCTGAATCCTACTTAGAGGGTGTGATGGAGCCTTCTCAGCAGAGTGTGTGTCCAGAGAGAGCTGAGCCCTGAGAGAGGGCTGTTCTCTGGAGCCGCACAAGCTGTGAGCAGACGTCTGCCCCTTGTGTGAGTTAAAATGGAAGGATGGCCGGGGTTTAGTGTTGGGTTTGGAGTAGGGCAAGTTTGTGTTTTTCTCTGCACAGGACTCCTGAGTTCATTTCCTCAAACCTTCTCCTTTCATGAATCTAGAAAAGATTCCAGGAAAGAGCTGCTGTTGCACTGAAATGACGATGGAATCGGATCAGCATGCTGTTTCCCTAATAGGTCTGTGCGAGCCTTGGTCCTTATTTTCTAGTAAATTGCCACGATGAATATTTTACCAAATGCAAATGAGAAGCCTGTGTCTCCTGATTCATTTAATATCTGTAGCCCACAGACCAGAAGAGACCTCTGTTCCTTCCCAATCAAATCATTTGGCATAAAACAAGGGGAACGGCTGGGGTTTAGGTGACATTTCTTTCTTTTGCACTCAAACATCATATGCTTTGCCAGTGAGACAGAGAAAGCCTCACAAAGCCTTTGGAATTTGATTGATAAGATGCGATTTTGCACTTCATCCATCTAGAGTGCCACATTGCACCAAAATCTACTTAGCAGTTAGTAGCCCCGGACTCGCACGCACTCAACTACAATGTGCAAGCCCCAAGCCCTCCAACCACTCAGATTCCCACGCCGTCTCTGATCCATCTCGCATCGGAGCCCTTGAGGCCACCCTTGTCTGAGCTCTTCCACACCTGGCTTGCTCCCTTCCCCCAGGGTCATCACCTTCCAACGCTCATCTTCCAGAAATGACTCTGTCTCCCATTTATTCTCTTTCCATCCTCTGACCTCAGTCCTCTTCTGTGTAAATCTCTCTTTTCATTTCCCTTTGAGTCTCAGCGGCTGAAAAGTACTCCCCCTTTATGGAGGCCATGGCTTTACGCAAAGGTTTTTCAGTAAATGGAATCCTTTTTTTTTTTTTTTTTTTTTTTTTAAGCAGAATGTTCCACAGAGTCCAATTTGTGAAGCAGATAAAAGGAGACTTTCCTTGGCTTGGCCTCACCTTACGTGAGCACCTCTTCTTTTTCCAAAATCTTGGGTCTCTTCCATGCCATTGCCTCTTTTCCATTATTTTTCAGCTTTTTTTTTTTAACCTAAGTAAGAAAAAAATAGACTCATCTTTGGCCCTACTGATCATTGCAACTCCCATTCAATTTCTACCATTTCTTTCAATACATTTCTCAGGGAGGTCATTTGCACAGCCGGCCACCCTTTCCTCATGTGTGCACTACAATGGCACAACTCAGTGGCCTGTGGGTGGGGAAATATGGCCACAAGTTCCTCCCACCCTTATCTAAATGTCTCTTTGCAGTGTGACTTTGCCATTCTTCCCATCAAGAGATGATCCCTTTTTTCACCCTTAAATCTAGGTGTGGCAATGTGGCTTTAGCCAATGGGATGCAAGCAAATGCGATGTGATACAAGCAGAGGCTTGGAAAGTGCTTGTGCACTGGGGCTTTTCCTCTCTTTTTGATAGAAACCCTCTCCCTCCACATGAAGAAGGTCAAGGAAACCTGAAGAATGATGAAAGGCATGGAGCCCAGTCACCACAGTGACCTCAATTTGTACCAATGGACAGCCAGCCGCAATGGCCAGACATTCAAGTCAATAATCTTGGACGAGGCACCCAGTCAACCCCAGGGCTGACTGCAGACCTGCTCAGGGAACCCACAGACTTGGGAGTAATAGTAAGAATGTTAAGTCCTTACATTTGGGGGTGGCATGTTACACAGTAAAAACTAATTGATATAACCTCCAATGACAGTTTATATCAATCTAGGGACATTTATCAGTCCTTATTTGCCTCGATGTCTCTGTCCCATTTGAGGTCACCTGGTTTGCTGAAAGTCTTTGAAATGGACGCATGTGGGTTGTTCAGGTATCATCTTGCTTCAAGCAAGAGTTATGGTAAGGGCTTCCCTGGTGGCTCAGTGGTTGAGAATCTGCCTGCCAATGCAGGGGACACGGGTTCGAGCCCTGGTCTGGAAAGATCCCACATGCCGTGGAGCAACTAGGCCTGTGAGCCACAACTACTGAGCCTGCACGTCTGGAGCCTGTGCTCCACAACAAGAGAGGCCGCGATAGTGAGAGGCCCGTGCACCGTGATGAAGAGTGGCCCCTGCTTGCTGCAATTAGAGAAAGCCCTTGCACAGAAACGAAGACCCAACACAGCCAAAAATAAAAGTAATTAATTAATTATTTTTTTTAAAAAAAGTTATGGTAAGTCTCTCCTGGGAGATTTTAATTTACCTAGGCATCTCTGTTGATATGGCAGTAAAGGAACTGTGTCTGTAATTCAGGAAAATGGTCTTAGAATAGGATTTCAGTTATCTAGCCAAACCTTGATATCAGCAGTGACCCAGTAGTGGGCAATAAGCCCAGCCAATTAATGGTTTATAAATGTGAAGTACACCCTACCTATGTGTATTAGTCAGGGTTCTACAGAGAAACAGAACCAATAGGGAGTGTGTGTGTGTGTGTGTGTGTGTGTGTAGAAAGAGCATTGTTTATTTTAAGGGAACGTCTCATACAATTGTGAGGACTGATGTGTCCAAAATCTGCAGGGCAGGTGGGCAAGCTAGAGATCCAAGGAAGAGATGACGTTGCAGTTCATGTCCAAAGGCCATCTGGAGGCACAACTCCTTGTTCACGGCACCTCAGTTCTTTTTCTATTAAGGCTTCAACTGATTGGGTAAGGCTCACTGCATTCTGGAGGACAATCTGCTCTACTCAGAGTCTACTGATTTAAATGTTAATCTCATCTAAAAAAAGATACCTGGGCTTCCCTGGTGGCACAGTGGTTGAGAGTCCACCTGCCAATGCAGGGGACATGGGTTCGTGCCCTGGTCTGGGAAGGTCCCACATGCCACGGAGCGGCTGGGCCCGTGAGCCGTGGCCACTGAGCCTGCGCAACCGGAGCCTGTGCTCCGCAATGGGAGAGGCCACAACAGTGAGAGGCCCGAATACTGCAAAAAAAAAAAAAAAGATACCTTTACAGAAACATCTTCAATAGTGTTTGACCAAATATCTGGTTACTGTGGTGCAGCCAAGTTCACACAAAAAATTAGCCATCACGTTACCCCAGACAAAGTCATTATTCCTGAGAAAGTCACTGTTGTTCTTCACCACATAGAATTGTCTAGACAAACAGGCTGGATATAGAAGATTTCCAAATGGTTATGTGTACATTGCTTATGACTAATAGATCATGCCAAAAAGTTCCTCTGTTTGCTTCCCTCCTTAATTCTCACTGATGAACCCTGGGGGTGGGAGAAGTTTGTCTCTCAGAGAAGTCATCTAAATCAATAGAAATTTAGGGAAATCAAAATATATAGAATTCCATTTTGATAGAATAGCATTATGATTGGCAGGGATGGAGATTCCAGTTTCTTTTATTAAATATGGTTGGAATTAGAGTGATGTGACGAAGCAGGAGTAAATATGTCAGAGATAGAAAGTGTGATTTCACAGTCCTTTGTTTACAGGCTTTGTCAGTTATGCAAAAAGCTTCTAAAAGTAGGATTAAAGACATGGGATATAAAGGCTGGAGCAAAACAAACGGATGTGGTGAATAACAGATACGTGGGCTCTCAAGGATATTAACATAATTAAAAATTCATCATGAGAAATAATTACATCCCCCATTGTGGCCCACCCTCTAATTCTCTTGGGCAGTGAAAAATAATGGGAAGGCTAACGGATTTCTCACATTTCTAAGCATGTTATTATTTCTTGCTTACACAAAAATTACATAAAAGCAATCGTTTGGAATCTGAGAGTAGATGACATATACTAGACTCGGATAAAAGCTTAACCAAAATAGAAAAGCAATCTGGTATTGCTGACAATATTGTCACAAAAATATTACATTTTATGAAGGGAATTTCTCAGAATTCAATAACAACATGTTTAGCAGCTAAATTGAGTCATTTGCATATAGTGGCAAAGCAAAAATACAATAATCTCATTTTTGCTGCCTAATAGGATTTCCAATGCAGGGGCTGCATTGCTGGGGACATACTCATCTCCTTGCTTTCTGCCTATCATTTCCTTCCTTGATGTTTTTTTCTTCTCCATCGAGCCTTTTCTCCCCTTTTGCTCTGTATTTATTTTCATTATGCTTCTCCACCCCACTCTCTCTTTGTTTCTCCTTTTTCTATCAGTTTCTTAGTCTAAAAGTGACTCCCACTGACTGCTATTAACCCATTCCTGGGTATGAGCAGAGAAAATGAACCATCATTTCTCATCTTTTTCTTATTGGATCTTCTTTTCCCTCCAAGTCTGGCATTATTATTATTGTTGTTGTTATTGTTTCTATCCTGGCTACTTTTTCTAGGTCAGGTCAAAGGAATTGTTGGACTTGGCTGTTCACTAGAAGGTACAGATAAAATCCCACCAAATCCAGAAAAAGAGGATTATACTGAAGGTGTGCCTGTGTTCACGTGTGTGTGTGCATGTACACACATCCACATGTGTCTTGGTTATTTCTTTCTGTTATGTCTAAATTATTTGGATAATCACTTTAAATCACCAGGACCAGAAAGGCCTGGTGATTAAGAGGGAGGGCTCTGACATTAAATTCAGACTCACATATGTGGGGTTTTTCACTTCAGGTGACCCCTGGTCATTGTTATCTGCTCACCCAAGTTCCTGCTGGGGTGCCCTTTGTCCCTCCCATCATAGGCTCCTCCAGTCAAATGCCTCTTTGGCCATGGAACTTAGGGAGAACCTGAGAGCTACTGTGCCTGTGACCTCATGTTTGCCCCTTCCTTCTGCGAGCTTGTCATGCCCCTCCCACACCACTGGGAGGCAGTGTGGCTGCCCATTGCTCCATCATGCACCCACTTCTCCTCTCCAAGTCCTGGGAAATGTTTCTCTCTCTCTCTTTTCTTTTACATCAAGTGCCTCTTTGCCTCTGACTTCTTCCAAGCCCCTCTGCTTCTTTCAACCAAGCCCTGGCTCTCTTCTACTGCCTTAATCCTCTTTCTCCGCTGAGCCCAGACTATTGGAAACAAACCCAAGACATCTTTCAGGCACATCTCCCCTGAAGCAATGAAGAATGGGGCTTTCTACTGCTTGAATGGCTTGGGGAGTGGAGCAGTCATGTTACAATGGGGAGAAAAAGAGAAAATATAGGGGAAGGAACCTACGAATTAATTTCAAAATGTTATCCAGCTATGTAAGCATTAACCAAACATTAGTACTTATTTTTGCTGAAACTGAAACACTTCTTGCTGAAAACTGAACACTTCTTAATACCTTTTCCTGGCCCTATGTTACGTGCTTTCATTCTTGAGAATCCTCATCTGTGACTCGGCCATCTCCTAGTTTCCTCATACTTCTCTTTTAAGACCTTTCTCACTTATCTTAGTCCATTTGAGCTGCTAGAACAGAACACCATAGACCAGGTGGCTTATAAACAACAGAAATTTATTTCTCACAGTTCTGGAAGCTGAGAAGTCCAAGGTCAAAGTGCTGGCAGACCCAGTGTCTGGTGAGAAAGCACTTCCTTGTTCATGGACAGCCAGCTTCTCGCTGGGCCCTCACATGGCCAAGAGCAGAGAGAGCTACCTCTTGTGTCTCTTCTTATAAGGGCACTAATCCCATATCTGAGGGCTCTGCCCTTATGACCTAATCATTTCCAGAGGGCCCACCTCCTAATATTATCACATGGGGGGTTAGGATTTTTTTATTGCAGTGTAGTTGTTTTACAATGTTGTGTTAATTTCTGCTGTACAGCAAAGCTATTCAGTTATACATATACATATATATACATTCTCTTTTCATATTCTTTTCCATTGTGGTTTATCATAGGGTATTGAATATAGTTCCCTGGGGGTTAGGATTTAATATATGAATTTTGAAGGGTCCAAAAGTTTCAGCCAAGAGCATCACTTTTTATCTCTTTGGTTACTTTTTATGTAATAAATGTTGATTACGTGATTACCATGTGTCAGCACTGGGTCTACAGTGGTAAAATGAAGCTACCCCTACAGCCTCCTGGATTACCCCCCTCTCTAAATGTCGTTCACCACAGACTGCCCTGTGTTATAATAATTTCTATAGCCAATAATTGTAGATTCAAATTACAAGCTTAGCAAACTCTCCCAGTACACTGGGTCTGAAGCTCATCTTTGTATTTCCCAGAGCACACAGTAGGTATACAATAAATATTTGATGAATTAATAAATAGTAATAGTAATGCTAGAAAACATTCAAATAGATTTGTAGTGATATAATTTTATTACAATGATTACTGAAAACACTATTTTCGCTGTGAAGACTAAGGGATAAAATAGAACTCAAGGTCTCTACAGTTAATTAGCAAGTGAACTAGTCTAAATTTCATTAGAGGAAGCAGACAGGTATGGATGACACACAGCACACACCTTGCCCTAATTTTCCTCCTGAAAATTCATTTTTTTTCACAGTGATTTGTTTTGGTGGAAGTTTTAACCCTCCTGCCCCAAAGTTATATGTGGTGTGGTTTGAGGGTTGCACACTGATGTCCGTCAACTCCTTATCTACCCATGGGCTGATGTTTGAAATTTCATTGTCAGAAAGGACCTCATCCTCTAAGGCTTTGATCTCTGTTAAATGACCATACACATGGGGTGGGCACAGGGTGAGAATGAGGGCTTAGGAGGGAGAAGGCTTTGAAGAGAACGTTCAAGTTTATAGTTTAAATACTTTCTTTGGGAGTTTAAGTGAGTCTTCCTTAGATGGCTAAGATGTTTGGAGGAGAGATCGTTTACCAGAAAAGCCATTCTAACTGAACTTAACTGGACTTTAAAATACTCAGTTTTCAATTTGTGTCTGTGGATATCATTCTAAAAAAATTGTTCTAAAAATTGGAGAGCTCAAAAAAGTTACAAGAGCCAGCTTCTGTTTTTAGAACTGAATTTTACTGCAGGTTTCCTTTTTCTGGCATCATATGTTTTGGCTTATTAAACTCAAGTTGCTCTACATCTCCCTCCATGAGATTTTCCCTTCCTGGCATTCTGTGTGATTAGGAGACTTTCAGTGTTGCTGTTCCTTTGACATTTATGGATACGAGGGCAATTAAAAGAAAATTGACTGGCTTTTCTTCCACCTCATCTTTGACTCTTTTGCTCCTATTTTCCATTCCATTTATTATTGATAAGAGTGCTTATTTTCAGAGCTTCTGTACATTTTATAAAACCAATCCACAGCTCTTGCTCCTGGAAGGGAGGAGGGTGGCAGTTGCTGTTAAACCAGTGCCCGCTGACTTTTCAGCTGGTGCCACAGCCCACATGCCCTTGGTGTCTCTGGGGTACGGGGTGGGGGTGGTCTCCTGGGGGAGCAGGTTAGCGGGTGGTCTCCAGTCATTCAAGGTGACACACCAACCACAAGAGTACTGCTATTTCCAGGGTCACAACTCTCCCTGGTTGACTTGGGGGGGAATTCAGTCACATCTCCTGGGAACCCTGGCTTTGCAAGCTTTTTTGTTTCCTAGAAGAAAGGTCTGGCAGCTCGCCCTCTCTAGGCACAGGAAAACTGGAAATAAGTTTCTATTTTCCTCTAAGTGGGTAAGAATAAAGAGGAACAAAGTCACTCACTGGGAACAGCCAGACGTCCCAACCCATCCACGTCTACACACTTTCAGTCAAACCTGCTGTCTCCACCCGCAGGGCTGCCTTCCCAACAATTAGTGAAGGTGACAGCCCGAGAGGCCAAAGGCACAAAGGTGCCACGTTGCCCCTGGCTCTGTGTCCCCAGTTGTCTGGAGTGACCAGGGGCTCGGGCCCACTTCCTCATGGACGGGAGATCCGGGGGTCTCCCTGGGAGCCTCAGCGGCCAGGAACCTCCCACCTCCCTCTGGTCAGAGGTCAAAGCCACTCCCACCCCCTTCCCCCAGCTGCCTCGCCCTCGGGACCCCGACGTCCACACAAATTGTCCTCCCTCTGGCAGGCTCTCCCAGCGGTAGGAGACTGCTTTCCTCGGGCTGGCCGCCAAATGGCCTGCTGGACCCGCCTGGCCGCCAAATGGGAGCAAACACAGGATGTTGTTTTTGTTCTCAGAAGACCAAGTTCACAGCCACAGCCAAGAATGTGGGAGGGGAAGGAGGGGGCCCCTCTCTGGGCATCAAAAGTCTGCCCCATGGGAGTACCATTTCCCTAGTAGGAGTCAGTGAATTGGGCCCGGGCCCTGGGGTCCTACTGGGTCCTGTAAAGGAGAGAACCTGCCCTGGGAGGGTGGCAGACATTAGGCAAGCGCGTGTTTGGTTCAGGGAGATGCTGAGGCCCTACAGCTCAGGCCTGTGCCCCTCAGTGTGAGGTGGGTGACACCTCAGTGCCCCAAGGCTGGCAAATCCCCAGCAACATACACATGCACACCGTAAATAAATTTCTCATCAGCAGCCGGCTCAATTAGAGACGAAATGTTCCTGGGGCTGATTTTTCAAGGCAACTGCTGAAAGAGAAGGTCAAAGAAGCTTCTAGAATAAGGGGTCGGAGGGAGAAGCAGTCAGGGCCTGGCCTCAGATCCAGCTGAAAATTTTTACTCAATGTTCTAGGATTTATTTTTGAGCCTGTTTGACTTCTTCTGGAAGCAGCAAGCAAGTTGGGGAGGTGGGTACAGGGCTTGGGGGCTGCCAGCCTGCCCGCCCTCGCCAGCTGTGGGACTGTGAGAAAGTCAGTTTCATCCTTCATTCAACAAGTATGTGTTGAGCACCTCTGTGTGCTGGGCTCACAGAGGGAATGAAAAGATGAAAGGGTGTAGGATCCCAGGTCCACAGGGCTTACACTCTGGGGGAGCGCAGGCAATAAATAGGTAATAAATAAACAAGAAAAGCAAGGAGCGTCCTGAGGAGCTTAAAGAGAGCAGGTCGTGGGGCAGAGCCATCTGGAGGCGGCCTTTGAGCACACCCAGGCGATGACGTGAAGTTGCCAGGTATGCACGGGGCTGAGGAAGAACGTCAGGAAAAGGGAGTAACAAGTTCAAAGGCCAGGTGGGCACTAAGGGGTCTCAGACCAAGCCCCCTCTCCTCGCCTGCATGGTGGACTCACAGAGCATCAGAGAAAGAGCCATGCACATTGTGAGCTGTCAGGAGTGAGTCCACGAACTTGGCCAATAGCACAGCCCCTGTATGGACCTAAACTCTGGTGGCCCTCGATTTCCATGACACAGACCCCCGTTTCAGTCCAGTTCCCCAGGAGCCACTCCTACACAGGTCCTCTGTGCCCTCCTCTCACCCCCTCATTAGCTTAAGAGACCCCATCAGGACCTGCCTTCATGAAGCTCCCTGAACACAGCAAGTGAAGGGAAGGGGTGTGTGTGTGTGTGTGTGTGTGTGTGTGTGTGTTCACCCAGGTTTACTTTCTGTTCTGAGCATAGAACATCTTTGGGATTCTGACTCCTACAAAGCCATGGAATCATGAACTGAAGAAATCCTCAGAAGTCCTTTGGCCCCGGCCCCTGTTCTGTAGCAGATCACCCCCTAAGCATGAGTGTCATCCGTTAATTTAAATGTCTCCGTGGACGGCATCCCAGGCCCCCTGGATTGCTGGCCTTCTAGGATCCGTTTGCCTTCCAGGCAGGAAACTCTTCCTTTCATTGATGCCCCCTCCTCCTGCAACTCATCCCCACATCCCTATTTTGGTCCCTGTGGAGGTGGAAGACGGATGGGGAAGACCATGGCTAGGCTGCCCTGAGATGCTGAACTACCCCAACCTCCTGCATCTTCCCTGGGGGGAGGTGCCCACAGCACCAGCAGGCAGAGGTGGGGAGCTGGAGAGCCGGCCCACGTCCCACCGGCATCTCCTTGGGCCACGCAGGCTCGGCCCCTATAAACAACCACAATCAGAACAGCAGGTGATGCTTGTCCAACTGTGGCTCTGGGCTGGGCTCTTGACAAGTGTTATTTCATGTCCATTGTCACAGCTTATGTGCAGTGGGCACTGCGGCTCCCACTCAGCTGATGAGGGAGCTGACACTGGGAGAGGCTTAAATGACTTTCCCAGGACACATCGTGGAGCTGAAATTTGAACTCAGCTTGGATGCCAAAGTCAATCGCTACCACTGAACGTTTTAAAGCAATGACGAGCTATTCAGAAACAGCTTTGCCACCACTCCTCCCCCTTACCCCAGATCCTGCATATTGAGCAACCTCTGATAAGGAAGAAAGCATCAATACTAGAAACTTAAGTATAAAAAGAAAGAGCTCCAGGATAAGGATATTGCTGCCATTGATGGAGAATCTCTTTAGGGTCAAGAACTTGACATTCTCTCAATACTCATAATGTTCCTGCAAGGTAGACATTGCTGTCCCCATTGTAATGACAAGTAAACCAAGGATCCTGCTGGCTAAGTCACATGCCAAGTTGAAGGGTTGCCGTGCCGACTCTGGAGGGTCTGTCTTCAAAGCTCTTCGTCTTGACACGTACTGACTCTGAAGGTCAATTCTGGTGGAAATGCGGGGTCCGGTCCCATTTCGTCATCACAGACCAAATGTCACACGCCCAGTTGATGAAGGCTTGCTCACCATGTATCATATACATAAAGGGGAAAAAGATCAGGGACTGACAGAGCTAACTACAAAGAAAAGGAACAAGAGTGTCCACCTTTTTCAACCTCCACCTTCCCCTTGCTAGTTAAGATACAAGTTTTGTAGTCAAGCCAGGAAACTTGTTATCTGACCTTGGCGTCATGCACTGCAGCAAAACCTACCAGACAGGGGGCCAAAGACCTGGCTTGAATCCTGGTTCTGACACTGACTGTGTGAACAAGGGCAAGTCGTGTCACTTCACTGAACTCTGGTTTCCTCTTGGATAAGATTGATGTCATATTAATATTACGCCACCCTATTATCATATTGTTGCATAATGATAATATATAATATATATATAATATATAAAGGTATCTGCCTTGGCTGTTTCACAGGTTATTATGAAGATCGGGTGAAGTCATGTACGTGAAAACATGTTAAGAGCTGAGGTAAGAGGTATGACCACGAGGATGATGATGATGACTGCCATTTGGAGACTTGTCACAGCTGTTGTCCCAACATTGTCACTCCCAGCTGATGGCTCTGAGAGCCAGTGAAATTGAGGCAGCTTTCCCTGGAAGAAAGCCCCAGACAGCAACCATCTTCAAGAGCAGGGCCTCTGGGACTTCCCTGGTGGCGCAGTGGTTAAGAATCCACCTGCTAATACAGGGGACACGGGTTCGAGCCCTGGTCTGGGAAGATCCCACATGCTGCGGAGCAACTAAGCCCGTGTGCCACAACTACTGAGCCTGTGCTCTGGAGCCCGCGAGCCACAACTACTGAACCCGCGTGCCACAACTACTGAAGCCCACGCACCACAACTACCGAAGTCCACGCACCTAGAGCCCGTGCTCCGCAACAAGAGAAGTCACTGCAATGAGAAGCCCGAGCACCGCAACGAAGAGTAGTCCTTGCTTGCCGCAACTAGGGAAAGCCCGTGTGCAGCAACAAAGACCCAACGCAGACAAAAATTTAAAAAATAAAATAAGATTAAAAAAAAAAAAAGAGCAGGGCCTCAAACAGGCCCCGTGGGTTGCAAGGCACGGAGCAGTTCTAAATCGACTGCCCTTTGAAGTTAAGTGCATCTTCTTGTCGTATATTTACTGTGTGGGCATTTTGGATGGTCTCTAATGCATCTGCCCTCAGTCAAAATCAAAAGCTAATAAAATAATTTACCTCACTGCAGCGTGGCCTTCCTTTTGCTTCTCCTATTCCCGCCTTCCCACCTCCCCCGCACTTTTCCTTCCACATGTTGGTCCGTATGTTTAGGTAGGATGTGCCTGGCCGTCAGGGAGTATGTTTATTTCAGCTTTCTGGCACATGTGCCTGGAGCCATGAAAGAAGCTGAAAACAGTCGGGCCCAGGATATACTGCAGGGATCGCCAGTGACACCATAGCCGTAACTTACATCGTTAGACAGTCGTATGTGATGTCGTGCTTTGCAGACTGGGTGTAGATGGGCGTCTGAGTGTGGACACGCACCTTCCTGCTACCAGGAGCATTCATAGTCTTTTTTTTTTTTTTTTTAAATCTTAGTTGTCTTCATTTCCTTGAAACTCAGGATTGATACTGAATTGCTCACTTTTTATCTTCTTGACCCTATCAGCAGCATTCAGTACCAGCTGATAATTGCTTTCTCCTTGAAACACTATCTTCATTTGGCTCCCACACTTAATCTGATTTCCCTTCTACTTCACCAGCCACTCATCTGCAGTTTCCTTTGAGAGTTCGTCCTTATCTCTTCAGCCTCTAAATGTTGAACTGCTCTAGGGATCAGTCCTTGGTTCTTTTCTTTTTTTTTTTTTTTGCTTTATAACAAATTTAATCAGTTATACATATACATATGTTTCCATATGTTTCCAAAAGGGAGGGGATATGGAAGCATTCATAGTCTTAGAGCTGCAGAGACCGGGTTACAGTCCTGTCCCATTACAAACCTGATGGGTGGGTTACTTTTTTGACTTGCTTCTGTCTGGATGAGGAAACCAGGCTCGTTCCATTGAGCAGGGAATGGAGTGAGATCTGAAATGCAAAGAGCCTGGTAGCTGTTGCTTCTCAGTGGACACTTGTCACCTCTAAACCCAACAAAGAACACTGTCCTTGGACTGTCTGTGTGGACAGTCTGCTGTTCTACTCTTCTGAGGAGGTCAGTCATGACTGGTCACCCTCCTGGGTCTCAGCGTATCCGCCACCATGAGGACACGTGGCAGGGCCTGGAGGGAGGCATCAGCAGAGACGTGCGTGGCAGGCGTTAGCTTGGAGGGAGATCTGAAGAGGCTTTCCCGTTTTCCCACAAACCTCCTCCGTGACAAATGTGGAGGAGTACACCTTGTGGCCAGGGCTTGGCAGCCGTGGAAGGACAGCTCTCAGAGGGCGGGCGAGGCTGGCTGGGAACCAGGGTGTGGGCGGAGCGTGAACCGTGGTGTGCCTCGCGGAGGCCACCACATCAAATGCGGGAGCGGGGGAGGGTCCCGTGCTCCCAGCTCTAGTTACGAGCAAGGGCTTTGCAGAATGTGTGGGGCAGATCATCATTGCTGCTATTTTTTACTTAATCCATGCTTACTGATGCTATAACTCAAGCTTGTTGGGAGGGCAGTCTGAGGTTTTCTTTTTCTTTTTAAGAAGAGAACTTTTGCTTTGATCCTTCTTAAACACATTCCTTCCTTACTCCCTGGATGCCCCAGCCCCAGGGGAGTAATTTAATCCCAAGCATTAGCACCAGCCAATCTGCGTGGTGGGCGCCTTCCCTGCCTGACACTTTGATCTGGGGATTGCAGAAGGGCAACCTGCTGCAGCTTCATTTTATTTTTCTTCCTTGATTCTTTTCCACTGCAAGGTTTTCGGTCCACCCCCCACCCCGTGGTGCCTCATGGCAACCAAGCCCTGCATTCAGGGCATCCTCCCTGGGGGAAGCACAGAGCTAGGAAGTGGACGGTGCTGGAAGGACTCGGTTCCCTCTCCTTGATCACCAGTGTCTTCGTTCTGAGACTCAGCCACAGCCGACACTGTGTGACCGTCCTACAAGCTGCGGTTCTGCTCTGCTTGACCCCTGAGGATGTCACCACCGCTGCAAAAGATGGCAGAAGAAAAACACTCGTGAAAGTACAGAGATCACTCAATCGTCTCTAATATGATCATTTTCCCTCATTGACTGAGTCAGCCAAACTATCCTTTTGGCTAAATGAAACAAAGTGTCGGTGTGTTTTGTTGACTCTGATTTACACTGACCTAAGGGACTAGTCTGAGGAAGAGGCAGACAGTATTTTGTAGTCTCTCTGGGAAGATGGTGGCCGAACTTTCATTTTAGAATGGTAATTCTGGCTGCACAGCAGAGAGTGAGATGGAAAGGGGCAAAACAAGGGACATCAAGACCCTTTAGAGACTGTTGCAGTAACTCAGGCTAGAAATCATGGTGCCTGAACTAAAGAACCCAGAGTGAGGAAGGGGATAAATGGCTGGATCAGAGAGATATTTAGGAAGTAGGATCACATAGTTCTGTGGCTGAAAGGCAGTGGGAGGTGAAAGCTATGGAGGTAAGGGCAGTGGTGCCTTTTTGAGATATGGAACATTCAAGAGAGATGGTTCATTTGGGGATCTGTTTTGTCTGAGATGACTATGAGACACCTAAGTGAAGATGTGAAGTACATGGTTGATAGTCTTGAAAGCCCCAGAGAAGTTTGAGCTAAAGATTTGGGAGACCTTCCCACAAAGATAGTGAGTAAGTGGTAGTAGTTAAAACCACCCTGAGGAATGTGCCATCTGTGAGTTGGGAGGAGAGGAGAGGGAGATGAGATGAAGAAAGGGGAACACTGAGACTAGAAATAGAAGCAATAAGTGATGAACTAACTTTTTTTTTTTTTTTTTTTTTTTGCGGTACACGGGCCTCTCACTGTCGTGGCCTCTCCCATTGCGGAGCACAGGCTCCGGACATGCAGGCTCAGGGGCCATGGCTCACAGGCCTAGCCGCTTCGCGGCATGTGGGATCTTCCTGGACCAGGGCATGAACCTGCATCCCCTGCATCGGCAGGTGGACTCTCAACCACTGCGCCACCAGGGAAGCCCATGAACTAACTACTGATAGATATACAGCAGAAAAAGATGGAAATAAATTCAGAGTTTTGGTAAGTAATAATTTGTGCCTAGGAAGAGTTTGCTGAGTAAACATAGTTTCTCTATAACCAGCTTTACGATGATCTCTTATATTCATATTGGTAACAATCATCGGAGTTTTCTTTATTTTGTGTGACTATTTTAATAGGGTGACGTTTGAGAAATTCACATGATGCTGGGTGAATGGCTTCTACCTCAGATATGCAGACTCTAAGTCTGCACCAGTGCATAAGCTCTCACCCTCTCTGGAGGCCACAGTATCCCAGGAAGAGCCTAGGTAGGCTTGGGAAATGTGTCTAGAAAAATCTGCCTTCTCTCAGTGACTCCCCACCCTCCCTGCCTCTCTCCTCTCTCACTACCTCCACTCCTGTGTCTCTGGGTCTGTAAATGCTTGACCTCTGTGGACGAAACCTGACACATACAGGTGTACTGGAAGAGCTTACAAGTGATCAGGCTTGGCAGGAACACAGGGTGTGTGTGGGAAAGTGACTCAGTGAGGATGAAACGGTATCGGAAGCCGGGACTTAATAGGCTGCCAACAAAGTGCTTTATGTACTAGAGAGACATGACTTAGATTTGTGCTTAGAAAGATCCCTCAGGTCATAGAGTAGAGAATGAATTGATGGGATGTGAGATGGAGGGAGAGACGCTAATCAGAAAGATGTTTAGCAATCCAGTACGAGATAACGACAGCCCATGTGAGAGCAGGGACAGCGGTAAGGATATGGGAATATGGATTCCAGACACAGAGGAGGTTGAGTGACAGAATTGGTGCCTGACTGACTTGAGTCATGAGGATAACAGAATTGATGGAGATTGTTCCTGCTCAAGCCATTCATTGAATGTAACACCCTTACCTAATAAATGGAAGAGTAATACCTATAATTTCTAATATTCATACATACTCTTAGAAAGGATTTTCCTCTGTTATGTGGCCTTGTTTTACTCTGACCCTCTATGGAAGTTGCCATCACCGTAGGCTACTTCTGCAGCTGCAACCCAGCCATGGCACAACTCCCATTCCATCCCAGGTAGCCCCGAGCATGGATCTTAGACTCCTGATTTTGAGAAGATTCACACATACTTTAGTGCCAATATGACAGAAAGCCAACAGAGTGCTTCCCAGTTTCTACAGTTCTTTTAAAAAAGAAGTCCAGTGAGTGCCTGCTGCTTGAATGCAAGAGTGAGATGCTTCTTGACCGACAGCCTCATCAAGCCCCCTGCCACAGGTGCTCCGGATGACATGCTGGTCTGAACACCCAAAGGCCATTCCAAAATTCATGTTTTATTGCCTCTCCTTCGTCTAGGGTAACATTCAAATAGATGCACACATATCATTTTCTTTTCTCTTCCAAACAACCCTCAACGTTAGGTAGGGCAAGTTATTATTATTCTTCCCACTATCCCTCTGAATGAAAACTGAGGCCCAATGCCAAACAAATGCACTAGTACTAGGAATAGATTGGGGGTTGGGCAGAAAAGGTTGGTCCTTGACATATGGAGTTTGAGGTGCTTTTCCAGACGAAGACAACAGGTAGGCAACTAAATGTTGGTGCTAAAGCTCAGGACAGAGACTGGGATTGAGGATACAGATTCAGGAACTATCAGTTTATAAGGGTAGTTAAGCAGAAAGACAAGAGCAAGCAACTTTGAAATGAGGTGATGTACCAAACTTGGGTTTTCCTCTAAAGTAGAGGGAGAAAACAGGTGGCCTATGGGCCCAATTCACCGTATAGACATGGTTTTGGGGATGGACTTAGAACAATGTTGTAAAAATTGAGAATCAGCACATAGACACCGGATTTCCAGCATTTCCTTTAAAAGCAGAAGGTATGGCATCCCAGGGTCCATGGTCTCACAATTCATTGATTTTGAGGAGTTGAGTTTCCTTCACTCCCTTTAGACAGAACATTCTTTCCTGTTTTGCCAGAGGCCTCACTACTCCTTATTGTACTCCTGGCTTGCATCATCTATTTACCTTTCTCCCCTGCAAGGTTTCGCGTTTGTGACCATCACCTAGGGCCCCAATTGGTCAGATTGGCCCACTTATGGCTGTTTAAGTTCCTTCTTAAGATACATGCCAAGACCAGGCAGCTCCAGAGACCCCTCTCCAGCTGTAGGAACCTTCAGAAATGATGCCAACCCTTCAGTATTTTCATCTGGTCCTTAGGAATACTGCCTTAGTAACTCAATGATCTTATTTGTGAAGCCTATCTCTCTGACTGGGCTCAAAGCTCTCTGAGAGTAGCACTACACTGATTGCTTGTTGGTGTGTCCAGTATAAGCATCATGCCCCACATAGAATGGACACACAAAAAGTGCTGATTTGGTATATAATCAAAGTGTCTGCAATTCACAATTGACAAACTCACCTACACTCATTTCACCTCAAAGAGCCCAAGATGACCCAGTGCCTAATCAGAAAGCCAGCACTCCAGCCAATGTGTGAAGTCCTACGAGAGTCCTTGCAACCCTCAGGCTTGCTCTGTGGAGCCTCCAGAAGTATGACAGTCACTTATGGGCCACGGCAGACTTGAAGGTAGAAGACTCTGCCTGTTGGGCACTAGGGTAACCTCAGGATAAATTGATTGAAGGTGTCAGAGATCACTTCAGATTCCTCTGAGAAAGGAGACCATTCAATTCAACAAACATTTACTGGCTGCAGACCAGGTGCTGGGGACTATAGCCCTACGGTTATGACAGGGCAGAAACAGAATACAGAGTCCCGGAAAAAGTAACTTCAGTATCAGGAATGCTGCCAAAGCAAACACATGGAGAAAGGACATTTGATGTAGTGGTAAGACCCCTCCCACCCCACCCCAGGAAGTCCCCTTAGAAGAATTGATGCTTAATTTAAAGGTGAGTAAAAGTTGGCTAGTGAAGGGTATGGAGGATGTGGAAGAAAAGGATTCCTGGCAGAGGGAGCAGCGTGTGCAAATGCCTCACATCAGGGACATATTATTGGAGGAACTGAAAGAATCTCATTATGATGACAGTAAAAAAATGTGAAAACGAGAGGGAGACAGAAGCCATGTCACGTGATCGTGCAAACTGTGGTGAACTTCCTGGATTTCATTATGAGAACTCTGGGTTCTGAAAGGGTATTAAGCAAAGGGGGAGGAGGGCACGGTCAGATTTTAATCTTTGAAATAGCACTTTGATTGCTGTGAGAAAAATAGAGTGGGGAACCATGGGCTCCCAAGTTGTCCAGATCAACCTTCCCACTTAAAACACTCAAAAATGTTAGCTAAATATAAACAGATCTTCTTAAAAGGGATCAAAGATTTGACAAGATAATAAGGACATATCAAGACAGATTTTGAGAGAAAGCAAGATAAACAGAGCAGTAAACCACTTTTGCTCTGAGGCAATTTACCAACCCAGGGGAGCTTGATTTTATGCCCTCATAGGGCAGAGTAGATAGAATTTAAAACCCAGAACTTCACAGTATAGGAGGTTGTCTCAGAAAGCCTTCTCTAGAAGGCAGAGCCAGAGGCAGCACTAAGGCGATTTGAGAGATGCAGGCCCAGGGCCGTGAACGTGAAGGAAGTGAGGAAAGAAAAAATGTGCATCCATGTAATGCCATACATTCCATGCTGGCTACTGCATCATGACCAGCTAGAACTAGACAGAGCTGGTTACTCAGAGGATGTATTTAGGTAGCATGTGGGACTCCCAGGAAAGGGATATAAAAATGGCCTACACCTGGGCTTCCCTGGTGGCGCAGTGGTTGAGAGTCTGCCTGCCGATGCAGGGGACACGGGTTCGTGCCCTGGTCCAGGAAGATCCCACATGCCATGGAGCGGCTGGGCCCATGAGCCATGGCCACTGAGCTTGCGCGTCCGGAGCCTGTGCTCCGCAATGGGAGAGGCCACAATGGTGAGAGGCCTGCGTACCGCAAAAAAAAAAAAAAAAAAAAAGGTCCACACCTTGGCATTGTCCAAAGTAAGAGAGGAACTTACCTGTGTGGCTTCCTCCCATCCTCCATTTCCCATGGGTCAGGTTTCATCCCACCAGGAGTTAACATCCTACATGTCTGTGTTGCATCATCTGGACCCTCAGAGGCCAAGCAGGAAACAGATCCTACACCTTTCCATGTGGTGGTCATCTAAATTCAATAGAGAGGACAGCCCAGCGTGGACAGAGTGCCAACCAAGAGAGAAGGGAAAGGAGGTGAGATTATACAACAGTGCATTAAGTTGCTGTCCAGTGCTGGAGTCTAGTAGAAGATCCTCTTCCCATAAAACCAAGAATACAAAATGCTACATAATTAAGATCAGAGTGAGCTAACATTTCCCATACTACTCCAGCCTGCCCATCCCCAAAGGCTGAAGGAAAGTATCCTTGGCACTGAGCAAAGCAGGGCTCAAAAAAATAAGTCCCTGAGAAGTTGTAGCTACAAGCAGTCTTTCTCATGTATTCTCAAGCCCAAATCTTATCATATGTGTTATCTCCAAACCCTTGGGCTATGATTTTAATGTAAAATAGTTTTAGTCTAATAAAGCCTCTTGGTATCTGGCAAAGAAAATGCAAATCCCTGTTGAAGAAGGTGCCTTTATTCTAAGTCACCAAGGATTTCCAACATAATTTTCCATAAAACCAAGCAGCTTACAATAACGAGTGACCATTATCTTGAGAGAGAATCAGCAGAAACAGATGCATGAAGATTTCATATATTGGAATTATTATATGCAAACTATAGAAGCTCTAAAACAACCACATTTAACACAATGAAAGATACGCTTTAAAATATATGTAAGGGGGGCTTCCCTGATGGTGCAGTGGTTAAGAATCCGCCTACCAATGCAGGGGACACGGGTTCAAGCCCTGGTCCGGGAAGATCTCACTTGCCGCGGAGCAACTAAGCCCATGCACCACAACTACTGAACCTGCACTCTAGAGCCCATGAGCCACAACTACTGAACCCACGTGCCACAACTACTGAAGCCTGTGCACCTAGAGCCCATGCTCCACAACAAAGAAGCCACCGCAATGAGAAGCCTGCACACAGCAACAAAGAGTAGCGCCCGCTCTCCTCAACTAGAGAAAGCCCACACAGCAACGAAGACACACTGCAGCCAAAAATAAATAAATTAAATAAATAAATTAAAATATACGTAGGGAATAGGGAAATTTTTTTAAAGACTTAGCAGGACTAAAAAGATAGAACTTTCAGAAAAATTTTAATACTTGAAAGTTCAAAAATAATGGATGTGTATAAAAACATATTGAACCCAGATAAAGAGATGATTGGTATACTGAAAGACAGCTAGAATAAATTAACCAGAATGCAGCACACATACAAAAAACATAAGATATTTTAAAAATGAGAAGCTAAGGGCTTCCCTGGTGGTGCAGTGGTTGAGAGTCCGCCTGCCAATGCATGGGACACTGGTTCATGCCCCGGTCCGGGAAGATCCCACATGCTGCGGAGCGGCTGGGCCCGTGAGCCATGGCTGCTGAGCCTGCGCATCCGGAGCCTGTGCTCCACAATGGGAGAGGCCACAACAGTGAGAGACCTGTGTACTGAAAAAAAAAAAAAAAAAAACAAGAGAGAGAAGCTAACAGATATGGAGAAAAGAATGAGAATGTCTAATATACATCAAATCAGACTACCAGAAGGAGAGGTGAGAGAAAAGGGGACAAAAAGCAATATTTATGAAAATAATGTCTGAGGATTTCCCAGAACTGATTAAAGACCCCAGTCCACAGATTCAAGTACCCCAATTAATTCCCAGAATGACAAATAAAAAGAAAGACAATCTTAGACACATTTTCATGAAAGTGCAGAATCCCCAAATATAGAGGATCTTAAAATCAGCCAGAAAAATGTATTTTCAAAGGAATGATAATAAATCATATTTATACCTGATTCATTAATGACTTTTCAAGAATTATAATGAAAGTCAGAAAACTATGGAATTATATCTTCAATGTGCTGAAAGAAGCCCCTTGTAATTCTATACGATAATATATTTTGTTAAAAACAAGAGCAAAGTAAAGATGGATAAGCAGAAATTGATTTTGCCACCTATGGACACTCACTAAAGAAAATTCTGAAAGATGCATCCCAGTTAGAAGGTCTGAAATATAAGAGAAAATGATAAGCAAATAAAATGGTAAATATGTAGGTAACCAAAAAAGATTGAGGAGGGGAGAAGGCAGGAAGGGAAAGAGTCACTGGGGAACCAATGGTGGTTCTTAGAATAGGAAGATGGCAGAGTCTTTTTATTTGGTTATAGGTCCTGGAGGTGGGCTTTACAGGTGGCAATTGATAAACTGACCTAAGCAAACCCTAAGGAAGAAGGAAGGTAACCAATCACCTGAAAAGAGGAAGTTATCTTTCAAGTGAGGTTTGTTTTTTTTTTTAGATAGATTCCTGCCCACATTTTTTTTCAATAATTTTGTCACACTTTACAGACTCTGTCTAGCCATTCTACTTTGGAGATGATGGGTCAACATCTTGGATGTGGGATGTGAGAGGAAAATTTGGCTGAAATATCTGCAAAATTGGCTTAGGTTCCTCCTTCCTTTTACCAGAAAAAAATCATGTGTTTCTTAGGTGTCACAGCCCACAGCTGGAGGCCTGCTGACCGAGGACTGGCCGAAGCTCACAGTCTGTACCCCAACGAGGAGGGTGGGAGGAAAACATCAGGAGTGCTGGCCTTATGTTGCAGTGGTTTTTGTTGGCAGCATCCCAGCGCTGTACCCAAATTTTATGTGTTTCAGCTCATACTTGGGAGGTCACTGAAGAGCAAAAGGAAGATGAAGGATTTGTATCTACTGAACAAACCTTCCGCTTGTGTCTGGATCAACTGCCAGCTATTGCTCTCTGGGTGACGTTGACTTATTAGAAGACATTCAGCTCTGCTCCAGTGGGTCCTCAAGAAACCCTGAGAGGGGGCGGCTCTGTTCCAGACTTCTGTGGTGCTTTGGTTCTAATGATGCCTCCTCCAATTCACGGATCTCTTAAATATGCTAGAAAAAGTGGCTCCTTGTAATTTTTTTTTCAGTGACAGGGAAGATAAAGAGTGAAGAAGCACAGAAGGGAGGGGTTAGGGAGTAGACATGTGACTAACTACAGGAGAACAGAGCTGAGGCTGCCTTCAAGAGAAGCTTAGGTTAATTAGGAAAGCCAGAGGGGAGCATTTGAGGGTGCAGGAAATAACTCTGTTTGGGAAGGGAGAAGAAGAAAGGGCAGCAAACTTGGGGAGGTAAAGGAGTTATTTCCTCCCAAACTGGGTATTTGCCAGTAGCCTTAAGCTGACTGTCAGACAGAGGCAGCTTTGGGTAGCGGATGGGCAAAATGGGTGAAGGGGGACAAAAGGCATAAACCTCCAGTTATAAAATGAGTAGGTCCTGGCAATGTAATGTACAGCACAGCAACTGTAGTTAATAATACTATATTGTACATTTGAGAGTTACTAAGTGGAAAGATCTTAAAAGTTATCATCACAAGAAAAAATGTTTTGAAACGATTATGTGGTGATGGCTGTTAACCAGACGCTATGTGAAAATTTCACAATATATACAAATATAAATCATTCTGTTGTACATCTGAAACTAATACAATGTCACATGTCAATTATATCTCAATAAGAAAAGAAAAAAATAAGAATATAGTTCTTTTTAAAATTAACATGCATGGGCAAAATTTATCAAAATAATTTTGTCTATAACCATTTTTCCCACCGACGGGATTATCTCTTAACACACACACATGGAACAATAAACATTTGTGTTACATATTCTACATACTAGGGCTGCAATGTAAATTTTGTATATAAATTTACAGAAACCATGATGAAGTTCAATTTTGGGGGCAGAAAGTATCCCCAAAGTGAGTGAAGAAAGTATAGCAGTGATTCAGCATGATTTCATAAAACATACCATTTCTTAATTAAATGATCAAAAATTAAGTGACTCACAAAGATGCAAATGCAAACCAAAATTATTTGTGCACATAAACTGCAACTGTAACCAAAGTTTTGAAATAAATTTAAAAAAGAGACAACCTCTCACCTTCCCCTTAGAGCCGAAGAGTGTTTTGCTTTAGTGGCAGCTGCACTTGTAAGTTCATTTAATTTGTCTTCTTCCACCAGCTGCCTCAGCTCATATACTGCAGCTTCCATAAAGTCTTCCAGAAGCTTTTAAAGTACTTGAGCTCCTGACCATGGGACGTGCTCATACATTCAAATTTGTTTTAAGACACTTTCCTAAGGCATCCTGAAGGAAGGGCTTTAAGGTAAGAGAAAGCAATGAACCAAAATCTGTTTTTATTTATTTATTTATTTTGTATTGTTGAGGAGGATTTGTTTATTTTAGAAGCAAAAGCATTTGGGTACCTTAAAGAAAAATGGTGGATAGGATAAGATTGACCTTTCTCTGAAAGCCTGGTTGATGGAATTTGATCTAATAAATTTTCCCTAAAACCAAACTTCTCCGAATTTTGAAGGCTACCTGTGAGCTTGACTATCGGGACCATAATATAAGTTAAAAGAAAATGAGCTCATATTTCTTTGGCTTTTCTCCAATAAAACTACCCTCAGTTTGAAGGAGAAGGCTGTAAAGGGAAAAGGTGTTGGTTGAGTTGGCAGTGCACCAGGATACATGGCCAGGGTGCACTGAACATTGATGTTAAGACACAAAGAACAGCAGAAAGACAATGGGCTGAATTTAAACTGAGAGTAAATCATTCTCTAATTTGCATCTCTTGGAACAATGTTAGATGTTATTATGCCTGTTCACCTTGTGGTTAGGTCAAATGAGTTCCAAACTCAATAAAAAGGACAAGACTCTGAGTTTCCTTGAGATATTTCTTGAGTCTTTTTTTTCTTTCAGTTTTATCGAGATAGAATCCACATACAGCATTACGTAAGTTTAAGGTGTACAGCAGAATTACCTGACTTGCCTATATAGTGAAATGATCGCCACAATAAGTTTAGTTAACATCCATTTCTCATGTACATACTAAAAAAAGAGAGAAAAGAATAAAGACTTTATAGTGTATCTTAAAATCAGGAAGTGTGATGTCTCCTGCTTTTTCCTTCTTCCTCAGGACTGCTTTGACTTTTCAAAGCTTTTTTTTGGTTCAGTACAAATTTTAAGATTGTTTTTCTACTTCTGTAAAAAATGTCATTGGAATCTTGATAGGGACTGTATTGAATCTATAGATGGCTTTGGGTAGTATGGACATTCTAACAATATTAACCCTTCCAACCCATAAACATGGTAGGTATATCTTTCCATTTATTTGTGTCTTCTATTCTTTTCATTAATGTCTTGTAGTTTTCAGTATGGAGATCTTTCCCCTCCTTGTTTAAATTTGTTCCTAAATATTTTATTGTTTCTGATGCTCTTGTAAATGGGATCATTTATTTCTACTTCAGATAATTCATTATTGGTGTACAGAAATGCTACTAAGTTTTATATGTTAATTTTGTATCATACAACTTTACTGAATTTGTTGATTAGATCTGACAGTTAATGGAGTCTTTTAGGATTTTCTATATATATAAAATCATGTCATTGGCAAATAGAGACAATTTTATTTCTTCCTTTCTAATTTTGATGCCTTTTATTTCTTTTTCTTGACTGATTGCTCTGGCTAGAACTTCCAGTACTATGTTGAATAATAGTGGTGAGCCTGGGCAGCCTTGTCTTATTCCTTATCTTAGAGGAAATGTTTCAACCTTTCACCTTTGAGTATGATGTTAGCTGTGGTCTTGTCATATATGGCCTTTATTATTTTGACATACATTCTTTCTACACCTAATTTGCTGTAAGTTTTTATGATGAATGGATGTGAAATTTTGTCAAATGCATTTTCTTCATCTATTGAGATCATCCTATGATTTTTACTTTCATTCTATTAATGTTATATATCACATTTATTGACTTGTTTATGTTGAACCATCCTTGCATCCCAGGGACAAATTCCACTTGATCATGGTGAATCCTTTTGATGTGCTGTTGAATTTGGTTTGCTAGTATTTTACTGAGATTTTTTGCATCTATGTTCCTCAGGGATATTGGTCTGTAGGTTTCTTTTCCTTTAGTGTCCTTACTTGGCTTTGGTATCAGGGTAATGCTGGCTTTGTAAAATGAGTTTGGGAGTGTTTCTTGAGTCATTTTGAAGTCCATATGTGAGATAGGAGAGAGTCTTGCATCCTCAGATCTCAGATCTCTGAACTTAGCGGCAGTGGTGGTGCATGATTCCTGCCTAAGTGTGTAAACTTCTGTGAGCTCCCAACCCTTCTCCATTTGCTTTCTTCTCTGCTCTGCATTCCTCCCAGAAGAGCCCATGGCCCACAAATGCCACTGGCAACATGAGGATGCTGAGTGACACTGACCAGTGATAACTTTGCCATCTTTGTTGGCAGGTGACGTGTCCCCAGGATTTGTTTCACTCCAACACAGCTTTGGTTACTGGCTTCCGACTTTGTTAATGACCACTAAATAGCCACTGAAAACCAGATCAAATTGGACAAGCTCTTATATACCATCAATTATATCAGATAGGAAATAGAATTCATATTTCAAGTCATATCTATTTAAAAAATTTTTATAAACGTTTGTTTTTATTTCTTACTAGGCACTGTATTGGGTACTGGAACTCCTATCTAGACTATTGTTTATTTATTAATTCAATCAACATTTATTAAACACCTACTATGTGCAGATATTATTTTAGACACTGGAGATAAAGAATAAATGTTTAAAAACCTCAGCAGATGCCCTTGTCCTCAAGGAGCATATATTTGAGAGGATAAGATAAACAACAAATGAATATTTAACATGCTAGGTGGAAATGAATGATATGAAGAAAAATACAGATATTTCTCGACTTATGATGAGGTTATGTCCTGATATACCCATCATAAGTTGAGAACACTGGAAGATGAAAATGCGTTTAATACACCTAACCCACCAAACATCATAGCTTAGTCTCACCTACCTTAAATGTGCTCATAACACTTACATTAGCCTACGGTTGGGCAAAATCATTAACACAAAGTCAACTTTATAATAAAGTGCTGAATATCTCATGTAATTGAATAGTGTAGTGAAAGTGAAAAACAGAGTGGTTGTCTGGGTAGAGAGTGGTTGTCATTGTATCAGTCGTTTCCACTTGTGATGGTGGGGCTGACTGGGAGCTGCAGCTCACTGCCCAGCATAACGAGACAGGATAGGAATGCATATTGCCCCCTGGGAAAGATCTGAGTTCAAAACAGAACTTACAGTTTCTACTTAATGTGGATGGCTTTTGCACCATCATAAAGTCGAAATAACGTTAAGTTGAACCCTTGTAAGTTGTGGTCCGTCTGTAACGGATAAGGGGACAGATAGCCATGACAGCTTAAGGGAGGCCTCTCGGAGAGAGAAAAACTTGAGAAAGGACAGCTGAGCAGAGACCTGAAGGAGGTGAAGGGATAGGTGGCACAGACATTTGTGGGAGGAGCATTCGAGGCAGAGCAGCAAGAAGTGAAAACTGCAGAAGGTGGGATCGGGATTGCCACGTCTGATGGCGCCCAGGGCAGTGGGCGTGGCTGGGGCAGAGGGAGCTGAAGCTAAAACCAGGGAGGGGCCTGTGTCAGGTTTGGGAGGCCTGGCAGGGCCCAGTGGGGATGCTGGCTGTGTGCAGAGGGTCAGAAGGGCTGCTGTGTGCAGGACGGAGCCCAGATGGCATTGCTTGCCTGTTGCAAAGCCACGGCCTCATCTGCTTGTCCCATATGAAAAATGTGACAGCAATCAGGTAGGAAGTGTGGAACTAACAGAGTAGCACAAGGCGGGACGCCTGAGTCTGCCTTCTGCTTTCTCCCACTTACCTGGGGAGTGACCTACACTTCTCTGAACCTTGTTTTCACACAGAGACAGAACAACCTAGTGATTAGGGACACAAGCTTTGGGTCTAATGGAGCTGGTTTCAGTTCCAGTTACAATACCCAGTAGCTAAGTGACCTGGGATGATTTTTTAGACCAAGTCTCAGTTTCCAGTTCTGTAAAATGGGGGTTAGGATAGTGTGTAAGGGCTGTTGTCGGGGATCAAATGCCGTCATCCATGAGCAGAGCTTACCAGAATGGCTGGCACGCAGAGTGGAGAATAACGAAAAGCAGAGCACAGGAACTCACTCTGCAGAATGGAGTCATAGTGCAAAGGTTAGTGTTTGTTCTATAGACTTTGCACATGCCTGTGCTAAACTTGACAACACGTGCTATGAGAGGTGTGGGAGTCCATTCTGAAGAGGGGGTTTGGGAGAAACCTTCGTGTATATCGTGGAGCCAGGGTCCACGTGACACAGTCCTTTTCAACTAGACAACGGGCCAGGGGCCAACCAATTGAGTGTGACGTTTGGCCTTGACCTTTAAAGGATGGACCTGGCCACTGACCTTGCCCAGAGCTTGGGTGGGACCGGGGTCTGTGCACAACTTCCACCCTCCTTTGGAAGAAGAGGGCTTGTTTTCCCAACAGAAGGTGTGCCCTCCCTGCACCCACTTGTGTGCCCTTCCCAGTCTGGATGGGGCCAGCCTTATGCGATTGGAATTCCAAAGACTGAAGCCTTTAAAGGTTGCATCTTATGATTTAAAAGCCTGTGGCACCGAGGACATTCTCTCGCTCAATCATTCTCCTACCGCAGAGATGCCGAATAAGATGATTACAGAAATGTTTTCCCAGTTGAATTGGATTTGAGGCTCCATGGGACTCTTTCACCAAGTGCAGACCGTCCTCTTTTTCAACGCCCACAGTCTCTAGCCATTCTCAGCAATTTAAGTTAACACCAAAGTGTCATCCTAAAGAGATTTGCTCAAAAAGTTTTATTAGTTTGGATGAATTCTTCCTCTCTTACTTTTTTTGGGTTTGGTTTTAGTTGTTAAAAATTTAACACATATTTTCTGTCCTGGTTTCGTCTTTTTATTTTCCACTGGGCAATAACAGAGAACAGCTTGCAATGTATACTTTGTTTGAAAGATCTGGTTTCCAATGATTTAAACACTAGGTTGTCAGAAGTCTGAGGTCCATTGACTCTGCAGTTGGTTTATTAGGCCAGTTGGATAAGTCACCTTGGGTCTCTGGGCCTCAGTTTCCAGATCTATAAGATGGAATCAGAATTATATTCTCCTGCTTTCACTTCTACAGCAAGGGTAAAACAGGGATTTAAAAATTCTCTTTCATGAGGTGTTTGGATGCCTTGGAGACTGGGACTGCAGAAATGCAATCGATTATTATTATTTCTTCTGAGGAATTCAGGTTTGAAGATCTTCTTGACCAATGCCTACAAGACATATAAACAAGAGTTTTGCCCAAGGACAGAACACCAGCTTGATCTTTATTTTGCAGTATAGGAAGATGCTCATGCCACACGAAAAAGAGGTAGGCATTTGTGACTGCAGTGTCCTGTAGCTCCTCCTGAAACTTGAGAAAAGCTAGGTGGAGACAGTGCTGAACTAATGCTGGAATGACCCTGATTGTTCCGTGACTGTTTATACTGGGGACTCAGTTTTCTTTCTTATCAATCTCCTGTTGGTTCTTTTCTTGCTCCATGGACTAGCTTTTCAGTCTCCTTCCTGGGATTCCCTTCCTCACAGTTCTGACTCTCTAGATATTCACTTAGCTGGTACCTCAAGGGTTAATGAAACCTTGTCTTGTACAAAGATAAAGGGAAATTGAATATGGTGTTAAAACACACAATTGAGATAGATTCATAGACTATTAGAGATGGAGGGGCCAGCAGACCAATTTAAGACGCTAGGTCACACAAATAGTTAGAGGTAGCTCTCAGGCCAGACCATGGTTTTGGGGGCCCAACTTGCTTCTCTTGCTTCCATCTGCTTTGATCAGAAGTGACATCCAGGTTGCTGATTATGTGGTCCCAAATCTGACGTCCGGAGGGGTGCTGGGATGGAGTTGCTTGTTGGGTGTTGAGAACTGAAAGAGTGACACGAGAAGAGCAGGGCACATTCCAGCACAAGTGACGGCGAGACCTGAACCAGGCAGGTCGTGAGTGCCTGACAGGGGTCCACACCACCTTAACCAGCTGGGGCGGGGTGTTGGCCCTGGGCTCGCCACCCCAGCAAAGTGCAGACACTTCAGAATGATGTCCAAGGGGCAACATTCACTAATCGGTGGTCATATCCTTCAACCGTGTTAGCAAGAGGAAACTCCTGCAAAGTTGAAGATGGATGGAACACACCCTCACTTTCCTCCTTCACACACAGAGGTCCTCTCCCTCCTGGCTTTCATCTCCATTAATTACACTACACACACACTTCAAAGCTCGCTCAATTGCATCCCCTTTATGCAGCTCTGCCATTTACCTGGTCCAATTCCTTGCCCTTGTCATCTGTACTTGGATTTGTATCTTTTTTTTTTAAATTAATTTATTTATTTTTGGCTGTGTTGGGTCTTCATTTCTGTGCGAGGGCTTTCTCTAGTTGTGGCGAGTGGGGGCCACTCTTCATCATGGTGTGCGGTCCTCTCACTATCGCGGCCTCTCTTGTTGCGGAGCACAGGCTCCAGACACACAGGCTTAGTAGTTGTGGCACACGGGCCCAGTTGCTCTGTAGCATGTGGGATCTTCCCAGACCAGGGCTCGAACCCGTGTCCCCTGCACTAGCAGGCAGATTCTCAACCACTGCGCCACCAGGGAAGTCCTGGATTTGTATCTTTTAAAACTTTTCTGTATTTGGAACACTTCTATTATATATACTCCTGGTATAAGCTATGTCCCCTTGAACTTGCATGATAGTTTTTTATGTATGTGTCTTCCTTCTGCTCTGGACTGTGAGCTGATTGAGGGTAGACACCCTGTAGAAAAATACAGGTTTGGGGTCAGTGTGAATTGGGGCTCTGCCACCCTCTCCCCGAGTGAGCTTGGACAAGGCACTTCCCTCTCTGATCAGTTTCCTTATCCATAAAGTGAGGATAATAATACGTATGGCAGAGGACTGAGCAGGTGCCTGGCACAGGCTGGACTCCTCCAGGGGAAGCTCTGGTGGGTCATGCTGGTCCCCCTATAGCACCCCTCCTAGGACCCCTCACACAGTAAGAGCTCAGGCTATGTTGTCCGGTTGCATAGACGCATCATGGGAATCGCGTCTGCACCCCACGGGCAGCACGGCGATGGTGGCGCCTTGGGGGTTGTAGACAACCAAGTCCCAGACCAACAAAGCAGGGCTTCCTCCTGACCCCAAGTTCCTGGAGCTGCCTGTGTGACACCAAGCAGCCGTGGCCAATCCAGGGGACAGTTCCCACTCGCAGCCCAGTGGAGCTGAACTCCTAACAGTGGCATGACGGAAGCGGGGTGGCTCAGAGTGACAGAGAAATGAGACCCACTAACAACAGGATTCTTCTCTGGGACCTTCTGATAGAGCGATGCCTGGAGAAGGGGCAGTGACCCTGTTTGCCCCACAAGAGGCTGGTGGTTTGTCTGGCAGTGTCTGTGGGCAAAGACTGGATGAAACCTTTGGCAGTATGACACGTCCCAGCACAAAACCCAGCCTCATGACCTACCAGCCATCAGAGGGCCAGGCCGAGGCCCATCAGATAGTCTAGTAAGTCAGGTTCCTTCAGATTAAAAGTCTTAAATCTAAATACAGTCTAAGATATACAGTCACCACTCAGTATCTGCAGGGGATCGCTTCCAGGGCCTCCGCAGATACCAAAACAACAGATGCTCTAGTCCCTTATATGAAATGGTATAGTATTTGCATATAACCTACATACATCCTCCATATACTTTAAATCGTCTCTAGATTATTTATACTTCCTAATACAATGTAAGTGTTATGTAAATAGTTGCAAATGTAATGTAAATGCAATGTAAATAGTGGCATACAGCAAATTCGAGTTTCACTTTTTGGAAATTTCTGGAATTTTTTTCCTAATACTTTCAATCCATGGTTGGTTGAATCTGGGATGTAGGACCCGTGGATATGGAGGACCAACAGTATGTGCAGCATCTGTATCCTCCTCATCATGCTTTGCTTGGTCTAATGAGAACATCACTTCGAGTCCCTGCACCGGCTGAGCAGCGGTAGGGGAAATGGCCAGTTGTGTTTGGGATGATGGTCCAGAAATAAAAAATCCAAAATGGGCAACCTGAAGAGTGAGGGATTTATGTGAAACTAATTAAAGTGATCAGCTTATGTTCTGAATGCAGGTTCTGTAAAATTCTTGGGGGAAGTGAAAGCCGTCTAAGCCACCTTTAAGGCAGAGAGATGCATCTCATAAGAAACCTAGGCTGGGCTTCCCTGGTGGCGCAGTGGTTGAGAGTCCGCCTGCCGATGCAGGGGACATGGGTTCTTGCCCCGGTCCGGGAGGATCCCACATGCCGCGGAGCGGCTGGGCCCGTGAGCCATGGCTGCAGAGCCTGCGCGTCCGGAGCCTGTGCTCTGCAATGGGAGAGGCCACAACAGTGAGAGGCCTGCGTACCACAAAAAAAAAAAAAAAAAGAAAAAAGAAACCTAGGCTTTCTAGAGGTTTTCAAGTGATCCTTTGACGTTTGTGTGTGGCTCCGAGTGTTTACATAAGTGTGAAAATGATAAAGGTGGCGTCCATCTCCATACTCACTCCCGCCTCAATGTTTCCATGGACGAGGTATGACCAAGGAGCACATCAGCAAGGGAAGCCACGTGCAAGTATGAAGAGGTTTTGTAAATCCTTGGTGTCTGGTCCTTGGCCAGGTGTACGATCACCCACTCCTGTCTTAGAAGGCTATAAAGTGCCTTGCACAGAGCTCAGACTAACAAAATTAAGACAAATCTGATGGAAAACAAAACAGGTTGAAACTTGGGAGGCCAAATGACCTTGGGGAAATTTTACTTCACTTCTGTCCCACATCTGTTTGGGACCCTCTCTTCCAGATGCAGCCCCGTCTGATGCCGCCATAGTGCAGGGGGCATCCCTCGGGGCCACAGGTGAAGCCGTTAGCAAAGGCCAAGCAAGGGCCCTATCTATCCATTCAGGTTGGATTGGGAGTTAATGCCACGCCTTTTTAATAATCCCGGTGTTCACACCCTTGGGTCCAATCTGGTCCCCACTCAGGCTCCGTCGTCCCCCTCATACTGGGGCAGCTCATACCCCACAGAGCACATGGTTATGGTGTTAACACCACGCGTGTCCACCTCTCTCCCCGAAAACCCCCCCAGGTGATGACATGGGTTTATTTTTGGCATAATATCAGCTACCTTCCCGTAAGGTGCAGTGATTGCTAACAAGGAGACTCACCAGGGTCTGATTAGGGAGATGCTTTCATGGGAAACCAAGATGTCCACCTTGCTCGTCTTCAAGTAACTGGTCCTTCCAGTGGCCGGCTTGCCCCTCCTTTCTACACAGGGAGATGTATTGATATTTACAGAAACCTTTTGTTGGTCTTTCTTCTGACGAGTGGCATTGTGTTAACAATCTTCCCTTTTGCTTCCATTTCACAAACGTGCTCTGGAGCTGGAGAGAGAAGTAGGCTAGGGAAGATGTAAGAGGGAAAATGACATGAGATACTACTTCTGCAGGGCAACTAGACTCTCAACATGAGTGACACAGGACATCAGAACTCCAGGATCTGTATCTGTTCAACATTCTATTCCCAGCATCTAAAATAGTGCCTGGGACAGAGAATGCCTTCAGTATAGACCTACTGACTGTAAGAATGATTACCCAGTTACTACAGATTCGGTCAAACCAACCCAGCATGTGGAGCAAATCCTGTTGCCCGAGATGGTTCATCCACGGCCATCAAGCCTGGTGAACCATCAGCATCCCCGGGAGCCTTACAAAAATACAGATTTGCCATCATGCCTCTACCAATCCAACCAGAGCCCAAGAATCTGCATTTTTATAAAGCCCCACTCAGGATTCTTAGGCCAGTAGGGCACGGACTAGCTTTTAGGAACCATCAGTGTAAGTCCTAACATTAAACAGTAGCCCCTGGGCTTTTCCCTCTTCCCACTGTCAAGGATACACATACACATGTGCCTACACTGAAGAATCCAAGAGACCAACAGATGGCTGTACAGACATAGTTCTGACCTATAGTAAGTATATTACAGTGTGGGGGCGGAACAAATCCGGATGTGTTTGTGACCAAACTCACAGAGGCACAATCTGACTTGCTGGTTTGAGAAGAAATGATATCTCAAGCTAGTCATTTAAAAAAACACGAACTACACTGAATAATTGAGGGGAAGGCCATCTTAGCAAAAGGGACTAAAGGATTCCACCAACCCACGCCTTCATTTGGAGCCCAGGATCTGCTGGCTGGGCGGTCACCCACATGAAGGATGCTCTGTCCTCATATAGGACATTGGGACCCCCACTGAAACAAACATACCAGGAGCTGGTGTGCCCACCAAGGAGGTTACACAGCCAGGAGGAAGCATCCCTGCCCTATCACAGCAGGCGGAGTGAAGCTGTGAACGAATCATAGAAACGATTCCAATTCCGGGAGAACAGGCCAGGCGGTGTGGCCTGGAGCAGGTCGAGGGCACGAGGCAGTCTCTTAGCAGCTCTGATTGTAATCACTGCAGAGACTGGGGTAAACCTCAGGCTGACAAAGCACCTGAGCGTCTCGGATTCTTGACGTAGCTCCATCTCAGGGCTGAGCATTTCCAAGAGCCACAAATCACCCTGGAAGTGAAAAGTATCCAGATCTTTCCCCAAAACAAAAATGAAAGCCTGGCTCTTAATCATTCTTCCCTTGCAGGAAAATGTTTCTTTTCAAGAAGATTTCCTTTTATTTCTGATTTCTCATCATCATGACAGAACGAAGGGGCGCTCCTCCAGCCAACAGAGACAAATTCACTTTCCTTCCCTCCTTCCATCACGTCCTCTGTTCACTCCGATGCCTTTGGTCCTACCTCTCAGGCCTTGGTTCATTTTTCCATTTTTAAAAAGACCTCTCCCAAGGAGGTTCCTTTTATTTGTTCCCTCAGATGGGAATTGGGGAATCCTTAGAGGGTCACTGCAGTGTAGATGGCAGGAAGTGGCCCCATCACGCTTGGTGGTTATCACCTCCCTTTCGTCCTGCTTTTCTTGTAAAACCAAGTGATTAATGGATGCAGTGGCTGAGCCTGCATTTCAGGCTGAGTAGCAGGTACCTTGTCAGAAATTGCTTTACCCGCTTTGCCCACTCTGCTCTCCCAGGTGCGCTAGGGTGGGCTGATCCCTTTACTGTTCGTTTTGCATCCTTGCTCTGCGTCTCTTTCTGTCCCTTTGTCATCTCCCATTGTTGCTGCCGGGCCTCATTCTGGTGTCACTTCCTCTGGGCAGCCTTTCCTTTTGTCTACATTTCCCCGCCCCTACCCCACTGTTCTCGTTATCTTTCTTTTTAAATTAATTAATTAATTAGTTAATTATTTTTGGCTGTGTTGGGTCTTCATGGCTGCGCGCAGACTTTCTCTAGTTGTGGCGAGGGGGGGCTACTCTTCGTTGCTGTGTACAGGCTTCTCATTGCGGTGGCTTCTCTTGTTGCGGAGCCGGGCTCTGGGCACACGGGCTTCAGTGGTTGTGACACGTGGGCTCAGTAGTTGTGGCGCACGGGCTTAGTTGCTCCGCAGCATGTGGGATCTTCCTGGACCAGGGCTCGAACCCATGTCCCCTGTAGTGGCAGGCAGATTCTTAACCACTGCACCACCAGGGAAGTCCGTCATTGTTATCTTTTGAGGGATTTGAATCCGCCCTGGTGATGTAGAACTTTTTTTTTTTTCCTTCAGAAAATATTTACTGATGCCAATTCCTAAGACCTTTCCTGTCCTGTTTTTTGTTTGGTTGTTTTCTTTCTTCCAAATTCTTTTTTCTTTCTTTGTGAACTTTTCCTGCTGGGGTTTTGGAGACACCTAGAGTCATCTTTCTGTTCACAGTGGTTTTCAATAGTCACCTGGTTTCTAATCAATAAATCCTCTTTTGCCAGAAGACATTATACCTTATCCAGACTTGAAGGAAATGTCCAAATCTGAGTGTAAAGTACAATCTTACAATTTAATGTAACTAAGACGTTTCACAGGCTGCCATCATTTACCTCCAGTGTTTAGAAGAACTGGCTGCTAATTAGCTATGTTACCAGGTGAAAAGAAATCAGGCCTTCCAAGTTTCAGTTTTCTTATCTGTGAAATCATAGGGGCTGGATAAAATAATTGCTAAGCTCCCTTACTATTTAAAACTGCTAAAATTCTTTTTTTTTCTTTTTTTGCTTCTTGGTATTGTACTACTTTTTTTAAAAAATTATTTTTTTTTGGAGTATAGTTGATTTACAATGTTGTGTTAATTTCTGCTGAACAGCGAAGTGGTTCTATTATACATAGATGTACATTGTTTTCCAAACTCTTTTCCATTATGGGTTATCACAGGATATTGAATATAGTTCCCTGTGCTCTACAGTAGGACCTTGTTGTTTATCATTTTATATATAATAAAAAATGTGGAAATTCTTATGTTTCATTCTTGCTGTAAGAATATCAGCATCTTTTCTGTATAACCCTTTGGTGTTAGATGCATTCTTTCCTTTCCATCTGTAGGCCGCTCAAAAACACATCCTGTGGTCCCATGCCTGTATGGGATGCCAATTCTGCCTTTGTCTCTGTTGCATTACCAACACGATCTTTCTTCTCATTCATACGTTAACAGGTAACACACGTGCACACATGTACACACAGTGTTTATGTTCATGCTGACTCCGATGCGGAAGAACAAACACGCAGAAGGTGCCTTACGGGATGTGCAGGCTTTGAGGAGTTGCTGAGATGGCCTTCCCAAGTAAAGGTTTGTAGGATTCTTGCTTGTGTAGGCATTTGTTTACTCAACTCTGCTCAAACCAAACAGGGAAATATTTGCAGTGCTCTCAGCAAATTGCGTGGGTCAACAGTCCTAAAGAGTATCTTAAGCCAGATTAATCAAAAATGAACCACTCCAGCAATCAGTCTGATGATTCCCGTCCTAATTTCACAAATGTGGACACTTGAAATATCCCACTTACCACGTTTCCTGAGATTTAGTCATCATGGTGGTCGTATGGGGGAACTTGGGCAAGGATGCTCCTCCCCACTTGACAGAGGAAGAAACGAGAGCTCAGAGAGGGTCCGGGACCTGCACAAGTGTCCCTCTACAGTAGGATGGAGAAGCTCCTGGCTAACAGGGAGCTGCCGCTGAACACGGCAGCCTTTGGGTTTCCTAACCTGCCCAGGTAAACCCAGGCCCTGCCTCTCCTCCCCTCACAGAATATAAACACGCAGCTCACTGCCTGGATGATGTGGCAGGGAAGACACCTCGTCTTCCCTCGGCTCTGAAGCCTGCAGAGGCATCGTCACAGTGGGCCTCCTGCCAGCAGGCTCTGAGGACAGTGCGCTAGAGACGGCAGGTCACACCTATTCCCAGCCTCTGCCGTCCCGGCCACGAAGGGCCAGGCGCAGGGTAGGGGCGAGGCCAGGGGCCTGCAGGGACCCTGAGCTGGGTGCCTCACTCCTCCACGCCTGTCCCCTCTTCCCCTACCCCCAGCTCCTTCCACTGAGAGATAGTAGAGCTCATACAGGAGAACACATGACTTTCTCATTATCCTAACTTTTCTTTGGTGAGTATGAGCTAGCCTCCACCCACCAGGTTTTACCCCAGGAACATGGACCCTCTGATCCGTTTCCCTTAACCTCCTTTCGCAGTTGTAGACCTCACAGAACCTTGCAACACACAGGGTCCTGGCTAGCCTTTATTCAATCCAAAAATATATGGGCCTAGACACAAATGTTTGGAGGTACTTTATGCATAATAATCCCAAGCTAGAAATTACCCAAATGTCCATCAAAAGGAGAATGGATGGATGAACTGTAGCCTATTCATACAATGGAATGCCTTAGAATTAGAAAGCAAGAAACTATGGATACAAACAATGACAGGAACAGATCTCAAAAACATCCTGAGTTGAAACAATGAGCCCCTACTATGTGACTCCTCTTGGCAGCATGCCATTTATAGGCAGTTTCAGGAACAGGCAAAATGAACCGGTGGTGATAGAAATCAGAACTGGGGTGGGGAAGGGGGGTGGGGGTGAAGGGAGGGGAGCAGATTGGTTAGGACAGAAGCATGAGGGTCTTTCCAAGGGTGATGAAAACGTTCTCTGTCTTGACTGGGGTGGTAGTCACACGGCTCTATGTAATTATCAAAACTCACCGATCTAGCCAATTCAGATCTGTGTGTAAATTATATTTATTGTGTTTAAATTATCCTTCAATTTGAGATATTGATAGTATTTTAAAGAATGAGTATCTGCTCAAACCATTGCATAAATACCACAAATGTCTCTTCAACCAGGCCTCTGTCACCCTGACGTAGCTAAATGCCCCCCTCTTCTGGGCTCCAATTTATATCATTACTATATTTGCAGGCAGTGTTGAAATTTGTCTCCCTGCAAATCTGAGCTTTTCGTGAGCATAGGGTCTAGGCCTGGCATAGTGTCTGGCTAAGCTGGTATCTGTCAGATCCAAAAAGCCCCAGGAATTCTCATCTCACCTGAGGGACACGTGGAAGAAGTAGCCACCAAGGATTCCGTGGAGAAGCTGATGTCCATGTGGCTGAAAAGTAAGGTGAGGCTCATACTATGGGTGTGAGGCTTTCCCAGAGGGGGAGGGGGAGGGGCTTTTCCATACGGGGGGACATTTAAAGGGATTGAGGGCTATGTTCAGGGTTTGCTAACCCCGCAGAGTATGAAACCAGAGCAGGCGGCCTCAGGAGGGATGGAGTGAGGAGAACATCACTCCTTAGATCAGCAAAATGAGGAAGAACAGCTGAAAACTGTGCCTCACTCCCCAGAAAAAGAAAAAGAGAAGGAACAAAAATGTTTAAAAGAATTTGGGGGCTGAAGGAATGTACTTCTGTGTGTACACTGGTCTGAATGAGCTGCTGAATAAATCAAGGTGCGTGCCTATTATCTACTCAAACGGAAGGCACTGGGCCAGGTCTGGGTTGGGCCAGGGGTCAGGTGGGCTCCAGCACAGCAGGACATGGTACCAAAGTCCAGCTTTGATGTGGCCAGCAGTGCTGGTTTTTTGGAGCCCTTGGAGGAAGAACAAAAGGCAGGCAGTCCACTCGGGAGACCCAGAGTTTCTAAGCTGAAGGAGAAGGCAGATCAAGAGGAAACAGTAGACCAGATAGCAAAAAAGGGGGTGGGGGCTCAGGCAGCTGGGGGCCCAGGTGAATTTCCCTGGCAGGAGTGGGCGTGGCTAGTTCTGGCCTGGTGACCTCAGCATCTGCCCTGGCTGCCACGGGGCAGGGCAGCGCCGGGCTGGGGCGGAAAGGGGATAGATGGCAAGAAAAGTTCCTTCCTTCATGGAACTTACAATCTGGTTGTAAAGACAAGACAAATAAGATGAGATTGAAATTGATTCAAGAGAGGAACAGAAGTCATAAAGGGATATAGGATTCATTGGTAAGTGATGGATGAGCATATGAGGGTGAGAGTCAAGTCAGTTCAGCCCATAATCATGAACTGGAATGCCTGCAGGGAGTGAACAGATAACGTAAAGGAGGGGCTCAAGCCAAGTTGCTTCCTTCATCACAGCAGAGTGTGTACAGACTAAGTAGCCAGGAGGACTCAGCACTTCCTCAAAGAACTATGCCTTCTCCCAGCTTCTCAGTCAATCTGTTTTCTTACTTGTGATGGAGACATGGATCCTGAGAAGTATCCCTCACAACAAAGAAAACTACAGCTGCACTCATCCTCCTGCAGGGGAGACCACAGGGAGGAACAGGGGAGGTGCCACCTTCAGGGGGCGTGCCCAGGGGAAGGGGCGGCCCCTGGGGAACACCAGCTAATTTTGGCAGTATGGCCATGCGTTCCCACTTTTCAAGAGATGCCGAAGAGAGAACAGACTTGTGGTTGCCAAGGGGGAGAGGGAGTTGGGGAGGGATGGATTGGGAGTTTGGGATTAGCAGATGCAAACTTTACCTAGAGAATGGATAAACAACAAGGTCCTACTGTACAGCACAAGGAACTACATTCAATATCCTGTGATAAACCATAATGAAAAAGAATACAAAGAAGAATGTATATATACATATAACTGAGTCACTTTGCTGTACAGCAGAAACTAACACAACATAGTAAATCAACTATACTTCAAAAAAATTAATTTTCTTAAAAAAGAGATGTCTAAAATCCAGATTCCATGGGAAATCTCTGAATTTTTTAATGTGGGCCTTCATTATTTTTTACACTGTAAGCCAAATAGAACATGTTATTAGCCACCACCTTGACATCTTTTTGAGAGAGTCAATCTAATTTGAGGTAAGAGATAAAATCTCTATTCCAATCACAGTATTGGTTTGGGAAGATGGAACGGATAATGTAGCTGAGTACCAGCCAGGCTGTCCTGCTCTTTGGAGTCTAGGTGTAGAGACACAGACTCTACAGTTCAGTGTCCCGGAGAATTCCAACACCTCCCTAAGATGTCTGCATATTCCTGGCGTAGGAAGGAGGAGGTGTCTTCTCCACGTGATCAATAAACACTGGACCAATGAATGAACACATCAACCCAAAGGGAAGCCCAGTCTCCACAGCAACAACAGCAAATGTGTCACGTACTCCAGGGATTCAAACTCAATAGAATTTCTAGAATGTTTTGGGGAATAAGAACATCATTCTTATTCACACCAAGTCCTCCACTGTTTTTTCTCCCCCATCCTCATGGTCCTTAGCACCTCTCCCACCTGTGTAGTCTGGGGACTCTAAAATCTTCACCATCTTTCATGCAAAACAACTCAACTCTCCTGACAGCAGCCTTGGTACCAACCAGCATGCAGGCCCGAAGGAATCTTAGAAGGGTTACCAAGGAATTTTCTCAGGGAAAGACAGTTCCCTTCCCAAGAGGAATTCCAGGGCCAACTATTTAGATAGTAATATGTTGCCAACTCATTACATAACAGTAGCCACTAACGTTGTTTGCAGCTCTTGTTTTTTCCCAATTTGATCCTTTTCCCAGTGAAGTAGGTTGATAAAACAAATGAGAAAAGCTCCAGACAGAAGACCTCAGTAATCAGACAACTTATGGGAATTCTAACCTAACTTGTAGGTTAGAGAGCTGAGCCTCAGACACAGGGCTCTGATTCTGTACTGCAGTTAAAGCAAGACCATCAAAGCAATTGCTGTAAATGATCTCCTCTGGCTTCATCCTGATTCTCTCTAAGTTAGACTGTGACTCTTTGTGTAGGTCAAGAGTTGGCAAGCTTTCAAGGGGAAGGCCTTAGGCGGCGCTCACAAGTAAGGCTGATCTGGACCCCAGAAGTCTGTGGTGGGGAGCCCACAATGAGAGTTGACCCTGGCTCATCAGATAGCTGTCTCCAAGGTGCAAGAAAGACTGACAATGGCCCTTTGCTAAAGAGATTCTTTGCCTTCTTTGGCATTGGAGGTTGGATGTTAATCGTAGATATTAATTTTTTACATGGGCTCTGTGTCTACTTGTCCCCCTGGTGTATAATTTTCCTAGGGCTGCCGTAACAAAAAACCACACATGAGGGATTTCAACGCATTAGAAGTTTATTCTCTCATACTTCTAGAGACTAGAATTCTGAAATCAAGGTGTCAGCAGGGCTGCGCCCCTTCTGAAGGCTCCAGGGGAGAATCCTTCCTTGACTTTCCCTCGTTTCTGATGGTTGCCAGCATCCTTGCTATTCCTTGGTATTGGTGATCACTGTCTCCATCATCTTATGGCCTTCTTCCTTCTGTCTCTCTGTGTCTCCAAATCTCCCTCTCTTTATAAGGACACCAGCCATTGGATTTAGAACGCACCTTAATCCAGAATGACCTCTTCTTAGCTAATTACATCTGCAAAGACTGTATTCCCAAACAAGGTCACCTTCTGAGGTTCCCTGGTGGACAGTCATTTTGAGGACACTGCTCAGCCCAGTAGAGTGAGTATTTATCTGCTTAGGTATATCTGCTAACAATATCAAAAGCAAATTCAGAAGTCTCTGGACTCTGAGTTTTAGTGAGGAACTCTTGTCTTGGGACTGGTTTTCCTAAATAGCATTTAAGGACCCAAGTCTACTGACTCTCTGGGCATCAAGCCAGACTTATCTTGTTAGGGCTTGATTTTGGCTTGAATTATTAGCTCCAAACATTTACATTTGGCTTAGGAAAGAAATATTTCTTACTCAGCAATACTGAGACAAGGTTATTAACCTCAGCATTAGATTTACATTTTACCCGGGCTTCCAAAGTAGTTCTGGAAGGCTGGAAAGCAACCCTCCATCTTTCTCGGATCAAATACCCACAAGGACTCTGCTTACATTTAATTTTTATTATAAAGGCAGAAACAGTGAAACAATATATGCTAACCACATGTTACTAGCCACAGTCAATAAAAAGCTTTTATTCCGTGAGACTTAAGCTCAATGAACATATGTCATGTCATGAAGTGATCGCGAGAAAAATGTGTACAAATAAGCACTTGCCAAACCTCCTTCCTCCGAGTGTATAAACCAAAATCATGATTGAAATCTGAAAGACAGAGAGACTTGACCGGAGAACTTACCATCCTCAGTGGCTCCCATGCACTGCCTCTCCTTAGCCCTCTGTGGGCGACTCTGCTTTCCCTTGTCCTTCTCTTTACTCTTGTGTTTTTTCTCCCTCCATTGATACCTCTGTGAGAGTTTAAAGAGATGAGGAGGAGAGCCTGTCTTTACTGAACCTCGAGTGTTGCATCCTCTCCTGAGAAACTTGTAGCCAGATAGAAGGTTCCAGATGTTGGGCTAAGCACAGGCTGTAACTTCCATTCCTTCCCAACACATATAAAAAATATTTTAAAATAGATTTATGAGCACATGCACAGAAACAAGAAAAGACAAGAAACAGAGCAGTCACCCCAAACGACAGAGGCAGAAGGAAGCCCACAACTGTAAGTGTGGACTGCCCCATATTCCTACAAGGGACCAGGTCGAGAGAAAGGCAAACACTCAGGGAAGGGGATGGGTCTCCGTCCCAGGAGGAGTTGGTGGGGGGCGGGGCCTGGGGGTGAGAACTACACTGCCCACCTCCCACTGGGCCTGGCAGCAAAACGCTCCCATGTGTCTGGGCCGGAGCCCGGCTGCCACATGGTGTGGGAGCCCAAACTCCCATCCTTGCCAGAGCCCAGGATGAAGTCACAATGAGATCATCTCTCCAGAAACCCTCAGACCCCGCATAAGTAAGGGAGAGGCCCCCAGTCAAAGTCCAGCAGCATTAAGGACAGGCGGCCAGCACCAACGAGGACCAGCTTACAACTGAGGGAAGTACACATCCTCAGGGAATAGAGGAGGAAACAGCTCCATCAGGAATGGGTGATTGCAGAATAAATAAGTTAGAAAGTCTGGAAATGAGGAACAGAGTTACTGAAACAAAAACTCAAGAGATGAGTAGAATCTGAGTACAGTTTGAGAGTGAATTCATGAAATAAAGATGAAACTGAAGGAATCTTCCAGAATGGATCACACAGAACCAAAGAACAAGAAAATATGGAAGAAAAGCTAAGGAATGTGGAGGGTTAATCTAGAAGTTCCAAAATTTATCTGCTGAGTTCTAGGATCCTTGAGGGATGGTGTTTGAAAAGTGATGCCTGAGAGTTTTCCAGAAGAAAAGACAGAGGCCTGAGGCCTTAGAGAAAATGCCTCACAGCGTGCCAAGCAGAATACATGTTTTTAAAAATCCACACTTGGATACGTTTTGATAAAAGTTCGGGACATAAAAGGGTAAAGAGGAAAATCTTAAAATCTACGAGAGCAAGAGGGAGACGGGGACGCGCACACACACACACACACACACACACACACAGACCTCATAAAATTTCCTCTAGACGTGCAAATTCAGAGAGTAAAAAATTCCTTTGTCTCAAAGTCGGATCTTCCAGGGAAACATTTTGCAGTGTTAACTACCATCTCTCTTAGTTTCTGGGTCTCAGTGGGAACAAGGGGCCAGCAGCCATTCTAGGACTTAGCTTCTCTGTGAATCGCCCGCTTATGCGTTAAAACTCCTGCTGCCCTTTTCCCACCAACCTCAGGAGACAGCACATTGCTCCCCTCACTAAGTCCTAGAAGACAACTTTTGAAACTGGGCAAATAAATAAATCAATATTCCTTGAGTTGCTACTTTATTAAAAACAACTTTTTCCTCCCTAAATTCCCAAGACATTTCTCTTCACTTTTCTACCTTCTGCAGACCCTTGAGCATATTTCTGAAGAAAACCTTCCCCCAAATAATATTTTTAGAAAGGTTTCCTCTTATTTTCTCTTGCTGTTTTTTTTTCTATAGCAGAGTGCAGCACAGGTTCTGTAAACAGCTCAAGTAAATGTAAATTTAAGTAGAGATTTAAAATCGTTTTCTTCTTTGATTCTATGAACTTTTGTCCTAATCATTTATTTCTAAAATGATGTATCATTAGTGAAATAAAGAAAGTTTTCAAAGAGTGAAACAGACCTAAGATTTTACGTACAGTACTGAGGGGTGCTGTACAATATTTAGAGAAATTTTCAAGGAGATGAACTTTGTAATGAGACCACTGGGTATATTTTGTTTCATCTTCCAACGATAGAGTAGGCAAAAAGAAGGTTCAGGAAGGAGGTATTATAGTGAGTCAGCAAAAGCAATGACTTCCTAAGTTCAGCTGTCCAGAGATTCCCCTCCTTATCTGTGTCACCCTTTTTTGGATCCACTGGATGACATCGTGGATGAGTGATCGTGGTCCTGGGGAGGTCACTCTGGGTGGAACCAGGACCCAGCATCCACAAAATCCATCCCCAACCTCCATGCACTCCTCCTGGCTGATATCCAGGTGACACTCATTGTCCCCACAGCTTGCAGGCATGTCTGGCAGACTTGCTGGGCAACCCTGCAGAACATTTGCATGGTGACTAGAGGGACTCATTCATGCCCAGCAGGGGGGTCCTTCAGCGGGAAGAGAGCATCCAGACACAAACTTGACAAGGTGACAATTGTCATTTGTCAGAACAAGCAGATGGTTTTAGGTGTAGCCTCACACCCGCCCTACATTAGATGCCTTACATATACTTGTGGAACTGGTTCTTTAATTAGTGAATTTGGGGCAAGTATCAAGGAGTGGAACCTCCAAGTTGTCAACTGAAAAAAATGAACAACTTGAGAGGGGTGAGTTAAGTTTTATTTGGGGCAAAATTGGGACCATAGCCCGGGAGACAGCATCTCAGATAGCTCTGAGGAACTGCTCCAAAGAGATAGGGGGAAGGTCAGTATTGTATATGGTTTTAGTGAAGGGGAGGACGTGCAGTCAAGCACATATTTTGGCAGAAGCTTGCTGCTAGCCCCAAGAAGCAGATGTCATTGTTAATGATTTGGTGCTCTTCTAGATATGAGGAGATGCAAGAATTGGGCTCATAAAATCTCCTGAAAATATCTAACTATCTAAGGACCTGTTCTGCCAGTTTTCCCCAGAGCACATAGCGCTTCATTCCTGACCTCCACCCTGAACTCCTTTCAAGGGCTGTTGAAGGTCAGCAGCGTTAGCAGCTCATGATTGTAGAGGTAGATGGCAAAGTGCCAATCTGTAGCTGGCAAAGTCAAACTGAAGAGCATATTTGTGCAATTGTCTCTGAGTCACTGGAGGAATACAATAGATATGGCAAATCGATACTGGGGTGGGGAAGAGATTCTCCCTCTTTTACCAGAAGTTACCACCGTGCTGCCATATTGAAGTACCAAAGGATGGACGGCCCCTGCAGAGGAGTTTCAGCCAAGCATCCATTGGTGGTGGACTTTCGGTGGCCTTCAGCTTCCAACAGCAATGGAAGCAGCAAAGGGTCTTCATGGGCATCAGATGTCTTACCAGTAGGGGTCATTACAAACATCAGGAGGAGAAGAAAGTTTGGCAACTATGACCACCATCACCTGGGAGGTGGGATGGCTGGGACTACAGGCAGACATGACATACTGATAGGGACTCCCATATCTGGATGGCACTGGGGGGAAGGTTGTATGTCAGTCGGTGTTCAGGTGCATGAAACTGAACATATCCTAGCTGTTTTCAACAAAAAGAGGACTCAGTACAAGGAATTAGGAATGTATAGAATCCTTGGGAGGTCTGGAAAACAGGATAGAGCCCAGAACAACACCAAATTGGCCCACTGGAAAGAATCACTACCTCTGCTAGGGAGGTGGTGGTCAAGAGACCACCACCAAAGGAGCAGAGTTCAAAAACACATCAGCAAGTGCTGTCCAGCGGTCGGGAAACACAGTGGCTTCTCTGCACCCCTGAAAGTGATGGCCGGACCCTGATGCTGAGTCAGGCAGCCCAGCATCACCAGCACTGTAGCTCCCAGGGGCTGCAGCTGAGACCACAGGCTCAGCTTTGTTGTTGTTTTGGGGTTCTTTTTGCCTCTAGATGGTGTGGGCTATGAAATGTGGACACTGTACCTGCTTTACAAGATTATTTTGAAGATTTATTAAAATAAATTAAGATGAAATAAGTGAAAAGTTCAGCTGTTATGCAAGAACAGTCATTTTAGGTGAAAAAAACTTTCTTTCCTCCAATGAGTCAGAAATAAATCCTATTGAGCAAACTTTAGACAGGACCCTCTTAGAGAAAGTTTAGTAGCAGTTAGTACTTGGCATTTATGATGATAAACATACCTAGTAAAATGTGAGTCCTTTCCTCCAACAGCCACCATCCCGGGGAGATTTAATTAACTTTTAGCAATATCTCTGACTTACAACCCCAATGTGCTCTTTCGTCTGAGAGCTGGCATCATCCCCTGCCGTGACCTGGAGAAAGGAATCATGTACCCCTAGATCACCCCCCAGTGGAGAGTCTGCTCCGGGCGTGTCCCCTGAGAACCAGTCCTCCTCCAAATCCATCCCCATCCAAACAACTCCCACCCCCGTCCTCAACCCAAAGCAGCTTCCAGGTGTTGAATTAGTCTTACAGTTTCGGCGGAAAGAAGTGCTTAATTATGTTAATGTATTAATATAATGACTTGCTCTCTCGGTTTTAGGAAACCTATTAGAACAGACCTGAAAACCGACCTTAGAATTCGTCTCTAACAGGATTTTATATATTAGCCAGTGTGGTTAAAGAAAGGGAGAAAGGGAGGAAGAGGGGAGAGAAGGAGAGAGGGAGGAAGACAAAAGAGGAAAAGAGCTCTATGCAGATCTTGTGCTTTCTATTTAAAGACGTGTCAGCCCGGAGTGGGAAACAGAGCAAGCCTGTCTGGACAGATTTAGTCTAGATTTACCACAGGGAGCTGGCTCTCCCTGACACGTCTTGACTTAAAACCAGCCTCTCTGCCATCAGTCACAGCTCGGGTTCCCCTCAGCTTCCTCGGATGAACCTGGAGAACCGTCCACTGCTCTGATCGCACGGGATCAGTAAGAACAACAGAGTGAAGATACGTCCCCGCTGAGCCCAGGACCGGGGCTGCTGGGGTCTCCATCCCGAGCAGTTCTCATTATACAGCGCAGTCCCCCGCAGTCCTGTTTCTTAAACTATCCCAGGGCGTTTATACAAACAATCTGATTGGCTAGTGGGGGAGAACATCCCAGAGGCTGACCTGTGTGTGGAAGAGGCTCTAGAGGAATGTGACGGCCACCTCCTCCCACAAACACTGGAAATTCGACTGGGTGTAGCGCTGTGTGCAGCGGGGCTGAGGCTCTGCCCTGGCTGAGTTTGAAGGCACTTTCCCGGGTGTGGAACAGTTTGGCTGACCTGACCACTTCCCTAACGACAACATTAGGCACTTGAATGGCACTTTGTGGTGCAGTGTTTTCCCCTATTTCCATTTCACTCTCCAGCGCGCCGATCTGGAGAGACGGTAAAGCCATTTGACACAAGTCCTGCCACCAGTCGGCGGCTGATGCAGCTCTTCTGTCCAGTGACTCAGTCATGCAACAAACCCGGAGCAGCGGGATGAGCTGAGAGCACGAGGCCCGGGAAAGAGACAAACCAAAGGCAGGTGCTGCTCAGGAGGAAGAAAAACGCTTTCTCATCTGTTTTGCCAGACGTGGCAGACTTTAGCGCTTTTTTTTTTTTCAGGGTATGTGCCCAGTAGTGGGATTGCTGGGTCATATGGTAGTTCTATTTTTAGCTTTTTTTTTCTTTTTTTTTTAGTTTCTGCTTTATAACAAAGTGAATCAGTTATACATATAAATCTGTTCCCATATCCCTTCCCTCTTGTGTCTTTAGCGCTTTTGAATGCTTTCCGTTATCCTCCATGGAAGGTTTTCCAGGTCTTTACTATAGGAGAGATGAAACTGTGCTTAATCCCATCACAAAACCGAGGCTGGCGTGATGGTCTGGAGAGTCAGCATCATTTAGGACCTCACAGGGGCTGGTCAGAGGCAAACGCCAGCTGCCACCCATCTTTTTGCTGCAAGATGTGGAGAGGTAGTTTCCCCTCCCTGAGCCCCGGTTTCCTCATCTGCAAAGTAAGAAAGTTAGCAATACTCTCACACAGGGTTATAAAGCAGTGGAATAACTTTTAGGAAATATCTTAAACAGTAAAGCTCTATACATAGTTATTATTCTTCAACTGGTTCAGAAAAAGAGCAGAAGTCCCCCAAATAGACATTTCAGTGACTGCGAAAATCCAAGACCAACTCATTACATTTTCTACTAATGATACCACTGAACTTTAAGGAAATTATAAAGGTAACAGCATGGCATTAAAAGGAGCGTGTTATAGATTCAGACAACAGGCCCTTCCCCCCACTTCACTGTTTAAATCTGAGCAAATCTTGCCTGTGAAACGGCCATAGTAGTCACACAGTTTTATTCTGCAGGGATCTGTGCTTTGTGTTGTAGGTGTGTTCAAGAGACCTCGTTCTAAAGGTCAACGATGTCATTGGGGAAGCTCCACTTTCTTGTCTCTTGGTTCCTCTTTGCTTTGACACCTAAGCCCTGCATTCAGTTTCCTTGGTGTTTCCCTCCCTGGGACTGGCTGGTGTGTTCAGTTGCTTCCAGGTTGAGGCTCTCATCACCTGGGTCCCATCTGCCAGGATCAATGCGACCCTAGTTATCTGGATAAAAGCATCCAGGGGCTCTTCCTCTGCAGCCTGCAAACTCAACGCCTGGCTTTGCCAACATCGCGGTCCAGGAGATTCTTCTAGTTCTTTGCAACTTCTCTCCAAGCAGAGCAAAGGAGTATCAGATAAGAAGCAGGGAAGACAGGCCTCTGATGGTTGAGGCTGGAAAGCTTGCACTCACGTGCAAGCTGCCCAGCCCATCCAAGTCCCCTGTCCACAGCTTTCCTGGAGGTGGTGAGTGTTACCCAAGCTCAGAGGTCATCGCCTGGCCAGGTAAGCGAATACGATTTATAATACGAGCATTTCCTGCCTCAGCTCTGCTGGAGACTTTTCTGTTTTATTTTATCTTCTTCTGGAGATAAAACAGGAAGTGAAACTGAAAAATGCACAAGTCGTTCAGGCAAATAAAGGACCCAGTTTCAGCTTCCATCATGCTAAATTCTTTCCCTAATTCCTATAGTCAGATCAAATGTTAGAGACCACTTCAATTTCTATGGGAGTGATTCTGTCTCCCTGCATCCTGAGCCATGCTCAGTCTGGAACAGTGCCCCTTCCAGGAGCCCATGCATTTTATTGACAGGTACTTACTGGACAGTCCTTCTAGCCTCTCCTTCAAAGATGGAGAAAGACTACTTACCCTAAAGGATACCCAACTTAGCTGAGAGCTGTGAACGTCACTGAGCATTTGTCTGAATTGCACCAAATCTAGTTTTAAAACCAGAGAATCAGAAGATTCTCAATCAGACTCTATGGTCATCATTACTTATGAAATGTCTATTATAGTCTAGGTCCTGCAGGGGCTGTCAAGAAAATGAAATAGTGTCCTTCAAGGATTTACCAGCTTGTTAAAGAACCAGCACGATCATGTTCATCAAATCCTCTCAGTATCCTCTTGTATTAATCAGGGTTGCAAGAATGGAACCCATTCTAGGTAGGTTAAGCAAAAAAGGAACTTATGAACAGATATCAAAGCACTCACAGAACCTCCCAAGATTCGACCTTGGAGTTTTCACAGCCAGGAAGAACACATATGCACTCTTTCCAGCAGATTACTCCAGCAGAGACCCTGGGTAGCCTCCTCTGGACACAGATCATGGTCACCCTGTGGACCCACTAGGACCTCTGCCCTACAGCCTCTGAAATCATGGGACCACTCTGCTACACTCTACACCCTTGCCAGCCAATGACATGCTTCTTCTCTTTTAAATGGGTGCCCGATTAGCTGAGTGTAAGTCAGGTGGCTGGACCTCAGGTGCCAGGGAGACGGGAAAGATTTCACTATCATTAAAGATTTGGGAGTTTGCGGTTAGCAGATGCCAACTATTATATATAGGATGGATAAACAACAAGGTCCTACTGTAGAGCACAGGGAACTATATTCAATATCCTGTGATAAACCATAATGGAAAAGAATATGAAAAAGAATATATATACATATAACTGAGTCACTTTGTTGTATGGAACAAATTAACACAACATTGTAAATGAACTATACTTCAACAGCAACAAAAAAGATTTGGCTTCTACCAAGGGAAGGCTGGATTCATTCCTATGTTCCCCAAATACGGAAAACCCATAAAGATTCTGACACCCACAAAGAGACAAGTCTTCACCAGTGGAATCATGCTAGCTGGTACCTCATCATTTCACGGCTAGTTTGTGTGTAGCCTACTAGTGTGCTTCCCGTCCTTCCTGGCTCTTCTTTCCCCACTCCTGACTCTACGCAATTCTTAGGTTCATTTTTCTAAAATGGAGCTCCAGTTCGTCAATGACCCCCCACTAAAATGCCAGTATTATTGGCAGGGGCTCAGCATTAAGCAATTAATACCAGTTTAGTCTATGTGATTAATCAGGGGAACAGGCACCATCCCAAGAAGATGGAACACAGCATCAGTCAATTTCACGAGGGATGGAAAAGACCCAGAGGATGGTGGAAGCCCTGAAGCAGGGGACCAAGGTGACAGAGAGGGTGGAGTGGGAGAAGACAGCTCTAAGCTAGCAGGTATTTGTCATTCTGCAAGTCCTGAGGGCTCAGATGAATGAGACACAGTCTAGCCAGGAACCAAGAGCCTGGAGGGGTCAATCCCAGTGCAGGGCAAGCCTCCATCACTGAGTGGTTGACCTAGAACTTAGCCATGTGCTTGTGCCCCTGTCCCCCAGCCCCCAGACCATAGCTATGCTTGAATTGAACCAGTCCATTCTCAGCACAGCGGAGTCCAGGAAGGAAAATCCTACTTACCATCCAGAAGAAGAAGGGCCTGGGTATACAGAGGGAGCTTCGTCTTGCGGGGAGGCCACACACTGCCACCTTCTTAGTCCAATTTTGAACCATTTAGGTCAAACACATTTTTTTGTGAGTGAGGCAGTTCTGTGCTTCCTTTGAATGACCATTCAGGAGCTCAGGAATAATCTGAAAGACTCTTCAATTGATTTCATTCATCTTTTTTTCTGACATTTGCCAGCCCAGGAGCGGTAGCTTATCATCACTCAGCCTTTACGTGGCTTCATTTCTTCTGTCTGACATTGAAGCCAGAGTATGTGTTTTACTTCCCATCCACTTTCTTAGACCTTCCAGTTCTGCTCTCTGAGGCTGGAAAGCCCAACTCCCTGAGGGGCACAAGAATATTCATGCTGTACTGCTCCCGTAAGACAAGAAAAGAGCAAACCCGGTGATTCTACAAGAAGCAGAGCTGGACTGGTGGCCAGGCCCTGAGCCTCTAGGGCACCTCTCGGCCTTGGCAGTCAGCGCAGCTACTTTCCTGCAAAGGCAAATGAGAAGATGCCTCTTTAGCCTGGGCTGGTCAGCCACGTCCTGCCCGGCTACTTCTTCGCTAGGAGCAGGGTGGGATGAGAAGGATGCACTGGAAGCTCATCTTCTCATCTTCATTTGGGTATTCGTCCATTCATCTATTCCCTACATGCCAGGTGCTGCAATAAATAAGGGACATGTCAAGATGCTGAAGCTCATGGAAGGAAGAGAGAAGGTTGACCCGTGGGCATGGTGCTTGGTGGTGATCAAAGGGCGAAGTTATCCCAGACTTCCAGGTAAAAAAATAAAACAGAAGAACCCCAGACAGAAACCTCTTCCCTTCCTCCAAACAATTCTGATCATTCTCCTTCCAGATGCCCACCCCTCACTAATACACACACTCTCCCAGGCTGTTGCACGTACCTCCTGTCTGCCATCGGGCTCAGGATTTGAGAGGGGCACGGATGGGGGAAGGGAAGGGAGAAAAAGAAGAGAAGAGAAGGAGACAAAAGCCCTCCTTAGCTTAGTTTGGGCTCAAAATCCAGGAGGAGGGGAAACACCACTGCACGCATCCCACCCCACCCCCCTTCTGGTTTCTCCCTTCTCAAGCTCAGAAGTTGCTTCCGACCTGGACAGAACCACAGAACTCCCGCCTTCTCCTCGTGCTGCATGAGACCCTGTCACACACCCCACTGAAGGCTGCTGGCAGGTAAGTGTGTGTCGATCTTCTCCTGCTGCCCTAAAGCTGGAGCTTCCTTGGCGTGTGTGAGTGGCTATAGGAGAGTGACATATATTTGACATGCTGTCCTTGCCTCTTCATAACTGCCCTTTGGGGACATGCTAGCCCATCTGAGATTAAATTAGAAGAACAAGCCAGGAAAGAACATGGACAGGGAAGTCTTTAGTCACACAGGAATGCTCGCCAGTGTCTCCTCAAATCGTCCTCAGTTCAGCGCACATGAATTCAGAGATCTGCACCGAGGTTTGTAATGCAGGCCTGCCCCAAACACTGGAATCCACAGGGGCGCTCCTGAGGGAACCCGAGCAGGCCTTTCAGCTGCCGTCTGCCTGGTTATCACGGGGCACAGCCTGGCTATGAGGGAGAAATGAAGATTGGGAACGTCTAGTTAGTATAAAGGGCCCCCACTTCCTGATTCTAGACCTGGCCCACTCTTGCCCCTTTTACAGTCAAGAAATCAATTTCTTTCCTGTCTCATCCTAGCTGCTAGAGATCATCTGGGATCATCTACCTGCTGGGTCTTTTCTCCCAGACTTTGGTCTCTGGGTAGGTGAAGCTGGTGTGCTCTCTCTCAGCTCTAAGCCCCTTTGGAGCAGACAAGAGGCAGAGGTTCTTTGGGGTAGACAAGAGGTATGGGTTGTTGTTTGGTGTAGACAAGGAGTACAGGTGTTTGGGGGAAGTAGGCTGGGAGAAGGAAGGGAGAAGAGGTGTACTCTACATGTGGGCTACAGTCCAACCCAAGAAAGAAGCCCCTTGCCTTATATTCCAGGGTGAAAGTGCAACAAAATTATTGTGAATCTAATGTACTCAGTTCTCCTTCACACCTCTCCTGGACACATTTCCCTGTGATTTCCAATATGTGATTTTGTGGATTTGAAAGAGACGTTCTTTATAGTTCAAAATCCTAATTATGCATAGATTTCATCTTATATTTTCCCTCCCAGACTTGAAGTAAAATGTCATAGCATTAATTTCTGTATTATGTAGAAAAAAATCTGTCCCATAAAAGCAATATCAGGCTACCATTTAAAAAATAAACATATGTATCTCTCACTCCCTTACTCCAAAATCAATACACATTTTTTGAAAGCACTTAAAAGTAGGAGGTATCTTTAGCTTTCCTTCATTGTCTTAAACATCTGTTTGGTTGTCTCCCTATAGACATCCGCTAAATAATATGATTTATCTTGTGTAACCGATTTTAGGAAACTTTTTCATATATCCACCAAAAGGCATTTTAAATCACATCTTCTTTTCAACTTTAAAAAACCAAATGATTTCCTTATCTTGACATGATGTATCATTGGAGCATGAGCCAGAGACTTTGGAGGGTATTATCTATGGCTCCTTCACATGAAGGGCTCTTATCAAGCAAGCAAAGTTTACAATCACAGCAAGAGCATAGAAGGAAAACAAATGGTATGGTCAATAGTTCTCCATGTGAGACTTTTTCAAAGGATCTTACCTAGTAAACCTCTCCTTAAAAAGCTCACAGAGGATGTGATTTTTCATTAACTGGACAGCTATGGTAAGTGTGGTGAGTGAGGGGTGTAATGTTTTGCATGTTTTTCTCTTTTCACTGGCTATCAGCTAAGTCTCCTATTTTATCTCTTTTTGGACATTAGTTGAATTTTTCTCCCATGACTTCAAAGCCTTTGTCGCTAAAGATTTTCTATCATTACTGATGGTTTTGATCAGAAACTTAAAAACGATGATGCAAAGGTTACCTCTCTATCTTTCTTTTCTGCTTCCCTGGATTTGGTGACCAGCCAAAGGGGTGTCCCAGGGCAACTACCATCCCACCCTCACTTCACTCCCAAATCCCCAGCACCTCCTGCCCCAATCCAATTGTCAACTGACCTTGTTTCCTACTTCCCTTAGGGTGAAAACTGTCTTGGTTTGCCCAGGACTAAGTGTTTCCTGGGACACAGGACTTGTATTGCTGGGAAAGTCCCAGGTATACCCAGATGGTGAGTCACTCTAAAATTCCATGCCTTCTTAACCTTTCAAGGACATGATTCTAGCAAAACTCCTCCCTCTATGCTAAATCATCCATCTTCCCCTTGGTAGCACATCCTTATTTTTAGCATATGCCTCATATTTCTCAACTCCAAAAGCAATAATAAAACAACAAATCTCGGTTCTCTGATCAGCTGCACCCCAGTCCTATACTCCCCTTTGAGCAGAACAGCCTGACAGAGCTGAGTGTTTTCACTGTCCACAGTTCCCCTCCTGTTACTGTATCTTTTCTTTTTAAATTTGAATTTCTTTTTTAAAATTTATTTATTTATTTATTTATTTTTGGCCACCTTGGGTTTTTGCTGCTGTGCGCGGGCTTTCTCTAGTTGCGGCGAGCGGAGGCTACTCTTTGTTGCAGTGCACGGGCTTCTCATTGTGGTGGCTTCTCTTGTTGCGGACTGTGGTCTCTAGGTGCATGGGCTTCATTAGTTGTGGCTCGCAGGCTCCGTAGTGGTGGCGTCTAGGCTTAGTTGCTCTGCAGCATGTGGGATCTTCCCAGACCAGGGCTTGAACCCGTGTCCCCTGCATTGGCAGGCGGATTCTTAACCACTGCACCACCACCTGTTACTGTGTCTTAAACCCACTCCAATCAGCCCTCACCCTGACTGTGTCCCCTGGCCGTCAAAAACCACATGCAACTAAATCCAGTGTTCTCAGTCTTCCTCCTGCTTGGCCATCAGCAGTTTTGATCAGGTTGGCCACCAGATCCTTGGTATGCTACCTCAGTTGGCTTTCAAGACACCACGCTCTTGTTCCTTGGCCGTGCCTTGGTCGTACCTTCTCAGTGTGCTTCCTTATCGCTCTTCATCTCCTTGATGCATAATATTGGAGGGTCTCAGAGCTCCACCCTGGGTCTCCACCAGCAACATCAACGCCGTGGCCCGAGCCACCATCGTGTCTGAATTATCATAATAATGATCCTCTCTGGTCTCCCTGCTCTCAGCCTTCCCCCTGCCTACACAGCTGGTGCTCGGCTCAGGTCAGCTCATGTTGATGGCTCAGGTAAGATCCCTGAGAACAGAAACAGTCACAGCCTCTGGTTTAAATGAGCTCACAGTTTAGACAAGTGATGAGCAACGCTTTTATGAAAAGGGTAAATAAAAATTCAAGGCAATATATGATTAAATGCCGAAGTGTGTGGTAAGAACAATTTGTGCTATGTTCTTCACATGTTGTCACATGTGGGTTTTCTACCTGTCCGTGTACAAGTCACTCTAAAGTGATAAAGGATAGCTCATGGATAGGCCAAGGCTGAATTACAGAATATTTTCAAAGGAATGTCACTGCATTATTTTCAACGTATGAATTCTGACACTGCAGGAAGCTAAGCAGTGGGCTCCATGGAAGAAACATGCCCCCGTCTGCGATAGCTCTGATAGAGGTCCTTATAAATCACCTCAGGTGGGTGCATTTAACTAAGCCAAAGCAGAGGTGGGCTTGAAGTAGGCAATTGTGACATATTTGTGACTTCTCAGGCTGCTAGGAAAAGAAAGAGTGAAGCCTCCTCTCTTGCCATTTCCCAAGCTTCTTCTCACAGTGATGTATGATTTATAACAAGAGAGTTGTCAAAAACCCGTCTTCACACTGTTGATATTTCCCTAGTTTGAGCCATTTCCCTACCTCTCCACTTTGATGTTGGAGCCCAGGTCTACCTATATACGTACTTCAAATGGCAGTTTTGTTTTTTGTTTTTTTTTGTGGTACACGGGCCTCTCACTGCTGTGGCCTCTCCCGTTGTGGAGCACAGGCTCCGGACGCGCAGGCTCAGCGGCCATGGCTCACAGGCACAGCCGCTCCGCGGCACGTGGGATCCTCCCGGACCGGGGCATGAACGCGCGTCCCCTGCATCGGCAGGCAGACTCCCAACCACTGCGCCACCAGGGAAGCCTGGCAGTTTTGTTTTTTCAAAAATTTATTTATTCATTCAACAAATGTTTGCTGAGCACCTTATTTGTTCTAGAAATTGGTATAAGTACTACATACACAATAGTGAACCAAGAAGACACAATCTTTTCCCCATGGAACTGACATGGGAGCATTATGTAAAGATTCTCTTTAGTGGAGGCATATCGTTGCCCAGAAGAAAGGCTGGCAGTACATAGCTCAGAATACGTTGCCCAGAATTAAAGGGAGCTTTAGAAAATCTACAGCCTCTTCCCAGTAACTGTCTTAAAACACAAAAACCCACTCTGCATATTTGTAAGAGACACAATTTAAATATAAAGATACTGAAAGTTTAAAAATAAAAGGATGAAAAAAGGTATATAATTCAAACACTAATCCAAAGAAAGCTGGGTTTTGAATATTGAATTAGTCTGGAAACACAGAGGTAAAATCCAATTTGTCATGATGCATTTTCTTTTTACAAATTGACGTAGCCAATTCACTAAAATTTTGTTAAAGTTTTTTTGCATCTGTGTTTATGAGGGATATTTGTCTCTAGTTTTCTTTTCTACTAATTATTTTGTTAGGTTTTAGTATCAGGACAACACTGATCTTATAAAATAACATAGAAAGTGTTTTTTCCTCTTTAATTTTATGGAAGATTTTGTGATAAATTAGTATTATTACTTCCTTAAATATTTGGTAAAAGACATGAAAGCAACCTAAATGTTCATGGATGGATGAATGGATAAAGACAATGTGGTATATATATATATATATATATATATATATATATATATATATATATATAATGGAATACTACTCAGCCATAACAAAGAATGAAATCTTGCCATTTGTGACATGGATGGACTTTGAGGTCATTATGCTAAGTGAAATAAATCAGACAGAGAAATACCGTATGATCTCATGTATATGTGGAATCTTAAAACAAAACAAAACAGAACAGAAAAACTGAGCTCACAGATACAGAGAACAGAATGGTGGTTGCCACAGGTGGGGAATAAGGGGTGGGTGAAATGGGTGAAGGTGGTCAAAAGATACAAACTTCCAGTTATAAAATAAATACCTTGAAGATGTAATGGACAGGATGGTGACTATAATTAATAATACTGTGTTGTATGTTTGAAAGTTACTAAGAGGGTACAGGCATATCTTGTTTTATTGCAGTTCCCTTTATTGTGCTTCACAGATACTGCGTTTTTTTACAAATTAAAATTTTGTGGCAACCTTGTGTCAAGTAAGTCTATCAGTGCCATTTTCCCAACAGTATTTGCTCACTGTGTGTCTCTGTGTCACATTTTGGTGATAACTCTTTAAAAGGTAACATTCCTTCTTGATCTTGTAAGGGGTCACATGACCCACCACTTTGTACTTGCAGATCTGGATGGTGTAAACTGTCAATAATAGGTCATTTGATGTGCAGCCCTCTGTCTTGAAAACTTACATAACTGTGCTTTGACCCCTAACTGGCAGAACAGTTCTTGGAGCTTTCTGAGAGGCTGTTCCCAGGTTATACTCCTCAATTTGGCTTGAACAAGATTTTCCATTTCTCTCTTAGACTGACTGGTTAATTTTCCATCAACAATAGCTAGAGAGGAGAAGTCAACACTTGGCTTCAAAGCTTCAAAGGACAGGCGGACTCTCTTGCTAGGGACTAATGCAGCTGGTTCCTTTAAGTAGAAGCCAATGCTCATTTACCAGTCTAAAAATCCTAGGGCCCTTAAGAATTATGCTATATCTACTCTGCCTGTGCTCTATACATGGAACAACAAAGCCTGGATGACAGCACATCTGTTTACAACATGGTTTACTGAATATTTTAAGCCCAGTGCTGAGACCTACTGCTCAGATAAAAAGATTCCTTTCAAAATATTACTGCTCATTGACAATGCACCTGGTCACCCAAGAGCTTTAATGGAGGTGTACAATGAGATTCATGTTGTTTTCATGCCTGCTAACACAACATCCATGCTGCAACCCATGGATCAAGGACTAATTTCAACTTTCAAATCTTTTATTTAAGAAATACGTTTCATAAGGCTAAAGCTGCCATAGGTAGTGATTCTTCTGATGGATCTGGGCAAAGTAAATTGAAAATCTTCTGGAAAGGATTTACCATTCTATATGCCATTGAGAACATTCTCGATTCATAGGAAGAGGTCAAAATGTCAACTCTAACTGGAGTCTGGAAGAAGTTGATTCCAACTTTCATGGATGACTTTGAGGGGTTCAAGACCTCAGTGGAGGAAGTAACCACAGATGTTGTGGAAATAGCAAGAGAACTAGAAGAGGAGCCTGAAGATGGGACTGAAGTGTTGCAATCTCAGGATACAACTCGAATGGATGAGGGCTTACTTCTTATGAATGAGCCAAGAAAGAGGTTTCTTGAGATGGAAGCTCCTCCTGGTGAAGATGCTATGAAGATTGTTGAAATGACAACAAAGGGTTTAGCAGATGATATAAACTTTGTTGATAAAGCAGTGACAGGGTTTGAGAGGACTGACTCCAGTTTTGAAAGAAGTTCTGTGGGTAAAATGCTATCAAAAAGCATTGCCTGCTACAGAGAAATTGTTTGTGAAAAGAAGGTCAATAGATGTAGCAAGCTTTATTGTTGTCTTATTCTAAGAAATTGTCACGGCCACCCCAATCTTCAGCAAACACCACCCTGATTAGTCAGCAGCCGGCAACACTGAGGCAAGACCTTCCATCAGCAAAAAGACTACAACTCACTGAAGGCTCAGTTGATGGTTAGCTTTTTTGTTGTTAGCAATAAAGTATTTTTTAAATTAAGGTATGTACATTTTTTGGACATAATGCCATCGCACACTTAATAGACTACAGTATAGTGTAAGCACAACTTTTATATGCACTGGGAAAACCAAAAAATTCATGTGACTCATTTTATGACAATGTTCGCTTGATTTCCATGGTCTGGAACCAAACCCACAACATCTCCAAGAGATGCTTGCAGACCTTACAAGTTTCATCACAAGAAAAAAATTGTAACTGTGTGTGGTGATGGGTGTTAACTAGACTTGCGGTGATCACTTCCCAGTATATGCAAATATCGAATCATGATGTACACCTGCAACTAATATTATGTTGTATGACAACTATACCTCAATTTAGAAAATAATTCTTCTTCTCTCTTCTGTAAACATATCAGTCTTTCCCCTTCTCTCAGAGATATCACTACTTTTTCTTTTTTATTCTTCACCTGGTAACCACCAGAAGCTATTTCTGGATAAAATATCTTGGCATGTCTTCTTTTTCAAACTTGTAAAAATAATCCTCAATTCAATTTTAACAAATTGCTGAAAATCTGTAAATATAAATCTACAAATAAAATAGTACATTTTCTATTCTCCAACTTTCTCCATGGGCTGTAATATAGATATTATATATATAGTATTATATGTAATATAATATGTATTATCTTGTATGTATGTATATATATAATCAACTTTGGAATACATATTTTTGGTAACTGAGAATATAGCTACAGTCTTTAATTTGTTTGTTTTTCAGTTTCCGAGTATTAGTGGGTCCAGGGCAGAAGATGGAAGATATCTTAGCTATTTATTGTAATTTTACCTACTGTTTGTTATCTTATATTTTCTTTATACCTGGACGAATATGTGGCCTGAAAATCTTTAAGTTGAAGAGGATAATCTGATTTCTATGCATTTGGGGGATTTAAAACATCTATCCCCACGTGAACATTTGGAATAGTTCTCCTGATTATTTGTTGAATATTTATGATAGATGGTCTTTCCCTGTGTCAAGACTTGCCTGGGGAAATGGGACTTAGAGGGAGGAAGAGGAAGAGGGTCTCCTAGGAATGTAGAAGCAGCATGAAATCCAGGGATTTAATCTCTTAAGCTACCAAATACATTCTCAGTTCCTAAGAGAATTCCATAAGCCTTTTAGCTCTCAACACAGCCTGATGTTGCCTTGTCTGGGCTCCGGTCTATACTAACACCTGTCATCACCTCTCTCCCATAGGCAATTCTGTTAAGGGCCCTGGGCCATCTTCACATCTTGGCCATAAGGAGGACACTGTCCTAAGCCTCTGAGGCTGGCTGGTCAAACCCGAGAACCACAGATATTCGGTCCCTCCTCCAGGGAAGAGGTTTCTCATTATGTCAGGCGCAATTTCCTCCCAGAAGCCCTTGTAAACAGTCAAACCATTTTGTAATATCAGTTCTGCCACAGTGCTTAAGATGTGCCATGGGTACAATCACATCTGACAGAATATAGCTGCTAGAACACTTGGTCTGACAGTTTTAAGAGGGGACTTTCCTGATTAAAACATTCCTTCTCCAGACAGCATCTGAGGTGCCACCTACATGCTTTGCCTGAGGGAGTCCCTGAGGGTCTATCCATCCTCCTTTTCCCTTCCTTTGTTAACTCTGTGAAGAAAGGACTAAGAGAAGTGAGTCAGACGTAGAGAGAAATTACCACATATATCAGTATGTGTTCCCTTCTGAGAATAAACGTAAGAAAAATTAACCTGTTGTTTGGCTATGCAAGTTATATTATTAATCATCTCCCTACAATGTGTTTTTGCTAAAAAGTAATAACTCATCATCAGGGCACTACCCGAGGGTATTAAGCTACCATGGAAACAGCCTGTAATAAGAGACAATCTTTCATTTTCCCTCTGAGGTAGTACTCCATCAGAGGTCTTAACAGAACATTCAACATTTGGACACAAAAAGAAATATGTCTTTGCATCTATACTTACATGTATGGGTCTGTATATATACTGTCAGGGGGGATACCTATATCTACATATCTATATGTCTATATATTTATATCTGTATCTATATCTATATGGCATCGTTAACAAGCTATCTCTAATAAAGCATTTGCCCATCAGACGCCGTTCTCCAGACAAACTCCTCTGGCTCTTGTCTCACAGCTGCAAAAGGACCATCCTCAAATGCCTCAGCAAACACTCTAGTAAAATGATTAAGACTGGCTCCACACCCAGGAAGCCAACAGATGGAGGTTCTCTCTCACTTAAAATGGAAGGGAATGCAGAAGATGTGGGTCCCTCCAGTCTCTGATGCCCTGGCATCCAGCAGCAGGAACCCCAGATGGGCAGCGCGGGCAGCTGGTGCCTGTGGGCGAGGTGTGCGCAGTGCAGTATGAGTCGTGCAGCCTCTTACTCAGAGTCAGAGAAAGGAGAGCAGGACAGGGAGGTGGGGCCGAGGGAAGCCCCATGATTCCACACAGCGATTCCTTACATGAATTCGGGCTCTCCTTCAAGATGTTACCTTCTTGATCCTTTCCCGGTCAAGAGAACAAAAATTGGATTTGCTAACCCATTTCGCAAAAGCCAGCTCCAAGAAACTCTAGGCATGGTAACAATAAAACCAAAATTGTCAGACTTCCAATAGCTAGCTGGCAGAGTAGGAAAAAGTTTGCCCTTCTCTCTAACAGTGCTTTCATCTATCAAACCTTGAGCTTGAAACAGATGAATTTAAAATCTTCAGTCAAACAATCATAAATGGTTCTTTATGTGTGTGATGATACCCCGAGGGGTTGATGTGACCACCCTCATCATAGTAGCTGAAATGACCCCATTTGTCAGGCGGGGACCTCAGAACAAAATGTCTGGAGATTTCATTCCAATCCAATTAATTTTCCACAGAAGACAGACAGATGTGTGTCCATGTCTCAAGGCTTTAGCTTTCATGTAGCTCAATGAAGGTGTTTTTTAAGCTGTCCGAGCCCAGAGTCCTCTTTCCCTTTCTTTGAAGCCCCATGGTATTTCTGGTCACTAGTATTCACTGGGCTTTTATCAGATGTGCCATCATTGATTACCTTTTCCTCTGTGTGTCCTGTTTTTCCTTCCTAGACAGAAAATTCCTTAAGGGCAGGCATAGTAGATAGCACAGCACTTACTCTGTGCCGGTTACTGTTCTACTATGTTCTAAATGCTTACATTCATTCACTTACTCTTTTTTTTTAACTTTTTATTTTATATTGGAGTATAATTGATTAACAATGTTGTATTAGTTTCAGGTGTACAGCAAAGTGATGCAGTTATACATATACATGTATCTATTCTTTTTCAAATTCTTTTCCCATTTAGGTTGTTACATAATGTTGAGTAGAGTTCCCTGTGCTATAACATTCACTTACTCTTTTTTTTTAAACATCTTTATTGGAGTATAATTGCTTTACAATGTTGTGTTAGTTTCTGCTGTATAACAGTGAATCAGCTATACATATACATACATCCCCATATGCCCTCCCACCCTCCCTATCCCAGCCCTCTAGTTGGTCACAAAGCACCGAGCTGATCTCCCTGCACTATGTGGCTGCTTCCCACTAGCTATTTTACATTTGGTAGTGTATATATGTCCATACCACTCTCTCACTTGGTCCCAGCTTACCCTTCCCCTTCCCCATGTCCTCAATTCCATTCTCTACGCCTGTTTCTTTATTCCTGTCCTGCCCCTAGGTTCAACAGAACCTTTTTTTTTTTAGATTCCATATATATGTGTTAGCATAAGGTATTTATTTCTTTCTTTCTGACTTACTTCACTCTGTATGAAAGACTCTAGGTCCATCCACCTCACTACAAATAACTCAATTTTGTTTCTTTTTATGCCTGAGTAATATTCCATTGTATATATGTGCCACATATTCTTTATCCATTCATCTGTCGATGGACACTTAGGTTGCTTCCATGTCCTGGCTATTGTAAATAGTGCTGCAGTGAACATTGTGGTACATGACTCTTTTTGAATTATGGTTTTCTCAGGGTACACGCCCAATAGGGAGATTGCTGGATCATATACAACACCCTTCAGAGGCTAGGTGCTATTATTAGTTTACATCTTATAGATGAGGATACTAAGGCAGAGGACGGCTTGGGAGCATGCCCAAAGTCACAGCTTGTGAGTGGAGGAGTCATGACTCAGCCCAGGTCATCTGCAACAGGAGACTTTGCTCTTTCCCACTGCACTATCTTGCCTCCCAGGGGTCAAGGAGCACACAATCATGCCATAACTAGTAAGGGTCCCACCTGCCAATCAGTCACTGGCCACTGGTCAGAAGGAGAAATGAGACTGAGGGAACTAGTGAAGATAAACTCAGACTAGTCACCACAGCAGGAAACTATTCAAAGCACATGCTGCATTGTTGGTGAGTAAGTAACATCATTTAAATATCTGAATATTAAACATTGATTTCTATTATTTTCAGTCACTTTAAGAACCATTCTTAGAATATTTTCTCAGGGGCTCTCAAAGGGGAATTTTATTATTGTCTAATAATTCTATTAATTCTATTATTCTAATAGAATTCTAATAATTCTTCTATTATCTAAGAATTATCATTTAAAATCACATGGTACTGGGATACAGTTAGCCAAATGAGTGGACTTAGCAAGGCCTAACTCTCCAGAGGCTTGGACAAAAAACACTTAGTAAGACCAGCACACTCTTTTGTGGCATCATGAGGGCAAGGCTGGTTTAACCCCATGCTTGTGTTGCTATTTGCAGATGTGCCAGTTCAACAAGTATCTACTGAGTATGTGCTTTGTGTAGGCACTGTTTCAGGTTCTGGGGCTTCAAGGTGAGCAAAACAAATGAAGTCCTTACCCTCCATGATCTTATATTTCAGTTGAGAGAAACAGGTATTAAATCAGTAAATGATTGTTTAAAAAGATAATTTCTGAAGGCATTATGCATGATGAAGGAATGAAAGAGGTAAAGAGAGTGTCGTGACAGGGAGCTGGAGGTAGGGGGGTGGGGTGAGATTGGGTGGTCAGAGAAAATCACTCTAAAGATACGCTTTTTCTAAGCAGAGCCTGAAGGAAGAGAGTCAGCAACTCAAAAATTATATCAGGAAGATGTTCTCAGCAGAGGGAGCAGAAAGGGCAAAGGTTTTGAGGGGGGAATAATCTCAGTTTCCCAGGAAATAAAGACAGTCAATGTGGCTAAAGGGAGGTAAGTGAGGGAAAGAGAGAAGTCATGGGGTCTGCTTATAGGGCCCTGACATCTACCATCAATGGCTTGCATTTGTTCTAAATGGAAACAATGGAGAATATTAAGAAAGAGAAAGACTGATCTGATTTACTTTTCCAGAAGGCCCCATTGCATGCTGGAAGTGACCTGTGCTCGGGACTCAGTACCATCCTCTCTTGGCATCCTTACATGATTCCTATGCTCCTTAACTCCTGGCCATGCCAAGTGGTCAGCACATCCTAGAAACCAAAGACAGAAACCAAAGTCAATTTCAGAATTAAAAAGTGCCCCTTCTATCCATGGCTTGTTAGGTTGCCAAAATAATGAAGCAACAATACATAAATATGTATCTTACAAAAGAATCCTACCTCAGCCTTTCTTTTTAAACTTTGTTTTCTTTATTTTACACTTAAGAAACATTTATGTGGGGCTTCCCTGGTGGCGCAGTGGTTGAGAGTCCACCTGCCGATGCAGGGGACACGGGTTCGTGCCCCGGTCCGGGAAAATCCCACATGACGCAGAGTGGCTGGGCCCGTGAGCCGTGGCCGCTGAGTCTGCATCGACCGGAGCCTGTGCTCCGCAACAGGAAAGGCCACAACAGTGAGAGGCCCGCGAACTGCAAAAAGAAAAAAAAAAGAAAGAAACATTTATGTTACAATTACCTATGCTTTTTTTTTTATCATTGTGCACTTTTTAATTAAGAAAGTATATCAAACATAAAAAGACATTGGGTCAAAACATGCAAGCCATCTGAGCTTACTTGGAATGGAAACAATTTTAACTGGTGCTATTTGCAGCCATTTAAATATTTCATATTTGGTTATTAACACTGCAGGGAGAGAGCGGGTCTTCACTCTGGTAGACCAACAGAAAGGGAAATTCTCGTTTTGTAATTTTCACTTGCTTAAGTCTAATTGGCTTGGAGTTCACTGGGGCTTGTCTAGGTCAGTGAACACTGCATCTTCCAAGGAAAGAGGAAACAAAAGTGATATTTCATATTTAAGCCCAGCTGTTAACATCAGGAAAGAGGTAGAGCTTTGTTAAGGTAAGGCTGCTTCTCCCTTAATACTGTGTGAAAAATCTTTCCAATAGAGTCCTGAAGTTTAGTGCTTGGCTTTCGTGATGCCCACTGTAGGAGATGCGTGTGAACACACTCAGTCAGCTGTTTAATTAGAGGACCCCAGCCAGCAAAGAGAGGGCTTGTTGAGCTAAGCATTTTCTGATTTCATTTTCTTGTTTCCAGCTCACAGTGGACTCTGTGGTGCCTTGTGATTGGCATCTATCTAAATTCTGCCTTTGGGGAATGAAAGAGAAAGGTAGAAGAGGAATAAAGGAGGAAGGATAAAAATGAATTGCTTTTTCCCCTGTTGACATCCACCATGGATGATTTTTTTTTTAATATTTCAGACAAGAAGACGATAGATTCTGGTTCAATATTGGGAAGTACTTCCCGAGAGCTAAGGTTCTCTGTCTGCCACAAACAGTCCAGAGGGATGTGGGGTTCTCCTGGGTAATCCTGGCAATGCCTCTGTCCCCCTCTCTCTGCCTGGAAAAGTTAAAGATCAGGAAAGTGGACAAGAAGACCATTCACACTCTTTCTATAGGAATTTTTTTAAAACAAACATCTCGTAGAAAAAAAATCTGCCAGGCTTGCAAAAGTTGCTTGAGCCCCATGTCCATTTACCTTTACTAACAGCCCCTTTCTCACTAGGAGAAAACATATGCAGGTGCCTGGAGCAGAAGCAGACACAGCTTCCCTATAAACACAGATCCTCATCAAAGCAGGAATGAAACAGAGGACAGAGTGGGTGATGCTGCATTTTTTATCAGAACCGGTGAAGGTAAGTGCTTTTGTTTCATGGTTGTCCTGGTCGTTGGATCCTCAAAGATCTAACATCTAGTTAGTTTTAGCCCCATCTGGTCAGGACAGAGAGAAGCTTCCAGCACAACGAGGCCCCTGCTCCAGGCTTCTGCCTAAAATCTCAGTGGACGTGGAGTCCAGGGCATTCTGTAGAAATGACATTCTCAGTGCCTTTCTTCTAAATCCAATAGCTGAAGGTTTCAGGGGAGAAATCAGGAGAAATACTTTGGGTTTTCACCAGTTTCTAGTAGAAGATAATAGCTGTACCTTGAACAAAAATGAAGAGGTGGCCTATGGAAGATAAGTTCCCTCACCTGCCCAGGGAATCTCCGAGGAGCGAGCAGACACCCCGACCCCATATCCTACATTAATGTTTTCTAGTTTGCTCCTAATCCAAGGACATAGTTGCATCCAGTTCCAGCCACTTGCCTGGTATTCACTCCAGTTTACCCAGTTAAGTAATGGTTAGAACTTTGGGAGACAAGCCACCTGTATCACCCATCACTGGTGCCAGAGATTATGCAGGCCAGCTCCGAGTACAGGAAGTTTGTCAGAACCTGTGCCTGGGAGGTTTGTCCATTTCTATTCCTACCTCTGGATTTCTTTCTTTCTCTCTTTTTTTTTTTTTTTTGCGGTACACGGGCCTCTCACTGTTGTGGCCTCTCCCGTTGCGGAGCACAGGCTCCGGACGCCACGGCTCACGGGCCCAGCCGCTCCGCGGCACGTGGGATCCTCCCGGACCCGGGCACGAACCCGTGTCCCCTGCATCGGCAGGCGGACTCTCAACCACTGTGCCACCAGGGAAGCCCCTGGATTCCTTTTGAAGAACACTTGGAGGTTATAATTTACTGAAGGATTTCTGCTCAATATTTTGTTTAATTATATCCCTGAGGACACTATTTTTGCTTTTTAATCTTAGACTCTTTCTCACTTGTTTCACACACATAATTTCCTGTATGTTATTTTACCATCTCGATTTAGGGAATAATATATGAGAAGTCTCATTTTTTCTTAAAGTTAAATTTGCTTAATTGGGGTCATTTTTGGGACTACCTAGATTCACTCCAAAAACTGTGAGATGCTTTGAGAGGGGAACTGTCTAGATGCCTCACGTGTGACTTTTAGGTAACATCTGTTGTCATGAACACCCCGCCACACACACACACACGTCATGGGGGATAAGAGTCTGGACTTCAGTCTCTATAATTTTATAGGATCACTTCTAGAGTACAAATGAAAGAAGAATCAGAATTATTGGATGATGCCCCATTATTTAAGCCCAGGGAGTAAACATTGGATTAAAAACCCTCCCTAAGGCTGAAGGCACTCTTCAAACTCTTCCTGACCTGTGCCTAGACCAGTATGTTACTCTAAAGCCACAGTGAGGAAGCAAGTAGGCGCTGCATCTTCCTGGAGCATCCGTCGCTCCTGGGCACTGGAGGACAAAAGTGTGACCACATTGGTTCACGTCTGGCATTTGTTGAGATTGGCCATTGCCAGAGACACTCACAGATCACACTCATGTTCCAGTGTAATTCAGTTCCCTTTAACTTGACCCAACAAAGTTGTAGCAGGTACATGGCACTTCCTTGGTTAGAGAGTCAGGGAAGAGCCCTGCATCAGGTGACTTTATGAGAGTTTGGGACATGGTAGGTATAGGAGGGGACAGGAGGGGATATGAAATAATAGAAGGCATGCTGAGTATGTATTTCCTTATTTTATCCTCATGCATTGCCTGCGACATTGCCTCAACCTCCTACAAATGAGGAAAAGCAGGAGCAGAGAGTTTAACCCTCCCAAGGTCACATGGCTATGATGTATCAGAGGTGATTCAAACCTGGGTCTACCTGATCATCACTCAAGTTCATCACCACTGCTACCTTTGAGTCATTGAGCTACACACCTGATGGGTCTGAATAGAGGAAGGGGACCTCTGAGGGAGTCCACAGCCAGGCCAGAGCTATGGTTGGAGGGTTCTGCAAGCTTGCGTTAATCAGGATAGGTTATGATATTCCTTGGTAACAAAGTCTCAAGAGCTTAATACAACTAAGGTTTATTTTTGGTTTGTGCAAAGTTAGATGCAAGCCAGGTGACTCTCCAGGGTATCCGTCCGTGGTGATCTGTCTGGTAGCTGTGCCCTCAGCCTGCAGCCTCCTATGTCACTGAGATGGGAAAGAGAAGGGACATGGAAAACTCACATCTACTCTCAACTCTCTCCAACTGGAAGTGACTTGCTTCACTTCTTCTCAGAGCCCACGGGCCTGACTAATCACATGGGCCCAACACAGTCTTCCGATGTGCCCAGGAAGGCGAGGAGAGCAGGGTAGGGCAAGCACTAGTGAGGCTGCTCCCTTCCTGCTCAGCCCGGAGTGACCTGTGGGCTGGGAGACACTGGGGCTGCTTCCTTTCTTCCCTTTTCTGGGTCATGGCTACACTCAGTTACTGTTGCTAGAAAGTACGCTTGCTCTCTGCGTCTGATGGATATCAGCCAAGTGAAATTGGGAGTTGACCTAATAATCTAAATAATAAAGACCAATGATTTTATTTATTTTGTTTGTTTGTTTTTTATAAATTTATTTATTTATTTTTGGCTGTGTTGGGTCTTCGTTGCTGCACGTGGGCTTTCTCTAGTTGCGGTGAGCGGGGGCTGCTTTTCGTTGCGGTGTGCGGGCTTCTCATTGAGGTGGCTTCTCTTGTTGTGGAGCCCAGGCTCTAGGTGCGCGGGCTTCAGTAGTTGTGGCTCGCTGGCTCTAGAGCGCAGGCTCAGTCGTTGTGGTGCACGGGCTTAGTTGCTCCGTGGCACGTGGGATCTTCTCGGACCAGGGCTCGAACCCATGTCCCCTGCATTGGCAGGCGGAGTCTTACCACTGCGCCACCAGGGAAGTCCCAAGACCAACGATTTTATACTTTCTGAAACAGTCAGAGAATTGAGGCAAAGTAGTAAGCGTTCAGTTCCCTGGATTACTATTTAAATTAGCCACTTCTCTTTACTAGTGTAGTCTGACCTCCCCATCAGCCAAATGATAATTCACCTCTTCGGTCAGCCCTCCTGGACCACCGGCTCCTGTGCTAGATGCTGGGACAAAAAGCTGGATCGGATGTGGGTGCTGTGCTCCTGGCCCCTGCTGTCCAGGGGAGAAGATACGAAGAATACACAAAGAGCTACCAACGAGGAGACCGTGAAAGGTTCCAGGAAGTCAAATTGAAACAAGACTACTGTCCTGGACATGCTGGTCTAGACTGCAGGCCCACAGCTGATTGGACCAGGAGTGGAGGCCGGACCCAAAGACTGCAAGTGCCGTGAGTGAGTTACAGCCTGGCTAGAAAAGAGGAGCAGGGCCAGGGAGAAGGTGACCTTGGCAGTTTGGAACTCAGAAACTCAGGGATGAGCTAACAGGAGGGTGTGCCTGGTGGAGCTGGAGTCACCACTGTGGTCTGCGGGCCAGTGGAAGTTAGAAGCCTGGAGCAAAGGGCAGAGGCTGAGAGAGAAGCAGATGCTACAAGAGACACCTGCTTCCCCCTGCAATCCAGCAAACACCCCCTGGCTTTTGTTCCCAAGGGGCCAGCTATCCTGCTGTTTGCATTCCTACAAGAGCATGACATGCTCATGCAAGTCATGAGCCCAGGTCATGACAGATCCAAGTTCATAACTCAGCCTGGCGCAGTGCTGGCTGTGATTTTGCACGTACTTGACTTGTCTATGCCTCTGGCTTCTCATCTGTAAAATGGAGGCGAGAATTCTCAGGTCATGTGAAGATTAAGCAAAGGAATATATGGCACATAGAACACAATGCTGGGCTGTTACCAGCATCACTGTCATTTGCATGAGGTTTCCCATCATCCCACTCGTGTCTTTGTAATAACCTCCCCTAGTTCTCTTCCAGAGGGAACTGAATGAGTCTTTGTTTCTCGTGACCCAGAGATCCCAAAGCAGCCCTTCGGTTTGGGTTTAAAGGAGTTTTGAGGTGGGATTGGAGGCAGATCTGGATTTCACGTTCAGGTCCTTGCTCTTACTGGTTGTGGGAATTTTTTAAGTTCCTTAAAACTTTCCATAAGTTAGAGCACAGGGTGAAGAGATGATCTGAAAGATTTCTTCCAGGCTTTGCATTCTATGATACTAAACAAACTTTTGTTAGTGTTATCTCTGTTACATACTAAAATAAGACTTCTTCCAGGGACATTTTGAAGATCGAGCAATGTGAGGAGTGACAAGGCCATTACAGAGCCCTTGATAGTTTACAAATTCTGTTCTTAGATATGTTTTACTGCGTTGAACTGAGGTTCAACAACTCTACAAAGTGTTACGGAGTCCAAGTTCACTCTGCTCCCCGCACGACAGGCCAATAGATAGGAGATGAGGCGTTGAGGCTGGGAATACGACGACGTTAGTCGGACGGCCGGCAGACCAAGAAGATGGCAGAATAAAGTCTCAAAATAACTATTTTATCGGGGTCTGGATGCCAGTTTCTTTTATAGCACAGAGAGGGGGAGGAGATGAGGAAGTAAAGTAAAAAGGCCATAAGTTTTGCCAATATCCCCTGGAATGGCCAGCCTCGGGCAGGGGGTGTGTTAATTTCTTCTTTCTTGCAGCCAGCCACAGGTGGACAGGGGCCGGATGTTGCCCTGAACAAAGGCACTTTGGTTTAATATCTAGGCAGAGGGGCAGGGTTCCCCGAGGCGGACCATTATGTATAGACAGTATCCTTTTAGTGAACCAAGGCAGCGGAAAGCAAAGGTTAAATTAAAAGAAACAGATCCAACATGGAGTCCGATTTGGCTCTTCTCTGTTACATAAGGAACATAAGGAAGGAAGACACTCTTCTCACCCTTATTCTTCTGATGAAAAAAATAAGGGTTCACACAATGTCTGTGACTTTTCAAGAGCTGCAGGCTAAAAAGTGACAAACGATTGGCTCAAAATCCCGGTTTTCTGATTCTGAGCACAGGTCACACAGCTCACTGCCCAGATGCCACCGACCCACAGGGCAGGGACAACAGCGAAATGAGGAAAGGAAGAATTTTGAGCATTTAACTTTACCTTTCAATATATTTGATTAATTGTAAGTTTGCGGGATTCCACCTTTAATCATGGCCGTGCTGGACCACAGGCTCACAAAATCCCTGAAAATGTAAGGATCACCTCTCGTGATCCTTAAAGCTGATGGTGAAAGCCATCCCCAGCCCAGCAGCAGGGTGAGCAGTCTGCCTCCATCCCCACGGTGACAAGCACACAGTCAGTCCACGCCTCTTCCTGTCCAGCCATGGGGGTGGGATTAATGAAGTAGCAGTGACAGAGAGATGACCACCACCCACCCACCCCCCCTCCACACTCTGTGAGTTGTCACAGAAAGGGGAGGGCAGTTTTCCACTGAACTTTGCCTTCGCCAGGGCAGGCTCCAAGACCCCGCGTGGAGTTCAGCTTCCCTAACCACTGATACTGTGTTTATTCTGACACCTGGAATAGAAGGCAGCTTCTAATAGGTACTGGATGCTGGGAATACACTTTCAGTCTTGCCTGGCTGGAACCGTGCAGACCTCGTGAATATAGGCTTATAAATTTTACAACACCCATGAAATATTGTTCTTGGAATAGGAACATTACGGAGATGGTTAAACCAGACCCTAATTCCCTCGAGCACTATTTGTATAGCTATGAATCTCATTATCAGGCACAATTTACAGCCGTAATAGCTATCTCTTTGCCGCTGTATGCATCCTTGAACAAAACCAGCATAAAAGAGAAGGTATTTAGACACAATTAAAGCAACCGATTCCTATGCACACTTATGATACAAACCATAGATGACTCGCTTCTCTCAAAAATGATTATCTTTTGTATAGTTTTTACTTCACTAAATTTTGGAAAGAGTATTTTGAAAGGAGCAATCACAAATTCCCTGAAGGGAAAAGCATCAGGATGGTGAAGATGAGTATTCTGAGAACCCCTTTTAAATGCCAGAAGGCACAGCCCACCAGAATCGTCTGCGGAGCCTTGGGGAGTTTATGTAGGCTGCTAAATAAAACATAAAATGTTATAGTGGGTATGTTCTACTTTCTACATTGTTTCCTCCATATAAAAGTTTATTGGTACCTTCAGGGAGTCAGACAAATGTTTCAAAAGCTCACATTCCACTGTCTGTGCTGGAAATCAGCTATATTTGAAAGTTCCTAATGTTTGCAGTATTTGTTTATTGGGTCATAGGTTCTTCTATTTCTATTTGGGGACGTATGAATAATTTCACAAGCTTATGTTCGAGTCAGGTTATAGTGACACTATCATTTTAAAAAACTGAGATGCGGCGGTGCCTAGCACTGGCCTTACAAATAGCAACTCTCCAATAAGTGTTTGCAGGAGGGGGCGGGGGAGGGAGGGAGGAGGGGCAGTGGGACCCACGGGAGCCCTAGAGAAGACTGGCTTGTTGGGGTTCTCGGCTTCCCCTCTACTTATCGCTCAGAGTCTGAGCCCCAAGATCTTTTTCTATCCAATCTGATTTCCAATGTGACAGTCAAGGTCATAGCCCACAGAAGCTGAGTCTGTGCATGGATTCATTCTGGAACCATATGTCACTCCCAGAAGAAAACCACCCTTTCCATTGTGGCCATGCTTGGGCTGTATTATATTTTGATTTGGAACCAGTGAGCTGAGCAGGAGAAACCTTCCATCTCCAGGCCATCTGTTTGCCCCGTGGCAATACAAACTGGAGGGTAGGTATTTATTATAGAAGCTCCAGCCCCGTCTTTCAAAACAGCACAGGTCTCCCCTCCTACTCATCTCTGAGACTTCTCTCTCTCTGAAACCTCACAAGGCTCACTCACTAGGAGGCCCTGTCTAGTGACTGATTTCACAAAGCTGTGTATCATTCCAGTGTCTGTTAGTGGCAGCTCTGCTGCTCACCAGCTGTGTGATTTTGAGCAAGTTTCTTAACCTCTCTGAGCCTTGTTTTCACTATAAAATGGGGCTCAGAAACCACCTTCAAGGAGTTTTTTTTTTTTTTTTCGGTACACGGACCTCTCACTGTTCTGGCCTCTCCCGTTGCGGAGCACAGGCTCCGGACGCGCAGGCTCAGCGGCCATGGCTCACGGGCCCAGCCGCTCCGCGGCATGTGGGATCTTCGCGGACCGGGGCACGAACCCGTGTCCCCCGCATCGGCAGGCAGACTCTCAACCACTGCGCCACCAGGGAAGCCCTCGAGGAGTTTTGTGAGGAGTAAAGGAGACAGTGTGTATAAAGTGCTTAACACAGTTCCTGGTATATGGTTGCCTTTTTTTGGTTTGTTTTGCTTCTGTGTTTTATTTGTTTGTTTTTAAATCTTGAGTCTTTTATTTATTTATTTTAATATTTATTTATTTATTTGGCTGTGCTGGGTCTTAGCTGCAGCCTGCGGGATCATTAGTTGTGGCATGCAAACTCTTACTTGTGGCATGCAGGATCTAGTTCCCTGACTAGGGATGGAACCCAGACCCCCTGCACTGGGAGCATGGAGTCTTAGCCACTGGACCACCAGGGAAGTCCCCATGGTTGCCTTTTAATAAAAGTCAGTTGTTATTATGACTGCTGTAATTAAAAAAAAAATTAAATATACGCACAGAAAAGTGAGTGTAGCTATGAAGTCAGTGCCCAGATTAAGAAACATAATATTACTAACACCCCAGGCCCCCCCTTCCCTTCCCAGTCACTACCTACCCCTCTCCCAAGGGAAATCATTATTCTTCCCTTCAATATCATGGATTAATTTTTGGACTTTATGAAAATGGAATCAAACCATATGTTCTCTTTTTTTTACTCAACACTGTTTGTAAGACCCAACCACATGGATACATGCAGTTGTAGTTTGTTCATTCTTGTTGCCATATTTTATTTTATGGTATGATCTACAGTGATTTATTTATCCTTCCTACTCTGTGGACACATGGATTGTTTTCAGTTTGGGAATATTACTTTGTTCTGCCATGAATATTCTTGTACATGCATCTTAGTGAACACGTGTAGACCATGTACTGAGAGGAGGAATGCCTGGGTCACTGGGCCATTAAACGTGCTGTGAATGGTCATCATTAAGAAGTCTACAAAAAACAAATGCTGGAGAGGGTGGAGAAGAGGGAACCCTCCTACACTGTTCGTGGGAATGTAAATTGGTACAGCCACTATGGAGGACAGTATGGAGGCTCCTCAAAAAACTAAAGTTGTCATACGATCCAGCAATCCCACCCACTCCTGGGCATACATCCAGACAAAACTATAATTCAAAAAGATACATGCATCCCAATGTTCATAGCAGCTCTATTCACAATAGCTAAGACATGGAAGCAACCTAAATGTCCACTGACAGATGAATGGGTAAAGAAGATGTGGTACATATATATAATGGAATATTACTCAGCCATAAAAAGGAATGACATATTGCCATTTGCAGCAACATGGATGGACCTAGAGATTATCTTACTGAGTGAAGTAAGTCAGAAAGAGAAAGACAAATACCATATGATATCACTTATATGTGGAATCTAAAAAAATGTTACAAATGAACTTGTTTACAAAGCAGAAACAGACTCACAGAAAACAAATTTATGGCTACCAAAGGGGAAAGGGTGGGGGAGGGATGGATTGGGAGTTTGGGGTTAACAGATACAAACTCCTACATATAGAATAAATAACAGCAAGGTCCTGCTGTGTAGCACAGGGAACTATATTCAGTATCCTGTGATAAACCATAATGGAAGGGAATATGAAATGGAAGGGAATATGTATATATGTATAAACCATATATATATATATATATATATATAAAACTGAATCACTTTGCTGTACACCAGAAACTAACATAACATTGTAAATCAACTGTACTTCAATAAAAAATATAAAATAAAGAGAAATTCACTGTTAATATTTGCAGGCAGAAAACATGCTCCACTTCTCATGCAGCCATCACTCCCAACAAGGACATTGAGCAATTATTTATAAATTGATCCGGATACCAGACAAAATGTCTATTTCAGAAGTAAGGGGAGAAGCATTTCAAAATGGTTTGACTAGAAAATAAACCTTGTTCTTAATCATAAAATCCATGTTTTGCTCTGGAGCCACGTTAGATAATGAAGTAGGGAAGGGCAAACTAAGACCCCTGAGCCCAATGCGACGTGCTGGCTTCTTTGTAAATAAAGTTTATTGGAACACAGCCACACCCCCTTCATCTGAGTCTACAGCTGCTTTTGTGATGCAGCCATAGAACTGAGTATTGTAATGCAGATCATGCAACCCCCAAAGCCTAAATTATTTACTATCAGGTTATTTAAAGAAAAAGTTTGCTGAAGCCTGAAGGAAAGAATAATTAAAGGTAGGAGGAAGATAATCTCTAGCTCTTCCGATGCCCTGGGCAATATCCTTAATTCTATCCACACTCATTTTTCCTCGCTTCAAGGCAAGTACTCCCTGCTGCCTTTGCTCAGAGGTGATCTCTAGGCAGTGGAGAGCCTTTACTTTGTCCGAAGGTCTCATAATGACCATATGTCTTTGATAGAAAAAAAAGTTACACAGGATCAAAATATTGTTCTAGAAAAGAATGCATAAAATATGGCAGTTAGAATAAAGGGAGCTGGCCAGCCAAGGAAGTGCAAGGAAACAAGAATGAGACGTCCCCACTGGCAAGGAGAGGGCAGCCTGATCCAGGAACACAGGTGGGCCCTCTGCAGGAGGCATGCCCATGGGGGAGAGGGTCTGGCAGTCCCAGGTCTGTGACCTCAGCATTTCAAGTAGTCCAAACGCCCCCTGCTCTTCAGAGTCTACACTCACAAAGAAAAATTCTGATTTTAATTTGATTTCCCGGTTAGTTTGCCTAGAGGGATAGAATAAACCAAACAGCAAACATGAGTCTCCAATCTGCTTGATGGTTTTATTTGTCACTACGAATGAGTAAATTGATGCTCTGTTTTCTACAAAGTTATTGCATATTTTAATGAGTGCTTTTGTCCTTGTTTAAGTTCAGTGGAACCAGGGTTAATACAGGACAAAAAAAAAAAAACCCTAACAACACACACCCCCTTTCTTCTGGCCTAACCTAACATCATTTATTTATTTATATGTATGTGTGTATGTTTGTATGCATGCTTAAGAAATGAGGCTTCGTTATTGTTATCATAACCTTATATTGAAACTGCTTCTACGCCATCATGCTCTTTTTCCTCTTCGCTTAGTGAATTTAAATCTTAAACAATCACTTTATAAAAAATGTACATTTCTAAATTGTATTGTAGCCAAAATAGATGCTCACTGCCTTGGCCACTGCCATTTCGACTGACTAACTCGGCGGAAGGACAGCCTCTATTTTGTAATTAGGTTTGTGTTCCAGATCTAGGCTGCACTGATATTGTTACTGAATTGATGGACTGGACCCACGCCGAGGTCCTAGCCCAGGCCGAGACCCCTTGTCTCCACCAGAAAGGTTCTTTTTCTGATCAGATTCCTGCAGCCAATAATGAAACCAATGCTGAGACAGGAGCGGCACAAGCTTTATTCAATGGCCAAAGAATAGAGAAGTGGGAACCTAGTTCGCACATCAACTTCTCAAGCCAATTCGGGCGGAGATATAAAATATATAGGAGGTCAAGGTAAAATGGAGGGAATTGGAAAGAGTGGGAGGAATATTCATGACTTATCTGAGAACAGGGGTGTGGTTTGGGCCCGGAACGGATTCAGTTCACCTATTCAGTCCTTGTATGGGTTTTCCTGGTTGTTGTCATGGTAACTGTCAACTGTCCTGGCACTGGTGGCTGTGTTATTTAGCATGCTAATGTATTACAATGAGTATATAATGAGGCTCAAAGGTCTACTGGAAGTCTCTCTTCCGCCATCTTGGACCTAGTTGGTTCTGACCAGTTCTTGGTTTTTTTTCTTCACAGCTTCTTCCTGAAACTTAGACAAGAGTAATTGGTTTCCATTTGAGGGAGGGGCAGCGGTATGATTCTGCAGCAACAGCCTTGGTAACAATGTCACATAGCACTTTTTATGTTTGGAATATATCTTGGATATAAATTATCCACAGGAAAGAAAAAACAAAACGTACTGTTTCTGAAAGCTTTTTGGTGAAAATACCTTGTATACTTTTCTAAGGAGGGTCACCTGAGTCTAGGTGTTGGCATATAACCTCTTGTTCATGCAAATAATTCAGGCCCTTCAGCCTGAGCAGAGATTCAGGCGCCTGTGACTTACTGAGTCTGTACTGTCTGGGGACCATGGAGGAAACACCATAGGCAAAGGACGATGCTAAGCAAGGACTTGGTCTCAGCTGGAGTCTGTCACCATCCTGATCCCATGAGGAGCTCTGGAGCAGGAACTGCACCATAAAACTGGTCCCACCATGAGCAAGGGGCTTGGCCTTCTGTGCCCTGCACCTCCATTGGCCCATCATCACCTGTGGGGTGGGGAGGAGGGTGTCATCTCCTGGGCTGGGGCTCCCTTTTGTCCGAGGGCCATTCTTTGGAGAAGGGGCAGTTTTGAGCTGTTAGCAGGCAATGGTCAGAGCGGATGTGGGATGAACGCAGCCAACAAAGTGACCCGGCTGGGGCAGAAAAAGCCTTGCCTGCAAAGGGGAGCCATAATCTACCCGAGTGAATGTGGGCCAGAGTTTCTCTGATAATATTTTGGAGGTCATACTTTTACACACTATCCTGGACTACAAAATAAAGAACAACACTAACAAAAGCACATTACCTCTGAGAGGCTTTGTTTTCTTTGTTTGTTTGTTTGTTTTTAATTGAAGTATAGTTGATTTACAATGTTACATTAATTTCTGCTGTACAGCAAAGTGATTCAGTTATACACACACACATATATATATATATACATTCTTTTTTTAAATATTCTTTTCCATTATGGTTTATAATAGGATATTGAATATAGTTTTCTGTGCTATAGAGTAGGACCTTATTGTTTATCCACTCTATATATAAAAGCTTGTTTTCAGAAAAACTGAGAACTAATTGGCCTCAGTCTGGATTGTATGTTCCAGAATGGAAGGAGGTGACTTTCAGGAAAGCAATATATATGTATGTATATATATGTGTGTGTGTGCAAAGCAAAATCAAAAACAGAAAAAAAATCTCTCCTCTGCTATATTTAAATTTGCCAAAATAAATGTCCCTCTTTTTTCATAAAATGTGCCCCTTGTAGACGTGAGAATTGTAGACAACTAAAATACTGTACTGAAAAGGAATTAGGCAAAATTAAACTAAACTTTGATTTTAGTATTCCATATCGGGAGACATTATTAAAAGCACGGAACTGTTATAAACCTGGTTCAAAGCCTACCCTTATTACAGTTAAGGGACTAATTTCTCTCTGTGAGGGTCCTTGAGAATCATTTATAGAAGAGGCTTTTGAGATGCTTTTAAAAATCAGAAGAAAACTTATCCAAAAATGAGTCAGCTCAGGAGTGCCAATTAGTCCTGCATGGAATCTGTATCAGATGACAAGGATTTCCTCCTGCAGAATTGCACAGCCCACCACCCCTCCACACAAGGTGAGCAGCCTCCCATCTTCCCAGCCTCCAGCCTCCTAGCCTCCCAGCCTCCAGCCTGAAAGCTGTCTCCGCCTCCCCAGGAAGGGCTTAGGTTCCAAGCCGGAGTTCTGCCTCCTTTGACTGAAAACTCATTAAGGGCCATTTCCTTCACTCTGAAAGATCCTGTGGTGTAAACTCAATAGGAGAAGAGAAAAAGGCAAGTTCTCCAGTGCTACCTTTCTGAAGGTTGGCCAGGAATTGAAAAGCTGAGATTGAAAGAAGCGAGCAGACTTCTCTTGGGATACCGGTAAAGCTCAGGAAATATCCTTTCTTAGCAAAATGGCAAACATAGAACGTACTCCTTGTGGTACAATTCCAGCAATCTTCTTGTTTTATTTCTTTTTAATATATTAATCTGGGTTTGCCCAGACAGCTGCCTTGGACCCCAATTCTAAATTAAGAAATTCACCCATGGAGTCCACCAACCCACACCTACCCCATCCCACCCAGGACACCTCAAAGAGAAAAGCCAGTTACAGTCATCAAATTCTGATCGTTTATCTTAAAAATGTATACAGTACTGGAGGATAAGATGACAAATTTGAATATGTATATATATTTAAATTTGGTCAGTGGGTGGAGCTGTTTTTAGCTGTCATGGGCAGCGATTTCCTTTGAGAGGCAGAAAACCCACATTTGGGTTTTCTGGTAGAGACAGCAGTCCCTCCCTCTCCAAAGTGGGCCCCTAAAGGAGGAGGACCCAACGTCACCCCGATTCCTCCCCCGTCAATCCCCCTACCAAAGCTAAGCCTGAGCAGCAGGTACACAGAGGTTCCCAGGCTGCCGCTGCTGTGTCTGCTTAAAAGCACAAAACAGCATCAGTCACAGATGTGTGACAGCTTTGCAAAGGAGAGTGGTTTCTGCGCACCTGCTGTGCTTCATTTCAGAACCGGGCCTTTCACTGAAAAGACAAAGCCTGATCAGCTTTTCTTCTGTGAACCTTACTGCATCAAATACCACCCAGATCGCAAGTGTTTCCTTTGAGCAGGGTGTGGAACCAGGGAAGGATACTCCTGTCCCCTTCCCCATCCCGAGGGGAGGGAGGTCACTGGCTGGGGCCATTCAGAATGTCAGGGTGGCCAGGTCAGGAGGGCAGGTTCTTTAAGTGGCTTCAGACCCCAGGCTCCCAGTAAAGCCTCTGCTCAAGGACCCCAGAGCCATCATCCTGCTTCAGCCCTGGGACAAATGACTCAATAAGGAATTCAACCTCTTAGGAAATCAGTTGGGCTTAAATGAAAATTCAAATGAGAGAAATGGAGGGAGGGATGTTAAAAACGTTTTTTAATGTGAAAAAGCTAACAGGAACCGAGCGACTGAAATGATGGGCACCAGGCTCACGGAGAAGCCGCCTCCAGCTGAGCGTGTGGGAATGTGGAATTGCAGGACTGGGAACGGAGTACCGTGGGGTTTATAGGGCTCTACCGGTTGATGGAATTGGCTGCAGAGAGTCAAAAGAAAAGGACAGGACACTTGGAGCAACTGTAGCCCTTTCTTTCTCACTTCACTGTGGCCACCTTCGTTTTCAACACTCTCTCATATTAATTATTAAAATTGCCTATAGATGGATTTCCCTGCCTCTAATCTGCCTCACTTCCTCCTTTCCTTCTCCATCCTTCCTTCCATCTACTCACTCATGAGTCATTCAACACTCATTATTGAGCTACTACACATCAGGCATTACGTCTACTCAACATCAGGCATTATATCTACCGTATATCAGGCAGTATTCTAGGTCCTGGGAAATAACTTTGATTGAAACTCATGGGGCCAACATTTTAGTCAGGGAGAGAGATTACAAATAAGGTAAAGAAAAAAGATATAGACCATGTAGGATGATGATAAGTAAAAAAAAAAAACAAGGGGGGTATAGTGTAGGATGAAATCAAATTAATTATGCAGATTAGTAGAGGTACACTGTCTAGATCCTGGACAGATGTCCTTTGTGTGAGGATGCAGCTCAGCCTATGTGCCCAGCTCATCTCCCTCCCTCTGGGGATGCGACCCACGGGGCTGGGGCCTGGCAATGGGGGTGGGGACTGGGTTTCAGAACCTGCCTGCCCCTCCCTCTCCACCATAGGCAGCGCAGTTACGAGATGGGGGGTGCGTGAGGGCACGGGTGTGTGCACAGGCTTGTGTGATGCTGTGCAGTGAGGTGGGCAGGTGACACTTGAGTGGTGACCTGAAGGAGTGAGAGGACGGGAAGAGCAGGAAGCGGGGTACAGGACCTGAGTGGGGAGCCTGCTGGGAGGGGTCCAGCTTCCTGTTCAGCATCACAGCCTGGGCCCTTCCCTTCCACCTCAGCTCCATCCTGGACCCCAACTCTCCCCAAGCTCTAGCTCAAAGTTCTCAGATAGATGGACCAAAGGCCACCTCTGGACTGCAGACCTGTCTGCCTGACGTCTCAGGTGACAGGTCATGTTCAACAGATGTAGTGCCTGGGACCCAGCTTGGATGCTTTCAGGAAACACTTGTGATGGAGAAAGAAAGGCAGGTTGCAAAGGGGGGAAGGCAGGATGCAGGGGTGAGGGGGAGAGGCGGGTTGGGGACGGAGAGAGCTGGCCAACATTGAGAGAAGCTGGGGGGTGTGAGGCTCTAGGCGGGCACGCAGCATCCACGACAGTTGGCCTGAATAGTTTTTTAACTGGTTACCAACAATTAAAATTCAGGAAATTTGTAAAAAATCTGCATCCCTGACATCTTTCAGAAGCTCAGAGATGAGCTCACTGGGGGCCTGCTTTCCTGTACGGTGACACTTAGCTGTCCCCTCCTCACAGGCCTTTCCTTGGAAGTTTCCTCTCTGGCCTTTTTCGCTCCCTCACACCTGCCAGACGCACCATCGCCCAGTCCTGTGTGTGCATTCCTGTCTTGCGTCTTTGCAAACTCTGCCCCAGCCTTCGTGGAATGCACCTGGGGCTCCCCACCCGGTGCTGTGGTCTGACTGTGTGTCCCTCATCCCCACGCCCCAAGTTCCTATGTTGAAATCTTAATGCTAGTGCTGAGGTCCTGAGGGTGGAGCCCTCGTGAATGGGATTAGTGTCTTATAAAAGAGGCCCCCAGAGCTCCCAGCCCCTTCTGCCACGTGAGGACACAGAGAGGATGAAGTGGCTGGGCCCTGGAAGGGGGCCCTCACCCAGCCATGCTGGGGCCTTGGTCTTGGACTTCCAGCCTCCAGAACTGTGAGGAATAAATTTCTGTAGTTTATAAGCCGCCCAGTCCGTGGTACAGTAGTTAGTTATAACTGTTGGAGGGGACTAAGATACCTGGCAAAGTATATATCCTTTAAGACCCTGCTCAAAAACCTCCTCCCTGGTGGGGCCCCCTGGGACACCCCCAGGGAACTGACTCTTCCCCTTGAAGCCCTTCTGCAGGGGTTGTGAGATCTCAGGGGCACAGCTGTGTCTTATCTCCATTTGTGTGTCCAGTTTCTAGCACAGCGTGTGACTCATAGTGGGGGAAACCGTGACTATTTGTTTACAAGAAATGGACAAAAATGTGGTGGATAAAAACCTTCCAGACTTACAAGATCTGGACTGTCTCATTGGAAAGAGACTCAAATTGCTAGACAGTTTCAAGGTTTAGAAATAACAGAATTCAGCCTGCATCCATCGTCCTGGTTTTCCCCCCAAGGTGAGATGGTGGCCCCTGCCATGCATCAGGTGTGGAAGCAGAGGAATTCAGCCAGCACATGGCACACACAGGTGACTTGCACACATTCCCGGATTTGAACAGTTTTGATCAATGTGGGCACTTGTTTTTTTTGTTTTTTTTTTGCGGAGCACAGGCTCCGGATGCGCAGGCTCAGCGGCCATGGCTCACGGGCCCAGCCGCTCCGCGGCATGTGGGATCTTCCCGGACCAGGGCACGAACCCGTGTCCCCTGCATCGGCAGGCGGACTCTCAACCACTGCGCCACCAGGGAAGCCCCTGGGCACTTGTTTTTGCTACAACTCATTACACCCACCATTTCTATAAATTCTGTCCTGGGAGCTTTGAGGAAACCGTCGTGGAGTGCAGGGATGGACCGGACAGGAGGTGAGCTAGTGAGAGAGAAGTAAAGAGTCAGCAACGTCAGCCAGGGACACGGCCAGAAGACACTTCTGCTGTGGTGAGTGACTGCATGGCCTCGAGACTGTAGGAGAGGATGCTCAGAGCGGCAAAAGGTGAAACTCAGAGAGGGAGGGCGAAGCTGACCCAGCTAACAGCCAGACCCTTCATGCCTTACAGACTGTGAGATGCTGTCAGCTGTGTAGTGATTGATCTGGGATCACCACTGATTGCTTCAGTGTTGTTTTAGCCTTTAATCCCTTAAGTGGGTCCACATTTTTCATATTCAAAGGTGAACTACAAACAAGGAGCAGTTGAAGATGAATGTATTGGAGGATCGCAGCACTACTGTGATCACTACATACTGTAGTATGTATCTATAGTTTGCCATCTGCAAATGCTCTCTGTGTACATTAATTTGTCAGCATGACAGCCCCCTGCTTAGAGCAGGAGAGGTAATGTAGTTTGCTCAGGGTCCCATGAGTAAGATGTTGCTGGTTTGAACTCCTGTCTTATGACCCCAGGACTGGCTCTCCTTTGGTGGTGCTCACCAAGCTTACCAGGGCAGGTCTGAGGCGGTCAGGCAGGGCATCCGGAGTTGTTGAGGCAGTCACCATCCTTCCTGCCTGCTCTGTGTGTGCTCCTTGAGTTCTGCTAAGAGTTGGCACATGGCTGGAGCCAGCTGGTGGGCCCTTCGTCCAGCTCCGCCATCCGGCATGATGCCCTTCCTGCTCACCAGCCTCTCTTCTGCCTGGGTGACTGTGCCTGCTGCTCCTGTCTGGCAGGACCTGAGTGGCAGAGGGTTGGCTGCGAGGTCCTGGGCATTGGCTTCCGGTGAGGCTGCGGTGATTCAGTCTTCCTGGAAGTCTGTCCTCCTCAGCCTTTGGCTCGAGGCTCCCAACAGGTTCCCTCCTGTTGCCGACTCCTGCCACCATTGATGAAATGAGCTCCTGCTACCCAGAGGGGAAAAGTCGGGGACTCCAGGCCCCGCTTGGTCAGCATCCTGTCCTGGAAACACTGCTTGGTCCATACCCTGTGCTATTCTGGAGTTTCATTCTTTAAAGCGGGGCTGTACTAGCAGAGAGGTCTTTCCTGGGCATGCACACAGCCCTACACATGAACATGGCCTTCTAGATCCCAAGGACTCTGCCTGAACTCTCCAAAACCCCTGTGGACATCTCATGCCCCAGATTTTCTTTTTAGCTTTTTGGTTAACCAATTGTTTGCCCCAACTGTTTGCTGCCTCAGGCAGCCAAGATACTAAAAAATTGCCTCTGATGGTTTTCAATAAATGCTCCCACCCTGGGAAAAACTGTTTGCACTAGGCAAACCGTGAGTCAGGTCAAATAAAAACAGCCTTCCAGGGAACTACAAGACAGGTCAAATAATGACAGTTATCTGGGAATGAAGTTTTAAGCTTTGCATCATTCTTCATTCCTTTCAGGATAAAATGCAAATTCAATAACAGGGTATGTAAATTCTTTTAGAATTTGGTCTCTGCCCAAATCTCCAGCCACAACCGCTAACAAGCTGCTTAATCTCTAAACTTCTCTCCCCAGTGGCTGTCAGTTTGCTGGTTTTCTCCTGGTTGTGGCTTTTAATTTCAAGACTATTGTGGAGCTGGGCAGGGGGGATGGGATTAGGGCAAGTTAAAGTGTCACAAAGCTCTCTGATCTTACTGAGATCCAGCAGTTTTCCCTGAAAAAATGCTCCCTGGATTGTTGCAGGTGTTTGGGTAAGTTCAAGACTTCTGAACATGGTCATTCTTAACATTTTTGCAAGTTTTCTCATTACCTTCATGAAAAAGAGAATTTTCAGAGGACCTTACTCTGCCATTTTCACTGATATCCAAACTAAGTTTGTAAGAGTGAACAGAGGAGGCGGGTATTATTGCAGAGATGACAGCTTGGGCAAAGAAAAAAGATGGGAGTAACAGTTGACACATTGCAGGGGGATTGCAAGCGGAACATAAAGTTGCATCGAAAGAGTGGAAGGAAAAAGGCTGAGGAAGTAGGCAGTGGCTTGTGTGCAACATTAAAAGGTATTTAAACTCTTCCTCCCCCACCCCACCCCGTCAGCCACTTTCCTCCCAGGGCCAGCTTCAAACCTCAGCTATTTCAGGAACACTGACATAGCCACTCAGGCCCACAAGTTTTGAGTTCTCCCCCACCAACCAAACATTGCTTTCCTACTGTCAATACTTCTATTTAATTATCTTTTCTATTTTCCAAATGCCTTCTTAGCTGATCCTAGCTAGCAATCTTCATTGCAGTTCTTCTTCACCTTGTAATTGCAAAAGTTTATACAGTATCTGGAACATTATAGGAGCTCAGTACATAGTGGATAAAGGAATAAAGAGAATGAACTTTTTAAGAGGAATCAATCCTGTCCTGAGAGATTTTTGCTTGTTTTAAACTGGGTGCCTTGGAAAAACATTCTGACTAGGTATTTGCATAGAAGAAGTTTACTAGGGAGTGTCCTTAATTTGAGTGGATATGGGGGAATGAAGCAAACAGAATTTTGGAGAGTGGGGAGTTGATCCCCAATGCAGTCACAACAAAGGCCCCAGCCGATCCTTGGGGAACTTTTCAGAGTTGTCCTGCCTTAGGGTCCAGTTCTTTTTCCCCTCCTGATCAAGCAGTGCCTTGGGAGAAGGCATGACCTCGACAAAGCAGTTCTGACCATAAGCGTCCAACCGTCCAGCAGCTCAGGAAATGAATGGGTGTGAAGCCGAATCTGGCCTCTGTACCCCGACACCAAGTTAAATCGTACACACAGAGTTTTAGGTGAAGTAGAAAAGAATAGCTTTATTCCTTTGCCAGGCAAAGGGGGCCACAGCGGGCTAATGCCCTCAAAACTGTGTGTCCCTCCTTGGAGGGGGTAGTGAGGAGTTTTATAGCAATGGTTCAAAGAGGAGCGGTGATCAGCTTGTGGACCTTCTTCTGACGGGTTGGTGGTGAGGTAATCGAGAGTAGGCATCATCAACCTTGGGTTCCAACTGGTCTGGGGTCTGTGTGCTTGTGGGCCGCATACCCTCATTAATCTTAACTTCTCCCACCTGGAGGGGGTTTCAGCATCTGCAAAACAGCTCAAAGATATTGTTGTGTGTATCCCTTGATGGGGAACCAGGACCCTGCCCCAAGGCTGCACTATTGTTTCTCTTGACTGTTTCTCCCTGGTCTGGCATCCCCTCCCTTCCCTAATTAACAGCTTCTTGAATCTGCCCGTTGGAACTCAAGGAAAGCCATGGAGGCTGAATGAAGCCTATTTCCTGTACTCAAAGAAATAGGGGACACAGAAAGTCTTTGTGCCCAGGAGCCCCCATAGGGCCCTGCTCAGTATCAGCTGCCTCAGTCCTGAAGAGAGAGCTGGGCACCATAGCACTTACGACACTGCTCAGTTCCCACGTGGTTTGGCCCATTGTGCTGACTTGGTGCTGGCTCCCCTGAGGGAGGTGTGATGCGACACAAAGCATGGGGTCAGACCATTTGATTTCCACCCTGAGGTTTCTTCCTGCTAACTGCATTGCTTGGATCAGAGTTTATCTTCCCTCAACCTATTTATCCTTCATTGGCAAGTGGGTATTCCTACTTAAACACTGGACAAGTGGCAGATGTGCCAGGGTAGCATGGGAATGGGGTCAGAATTGAATGCACTATAGCCGGAAGGAAATCCATACTTATGACTGCCTGGAAGTCCAGCTACACTGCATTCCCTCCACCTAACCCACCCAGGATCTCCCACATTTCTGCTGGAAAAGTACAAAAGAGATCTAGTTGCCTCTCTGGGGTACTGAGAAATTGATCAACTATGTTTTGACATAGTTGGATCCTGAAAAGGATTTTGCATGAGGTAGACATTTTTCGTCTTTTTCCTGATAGTGGCCAATGAGAAATCATAGTGGAAGAAGATGATGTCATTCCTCATCCTGTATCAACTCATATATGGGTTAGTGACTTGTTGGAAAGAAAAAAATGAGTCCATAATCTAGTAAATTACTATGAGTGCCACAGAGAAATCTGATAGTCAGAGTTGTAAAGGATCTTGAGTGATATGATTCCAACTTCGACATTCAAGCAAATGGCTTCTCAAAGAGGGGTCTGGAGGGGGAAACTTCTCAGAATCATGGGGGAAAGATGAGGCTTAGGTAGTCTGAAAAAAGCATATTGTGCTTTGTTCCCATACGAAGGTTTTGCACAAAATTCTTGTCTGTTTCACATATGCAGAAAATAGCTTGAGGGAGTGTTTTAGGGGGACAAACGTTGAAAAAAACAGATGAGAAGTAGCTTTGGGAACAAAATGGCTGCCTGATGTCAAAATTACTTATCAGAAGTTTTTATGTCTAGCAACTATATTTGGCTTAAAATTACATCCTTTTTTCTTTTCTTTTTTCTTTCTTTTTTTTTTTTTTTACAAAGCCTTAAGTTAAAGAATGCAGTTACCTCCTGCTAGAAATGAGCATTCCAACCACTAATAAGGAGCCTCTCAAAACTAAGGATGACAAAATGACAACAGGCTCTGAAAAATGTTTGAAGTTTGCCTTCAGGTTAGAATCACCTGGATTTTTTGAGAACTCTCATTGGATATGGACCTATCACTGAAGGAGATGAATACTTGTCATGTCTGGGACTCCAGTGATGCCCAAACTTTCCTTTCAAGCCTGGAGTAAGGAACTGAATAAACAGCTCCTTTCAGAAGGACAGGTTCTCCCCCAGGTAGGTAAAGAGATAGCATCAGCATCCTTTCTAAAACCATTATCTGATGTTTCTGTGCCTCAGTTTTTTCACCCAGAATATCAGTTGCTGTGACTGACAGCCCTCAACATTCCTGTGAGCTGCACGGTGAAAGGAATCTGCAGATGAAAGCAAATTTACTCAAATTTCCATCAGCAGCATTTCTCAAGGTTTGTCGGCTTAGAAAATGAATACAGTCTATTTCTGTGGGGTCAGCAGCAGAAAGGAGTGTAGATTTCAGGAGGAATTAATGGTCTACAGGTTAACTCTTTACTTATGGAAAAGGAACACTAAAATAATTTCCAATATTGTCTATTTATTCAATGTATATGAATAAAATATACATATAATATATATAAATTACATATATTAAATTTATATAAATTTTATAAATATATGTAAAATCTCTTAGTGAAATATTTCTTCACCTATGAAATGTTTCTTGTTAATTTTTGGAAAAACTACCCAAGTGGATTCCATGCTACCAAATGCACATTAAAATATTTATAACCAAGTTTAATATCTTAGTTTTTCTTTCCAAAAGCTGAGCTAATATTTACCAGGCTCGTGTCATGGGCTAGAACAGGGGTCAGCATTTACAGCCTGCAGCCCCTCATCTGTTCTTGCATAGCTTATGAACACTGTGAAATGGTTGAAGAAAAATCAAAGAAGAATAATAGCTCATGACATGTGACAATTGTATGAAATGCAAATTTCAGCTTCCATACATACAGTTTTATTGGACACAGTTACACCATTCCTTTACGGATTATCTATGGCTGCTTTCCTGCTAAAAGGACAGAGCTGAGTAGCTGTAACACAGATCATATAGCCCATAGAGCCAAAATAATTAACTCTTTACAGAAAAAGTTTGTCAACCCCTGGCCTAGAACATTTCTCTATTTGTTGCTAGTTGTCTTAAGGACTGGTTAGGTTACTGCTCTGCTAAAGATTAGAGCACTGCAGGGACTTCCCTGGTGGCACAGTGGTTAAGAATCCTCCTGCCAATGCAGGGGACACAGTTTTGATCCCTGGCCTGGGAAGATCCCACATGCCACGGAACAACTAAGCCTGTGCGCCACAACTACTGAGCCTGTGAGCCACAACTACTGAAGCCCTCGTGCCTAGACCCCATGCTCTGCAGCAAGAGAAGTCACTGCAGTGAGAAGCCCACGTACCCCAAAGAAAAGTAGTCCCCGCCCACCGCACTAGAAGAAGCCCGTGTGCAGCAATGAAGACCCAAAGCAGCCAAAAATAAATAAATAAATAAATAAATTAATTAATTAATTAATTATTTAAAAGATTAGAGCATTGCAGTTGTAGAGACCTTACAGAGTGGTCCCTGGAGTATACCTCTGTTAATATAACCCAGGTCTACTTAACTTCCCATAACACCCATCTATGGGTAAATAGCACTTTGTGAATCACATTTGACCACACTCTTTACAACAAAAACTGTTTAATTCTATTGGGAAGAATCCTCACCACCTAATTTCTTTTTTAGGACAATCAGATTTGTATATAACAGGTTTGTTTAAGATAAGATTATAACTACTCTCAGCAGGAAAAAATGTTTTCCTCTGAATGTTAAAAAATTATCCTTTAGGGCTTCTCTGATGGCGCAGTGGTTGAGAGTCCACCTGCCGATGCAGGGGACAGGGGTTCGTGCCCTGGTCCAGGAAGATCCCACGTGTCACGGAGCAACGAAGCCCATGAGCCACAACTACTGAGCCCACGTGCCACAACTACTGAAGCCCGCATGCCTAGAGCCCGTGCTCCACAACAAGAGAAGCCACCGCAGTGAGAAGCCCACGCAACGCAACGGAGAGTAGCCCCTGTTCACCACAACTAGAGAAAGCCAGTGAGCAGCAGTGAAGACCCAATGCAGCCAAAAATACATAAATAAATAGCATATACCTGTAGGGCTGCTCTAAGGATTCAATAAATTAAATATGTGTAAGTTCCAACTATGTAAGTGTTAGTTATTATTACTCTCTCTCTACCCTAGCTAATTTTCTCACCATCTTTACTGCCCAGTCTGGTCTGCATACATTCTCCTTAAGGTTTTCATCACCTCTTTCACCTCACAATATCATCCCTCAATTTCAGCTCAATTCTAGGTCTTCCTCCTCTAAGAAGGAATCCTACTCATAGAAGACAGGAAGTAGTCATTCTCGCTATGAGCCTTAATCATATTTGATATTTATCCAAGGTGTTGGTCAGACTTCTGATATCTGACCTGTCGGATTTGGAGGCAAAGGCAGTACCCAGGTTTGTCTATGCTTCTCAGTTCCTGCCCCGCAGTGGTCCTGAGGCAGGTGGCGGCACGCACTCACAAGCACTGCTTATCCTCACAGCTCACTGGCCAATAGTCTTTTGTTATATACTAGCATAGATGGTCTGGCCAAAAGTTAGGAGGGGTCACACAGGGGACTCTCTGGCGTGACTGCTGTGACTGCGTGATGGAATTGTGAAACAAGAGAGGAACGCTGTCTGCATGAGGAATCCCATTAGAAGAATGTATCCTTCCAAGTAAATGAAACAAACCCAGCTTAAGCTGGTTACTAGGATCCAAAATTCCAGACCCTTTGCCAGAAGGCTTTACGGATCAAAGTTAAATAGGGAAATTTAATAAAGCCCCGGCCTCAGGTGTGATTATTCTCCAAGTACAGCATTTGCATCAGTTCAGCAGAATTTCTCCTTTAGGCCACAGTCTTTCAATAATTTAGGTCTTTAGTTGGGGAGATAATATTTTTTGGCAGGCTCTCGGTTCTTTTCTTTTTTAGGTATATTTTTTCTGCAGCCCATGCCAGGACCAAGAGTGTTAACAGGCCATCAGTTTAACTTTGATTTCATAAAGAGTGAGGAAAGTGGTGGCGGGCTGTGGCACTTATGCCAGGGGGCAGCCATTAAGCAGGTTGAGAGGACACCTGAGTAAGGCATAGACTCACTCTGAAATGAAGTCACAGGAATTTGCTCTGTCAGAACTGTGATTCATGCAGAGGTCGCAGGGGCAAGCCTAAAGACTAATGAAACTACCTTCCTTTAAACTCCAAGCTAAGGCGCTAACAAGCCCTCTTCACCTTTTTGGAGATGTCAGAATTTTTCCAGCTCTCATCACAGAAGGTGTCCGTGATGACTGTGTCTAGAATATTCCATGTTGATGGAGAACCTTCCTTTTCCACTTATCCACAGGATGATGGCATATGAACATGCCCCTTAGGGACTTTTAATGGCCGTAAACTGCACAGGCTTCCTTAGGCCTTTGTGGAGGAATTGCCACCAGTGAGTGCTGTACCTTAACTGAGGTGTCCCAAGGGGAATCCAGGCTTGTTGGCAGGATCTCCAAGTTCCAAGACTAGTGTTTTAATCCAGAAGATACAGAACTTAGCAGTCAAGAGGACCCAACACTTTTGATATTAAAAGACCAACTTCTTGACTTATATTGGTAGATCAGCTTAGGACCTGACGCTGGTCATTTACCTGAGACAACATTGCCTTTCCAGGTAGGATGCCCAAGAGACAGATAAAATTGTGGATCAAAATTTGTCGTGTGTGCAAGAATAAACATCCTTGGAAGTTGCTGAAGGAATATTTGTTTCAACCAGCGTTCTCTGAGACACGTTGTGTCACCGTTGTCCATTGATGTCTCCATCGTCCTCATGGTACTGTTGTCTCTTAAGCTCAAAGTCTGGGTATGACTCAGCTTTGGCTTCCTAGTACTTAAAACAGAGTAAGCACTCACTAAAGCCTTATTGAATACATACTGAATTAAAGCAAGAAGCATTTGTTTTTGACCTTGAAAAGTGTCCGTTTTAGGGCAGTGAAATTATTCTGAATGAGACTATAATGGTGGAGACATGGCATTAAAGTCCATAGAACACACAACAGCAGGAGTGAACCCTAATGTAAACTGTGGCCTCTGGGTGGTAAAGATGTGTCCGTAGGTTCATCTGTTGTAACAAACGTCCCACTGTCATGGGGGAGGCGGTGTGTGGGGAGTGGGTATATAGGGACATTCTGTACTTCCCACTCATTTCTGCTTTGAACCTAAAACTGCTCTAAAAATAATGTATATTTAAGAAAATACGTTGGATTTCAACATGGCGCAAAGGTGAGTGAAGTTATTCAAGGCGGAAAGAACAGCACAAGGAAAAGTCTTCAGGTGGTGGTCCTGGGTGGGATGGGGGATTAGGAACATGGTCTCTAGAAAATCGGTGACGATCCTGTTTGGCCTGAGAACATTATACACGGCAAATATAAAAAAAATCATCGAAAACTAGTTGAAAGATGGAGGGTGAGGGTTTTGTGTAACAAATGACAAGTTTGAACTTAATTGAGTAGCAACAGGAGTCACTGAAAGTTTCTTGGGTTATGTCGAAGTGAGGATTAAAGTTGCAGCTGCACCCAGGTCAGATGATGACGTTCCTTTATTCTTTCTAGATTACAGATCTCCAAGTGGACGGCATCAATTCCCTCCGTCAGGTATAAATAATAGATGCATCCCAAACGTATCTGCCTAGGGTCACAGTGACTCTACATTCAGATGATTTTAAAACAAAATCTTACCTTGACTACATTCAGTGTCTATCTATCACCTTCCCCCACTTTTACCTGTCCTTTTAGCCTAAATACAATACTTGTCCAAGATCTCTTCCCAGGGGTGGACCACGGAGAAGGAGGAAAGAGGCGGGGGTCTGGTTAGAGAGGGTGGGGCCAGGGCAAATGGCACAATGCCCAGGACAGCCTGACACTTACCTAAAGATTTTCCAAAGCCCACCCTGCAGATCCCACTCCAGGGAAATGTAGGAGGGTAGAGAAGGCTGCTTCAGTGATCAGAGGACCTCTCACAGTATAGCCAACCTTCACCTGGGAAAAGAACTTTGATGCCAGTTGTGTTGCAATCGTGAGAAAGAGCAGCTCCATCCGTGGCAGGGCCGCTGGCATGGACCATGATGGGGGTGCGATTCCTTCAGGACTGGATCCTCTTACTGGGTTTCTGGGAAAGCCTGCATTCTGGAGAATCACTCCTGATGGTAGAGGAACCAGTGAGAATAGCGGGTGTGGGCTGAGATCGTGTTTTGGGATGACCTGGAATGCTGAGATGCTAGGAAAGAAAGTCAGTTGTGTGTAACATTGACTCGGAAGCACAGAGGAAAGGTGGTGAAAGAAATGAGATTTGGGTCAGCAGGGCTGGCAGCTGACAGCTCGCTCCACTGCTTCCCAGTGGAAGATCCCACTGGGATCTCTCCTAATTTTCTCTCTATGGGATTCTAACTAATGCGGGGACCAGTAGCTGGAGGAGTGGTTACGACAAAGCTTACCAGGACAGGAAGAGTCCCAAGGAGACCAAGGTTTGAAATGATGTTAATACATTGGCTAAAGTGTAAGGAGCTCTAAATGCCAATCCTAATTCTAAGCGCTTTACCTGTGTTACCGCTTCAAGCTTCACATATGCTGCAAGGCAGGGTACCATGATTAAGTCCCTTTTACAGATGGGGGCATGAGGTAAAAAGAGGTTAAAAACTCACTGAAGTTTACAAGGTAAGTAAATAGCAGAATCTGTCTGTCTGTCGGTCCGTCTCTCTGTCTCCAGAAACCGTGCTACTTTCTTATACTGCTGGGGGAAGAGGTGGGTGGCACAGAAGGATGGAGACGTGGAGAAACCTAAGCTGCCTTAGGACAGGCTTGTTCCGATACCGCCTTTGGGCAGTATCTTGGTGTGGCGTCCTCCAAAAAGGCTTTTCAGGAACTTTTACTGAAAAAAGGAGCACCTCACCTGCTCGTGGTTCAAACACCCACAACCTTACCTGGGCCCAGATGTGGGCACATCCCTTCAGGGCAGGGAGCTACCCTGTAGCTAGCTGGGTGGGTGGTCCAGGGTCATGGGGTGCCAGGGCAAGCATTGCAGCAGGGCCCATTCATTTGTCTTGCTGGCTTAAAACATACCTGCAGTGTTTGCTTTTAGCTACCTCGGCAGCTTGCCCCATGGCTTTTGTGCCTTTAAAACTTCTTTATTGGTAATATCAGGATTGACTCCAAGAATAATACTGTTTATTTCTGCCACATCTCAGGCCATCCGAGGAGGTACCTGGATGGTCAAAGGGCTTCTTATGAGCTCTCTCCTTTGCCCTTTTAAAATCACTGAATTTTTTTTTTTTTTTTTTTTTTTGCGGTAGGCGGACCTCTCACTGTTGTGGCCTCTCCCGTTGCAGAGCACAGGCTCCGGACACGCAGGCTCAGCGGTCATGGCTCACGGGCCCAGTCATTCCGCGGCATGTGGGATCTTCCTGGACCGGGGCACGAACCCGTGTCCCCTGCATCAGCAGGAGGACTCTCAACCACTGTGCCACCAGTGAAGCCCCAAATCACTGAATTTTCTTGGTAGTTTAATGCAAAAGGAAACAGAATATCAGACCCTTTGGGCCCAGGCAGTTTTGGACGAGGGCTGTGACACCCTGGATCACAAATCTGAGGCCTCATTATAATTGTGGGATCGTATTCCCAGCTCACCCTCACCCCGCCCATCCTTACCTGCCCACCACCACCCAGCTACAGGGTCCCACTTTCTCCAGGGCCACTCCACCTGAACACCTCCACCCCTCCCTATCTTCTCTCTGTGTCTCTGTCTGAAAACTGAGTGTCCTCCTTCCTCTGAGTGTGGATCAGACACGGCTGCCCCAGCCTTGGTGTTTAATCACTTCATATTTCAAGACCCCAGAGGGAATTCTGAAAGTCCTCTGATCCTGATCCCAAATCCTAAGAAAGAAGATGCAGGGCTTCCCTGGTGGCGCAGTGGTTAAGAATCCGCCTGCCAATGCAGGGGACACGGGTTCAATCTCCTGGTCCGGGAAGATCCCACATGCCGCGGAGCAACTAAGCCCGTGCACCACAACTACTGAGCCTGAGCTCTAGAGCCCGTGTGCCGCAACTACTGAAGTCCGTGCGCCTAGAGCCCGTGCTCTACAACAACAGAGGCCACCGCAATGAGAAGCCCGCGCACCACAACCAAGAGTAGCCCCCGCTTGCTGCAACTAGAGAAAGCCCGTGCACAGCAACGAAGACCCAACGCAGGCAAAAATAAAAACAAATAAATAAATTAATTAAAAAAGAAAAAAGAAGAAGATGCAATAGGCCGATCTTAGCAGGGGTGAGGGAGTGCAGCGTCCACCCCGGGTCCGACCAGCGGGCTAGAGGCAGATTCCCTTTTTCCTCTGTCCAACCAGCTGGGGTGCAAAAGGCTCCCTGAACAGGGCTGCAGGGGTTTCTGTAAGAAGGGGCGTATCAGTCAGAGGCAGCCGCCTGCCTGAGAAAGTGGGCACTGTCTTTCCACCACTCCCGTAAGGAAGTGACTCTCGATGCAGCCTGCTCTGGCCCTGGCTGTCCCCGCACACTCCACAGCGGAGAGGGACTGGGGTCTTCTCTGCAGGCCTCACAGATGTTGGGACATGTGTCGCCCGTGCAACCCAAGGTCTTATCCCATCCCTCTTTCCTACATCCTGCCCCTCCTCCATAGGACTGATCTGCTACTGAAGTCCTGGGCGTGGTCAGAAGGAAGGTCTGCACCCTTTTTTTTGTGCCCAGTGTTTTTTCAGAGTTCATAGAAAACAGCTCTAGGCCAAAGAACAACTCTAGGAAAAGGAAATCCTATCTTTGGCCGAGATCCCATGTTCTATATATACTGTTTCCTTTTTTTTTTTTTAATTTTTTTTTTTTTTTTTTTGCGGTACGCAGGCCTCTCACTGCCGTGGCCTCTCCCGTTGCAGAACACAGGCTCCGGACACGCAGGCTCAGCGGCCATGGTTCACGGGCCCAGCCGCTCCGTGGCACGTGGGATCTTCCCGGACCGGGGCACGAACCCGTGTCTCCCGCATCGGCAGGCGGACTCTCAACCACTGCGCCACTAGGGTAGCCCCTGTTTCCTTTTTTTTAAATCAAAAAAATGGAACAGCATTTTAAAAACGCATGTGGGGCTTCCCTGGTGGCGCAGTGGTTGAGAGTCCGCCTGCCGATGCGGGAGACACGGGTTCGTGCCCCGGTCCGGGAAGATCCCACGTGCCACGGAGCGGCTGGGCCCGTGAACCATGGCCGCTGAGCCTGCGTGTCCGGAGCCTGTGTTCTGCAACGGGAGAGGCCACGGCAGTGAGAGGCCTGCGTACCGCAAAAAAATAAATAAATAAAAATTAAAACGCATGTGGTACCCTTACAAAGTGACCATCCACAACCCATGAGTGCTTGCTTCTGCTCATTCCAGAACCTTCGGGCCGGCTCTCCTGGCCTGAGTCCACACCACGAGACCCTAGGAGATGCCGCAGGGCCTGAGCCAGGCACGAGTCAGGAATGAATGGGCGTCAGGGTCCGTCACACACTCCCCTACACATAACCTGCCACCGCCATTTGGCGTGTGCCCTGCACCCTCGGTGTCTCGATATTTTATGAATGACACTGGCCAAGATTGGCTGGTCCAGGCTGGGACGCCTGCCACGTGGGCATCCTGACATGTCCTTGGGAAGAGGCCGTGCCAGCCGAGAAGGTCCAGAGGGCACAGGCTGTCCTCCACCAGCACCAGCTCCTTGCCAAGCTAGGCAAGTGCAGGTTCTTGACCTCACGGAAGTGGGGTGATGGGGGAATTTTTTCTCCCTGTGGAATATTTACCTGCCCCCCAGCTGGGTCAGTAGCACACCCAGATGACAGAGCGCTCACCAGAGCTCCTGGGGTCCCCAGGCCTTTATCGCCCCCTTCACCTCTCAGCCCGGTCTGGACCTTTCTGCAGAAAAAGCGTGCCTTCTAGTGGTCTGAATCTCACAGAGCTTTTGAAACCACAGACCTTGCAGTCCCTTGTGATGAAGATGGACAAAGTCTGGATCAGAGCTTCCCCACCTTCCCCTATGCACCTGATGCCACTCCTGGAGCCCTTCAGGGAAAAGGACCCTGTCACTGAATCACGTCTGGCCCAGCATCTGCAGGCAATCTACAGCGTGATCCAGACCACATCTCCACAAGGCGCGTGTCCACCCTCGGCGGGACCCGGCAGTCCATCGAGGGAGGGAAGAAATAAAGAAATCATTCATTTTTCCTATCTCAAGAGATAGAAAATAAATCATGTTTTACTGATACTGATGTACACAGTGACCATAGCGGACATATATACACTACCAAATGTAAAGTAGATAGCTAGTGGGAAGCAGCCGCATAGCACAGGGAGGTCAGCTTGGTGCTTTGTGACCACCTAGAGGGGTGGGATTGGGAGTTAGGGAGACGCAAGAGGGAAGAGATATGGGAGTATATGTATAGCTGATTCACTTTGTTATAAAGCAGAAACTAACACACCATTGTAAAGCAATTATACTCCAATAAAGATGTTAAAAAATGTATTTAAAAACTGACTTTTTTTTTTTTTCTGATGGAGTACACAATCCAAAACATCTGGAGACCAGTGATTCAGAGCAGGGATCTGGGTCAGAGAGGTACTGTGAGTACTGGCTCTGCCGCTTTTGGCTTGTGTGACCCTGGGCGGTGCTCAGCCTCTCAACACCCCCGTTTCCTCATTTACCGAATGAACTTGACAGAAGACTCGTAAGACTGAGGATGAAATTAGACCATGCAGTGCAAGCACTGTGCCTGGAACACAGGGATCCCTGGATAAGCATCATTTATCGTTATCACTCACTGTTCATGTCTGTCCTCAGCAAACAGCAAAAGCAGAAGTCCCCAGATGGCTCAAAAACAGCTGAGCCTCCAGCCCCAGAAGGGACCGCACAGACTCAAGAGTTAACCTGCATCCATTCCGTGGTTCAGCCACATCTGCCCTGTCACGAATATAAGCACTTGATGTGGAGACAGATGAAGAGCCTGGGTGGGCAGAGGGAGCTAGAGCCATAGATGGGACCTGTGTCGAAAGGAAGTACGCCTGAGTGGTCCAGGCATTCCTGTATCACCAGTCTTCCCGCTCCCTGGCTGTGTGACGTTGGCTAAGTTACTCCCCTTCTCTGTTCTAGTTGGAATAATGCTAGCTGCCGCGTAACCTACAAACCTCAAAACTGTAGGAGCTCTGTGTGATAGAAGTTCACTCTTCACTGATATCTGCACCCCACTGCGAGTGAGATTGGCTGGAGCACAGCTTCCCTCCACAGCCTGATTTGGGGACCTCTTGTCACTCTGTCTTTCAGCCCCATGGTCCCCTCAGAGTTGTCAGCGTCTAGCAAACATGGGACGAGAGAGTGGAGAAGGTGCATTTTGATGCAAGGAGGGCTGGGAAATGTCATCCCTGGCTGGGCAGACACTTCTCAGAAACCACTGAGAAGGTGACAATGGAAGGTGGGGAAAAACTTGGGTGGGCAGTTCCTTGTGTGCCACACGCTCTGGGCCACCGTTTCCTCCTCTGGGAACGGGGATGATAATAGTAGTACCTGGCTTGTATGGTTGGCGGGAAGGTTAAATAGTAATCACGCAATAATCATCAGTTGCTCTTGTTACTGCTAGGAACTAGACCTCGCTATCATTTACCAAAGATGAAAGGCTGCACCTTGAAAATGAATCCAGATACCTGTGAGGTCTGAGCTCGGGGGGTTTAAGAAGCTATTCAGGCACAAAGCCCCATGCAGAGAAGTTATATCTGAATGTAGGTCCTTCACCTGGCTGTCCTACGCCTCTGCCATTTTTCACCCGCGTGTGCCTTGTGTGTTTGCCATGTCCACTGTCCCCGTGGCTGCCCCCCTCCATGCAACCCCTTGCCTCCCCTCCCCTCTGTCTTTCCAGCCCGCAGGTCTGCCCTCTGGTTTCTGGCTGTGTGTTTGCCGCTCTGGGCTCCCAGCCTTCCCAGCTTTACCTCTAATTCCACCCAGACAGAGAGAGCATTACCCCCCCACCAGGGCTAGACCCTCCGTGACATGGGTAGCTGATTTATTGAATTGTCTGAATCCAGTATGAATTCAGATGGGGAGAGATTTTTATGTTGTTGTTTTTTTTAAATCACTCCCTGCAACTACACCCTTTCCCATCCCTTAATGACATTCGGGGCAGATTTCATAACATTCCAGGCACTTTCAGTAACCGAAACAGTGCGGCCCAGTTTCACATGTCAATTTCACAGACAGTTTAATGATGAATTCCTTCCTCCTGTCCAGTCCACAGCCACACTCCAGCTGGGGACCGAGACTGGGGAGGGAACTGGTCTGCTCGCCCTTCCTCCTCTGTCTCCCCTGCAGAATTCATTCATTCAGGAAGGACTGGGAGAAGGACCAGAGTCCCTTAGTTGTCGGGCAGGTGCTGCCTCTCGGGCGGTGGGGGGGCAGGTGCTGGCTCTCTTGTGGACCCTGGGGAGTGGACCAAACCAGTGACCTTCTGCAGCCTCGGGGCCCAAGGGCCCCTCACACTCTCTGCCATGCCCGTCTGTGCGGGCACTGACTGCCCCATCCTCTCTGCCCTGCCCTCTGGGCCCCGTCTCCTCTGCACCTGCTCACCTAGCAAATCTGCTGCCTACGCAGATACTCACCTGGCTGCGGAAACGTCTGTCTCCGCTTCTGCCATCCCCACCTCCCCTGTGTGCCCCTCCCTTGCTGGGGACTCGGCTTCACAAAGGACATGCTTAGATTAGCTCCCTGGGGCAGGGCTACCTGGGAACACCTGGAGCTGTCCTGGAAAAGTGACAGAGCTGATGAAACTCCATCTTGGCATCCAGACCCTTTTGGAATAGGCTTGGCTGTTGCCCGGCCCCCAGCTTGGCCGTTCGCTGACCTTTTCTGACCTTCCCTCTGTCCTCCCAGCCAGATCTGCCACGCTAGCTCCAGTTCCTATCTGAAACTAGGGCCAGACAGGCATGTGGACACCCTAGGCAGGCTCGTAACTTGGCCCACTTTCAAGATAAAGCACTTTAAATATTTGTTCAATAAAAATTTAGTAGGGCCAAGGAGAAACCGATTTTCTGATGATGATTATAGAAAAACAGATTTCCTTTATCATTTGTTTCTCCTGGACGAAGAATTGATGTTCTAAAGAATAAAAAGCCAAATATCTGGTAAAACATGTCTTACTGTTTTCTGTTCATTCTCTTTTCAGTCTTTCCAGCAGTTTCTGAAAGGAGGTAGCTTCTTAGGAGACATAAACAAGAGCTTAAAATTTAAATAACAGAATGGAACTCATTCTTAATACATAGCACTATGCTTTATTCATTCTCACAATTCAAACTGACTGTCAGCTTCTAGCTGCCATGAATACACTTGAAAGTGATGAACCCACAGAGGACGGGTGTCTGCCTGGGTGAGAAATGTGTTTACTTCCTTCTTTCTCTTTCTTGAATCTTTCATCTTTTTCTGGTTGTTGCTTTGTCTGCTTGTTTATTTTCAAGGTCCACTCCAGCTTCTCCCACTATGTCAGAGTGGGAACCGTTTATGCCCATGGTTAGGGGCAGCAGGCGTGGGGACCAGGGTCAGCCAGTTTTATTCTGGAGATGGTTTTGTGCCTTCGGGTGCTACCCAGCGGGGGCATCTCTTCTCTGAATGCTTTACAGGGACGCCCCACCTCTGCTCCAACGAGCACCTCCACCTCTCAGTCTCCCGGGCCACCCTCCACCTAGGTCTCTGCTTCCTCCCTCCAGTTCTTGGGCAACTGTGTGGTCTTTGCATGTTTCCCATGGTCAGTTCTGAAGAGCCGAATCCTGCCACTTTAATAGCTAAAGCAGGAGGGAAAATGTTGTTCACCTGTTCAGACTTGCCTGGCCCGAATCCAGGCCCAGCCCCTTACTAGCTGTGTGGCTTTGGCAAGAAATTCAGCCTCTCTGAACCTAGGCTTAGTCAGCTGTAGTATGGGGTGATGATCCCGACCTAGCCAAATAATCCAGAGGATTCCAGTTAGCATATGCACAGTGAAGCCCTGGGAGGCCCACGGCACAGGGGTAGTACCCCTGTTAGGGTTACTAGCTCGGAGGCTGATTTGCTTGAAAGTGAGATCAGAGTTCCCCAGCTTTCATGTAAAGATCTCAAGCTGGTAACTTATGTCTATGATTAGAAGGCCACCCAGACATCAGTTCTGATCTCCTCTTTTGAGGTCTCGATCCCTTTAGAGGGAATTGTTACTAAATGGCTTCTAGTCAGTGTGGAATTGTTGATGGGGACCCAATCCTGCGTACACCAGCCAGACCCCCATCTCCTGCCCACGGTGACATCACACCACCAGCCAGACCCCCATCTCCTGCCCACGGTGACATCACACCAAACACGTCAAAGGAGAGAGACCATAGATGATCACCATCCCAAACCTTGGACACATGCATTCCTGAGTCCTAAGCAAGCAATGGCTTAACTACTCTTACCAGCTGGTCGATCTGGGCAAACCAGAAGAGTGTGTCTTCATCACTGGGTTTTTTGAGGACTGAGTCAGGTGATGGGTCTGGAGTTCTCAGCATGTGTCCTGCAGGAATAATTACTCTCCTTTCTTTTCTTCCACCCAATCTGTCCTGTTGCTGATGCTTGGTTTGTTTTTTTGAACTTGCTCTGTTAAGTAAATGAAGAGTCCACTATCTGACTACAGTATTCCAGGGAGGGGGGCTCAGGACACCGTGGTTCCTCCAAGAAGCACTTAAGGAGGCTGAGGGCCATTAAGGAGCATCACCGTGGGCTTGTCAATCTCTTCTGAGGCAGCTCAGCTCAGCTCCCTCTGCCACCTCCAAGCAGTGATGGTGACAGAGCAGAGATGGTCCCTGAGGCTATGCATTCCTGGCAGGGCAGACCTGGGCATGATGTGCTCATGGAAAGTCGCAAGGCACTAGGGGACCAGACTGAGATGCTGGACCCCTGTGAACGGGAGATGTTACAAGAGGAAAAGAGAGTCTGGCGGTAGAGTCTGTCTACCCCTCTCTCAGTTTTGCCTTAGGGATACTCAAAGTGAAATTGGATCCTCTTAACCAGCTGTGGGTCAGAGGACACAGCAGACAAGTTTCCCACTTCCCAGGCCTTGTCTATCCTAGAGTTGGAAGGAAGAGGTTCCGTAATGACCTTCAGGTCAATGTTGACCCCTCCGCAGCACTGAGCAGGGCTGGCTGCCTGAGCACGGGGGGCCCAGGGCAGACCTGCAGGCTCAGTCCCCTCCCGACAGACACCGATCCGAAGCAGGCATGTATGTAGCACATTTCAAACAAGCAAAGAAACAACCCACGCCTGTCAGAGAAGACCAAACTATCTATCAGAATAATTAAGTGTCAGAAAAACCACAATTCCACCAAGGAGAGAAAACATGAAGAACCTTGAAAGACCTGCTGTGACTTGGAGAATAATTCTGTACAGATTTCCTGGTCAGGGAAAGCCATGCTGAGAATTAGAGGGAGAGAAAAGAAAGATGAACAGAATAATATCATGTATGACTTGCAAGGAAGTTGTAAAGATAATGCTAGTAAAAAGGGTTAAAGGAATAGGAGGGCTTTTTTACTAATGCATCAGGGAAAAAGAGATACTGAAGTTAAGATAGGTCTGCTAATAAATCAGGCTGGGCATGAAATTAATGTTGGGTCTGAAATGGCCAAGATATTGCACTCATTCTTCAAAACTGTCCTTAGCAATAGAAATAAAAAGGAAAATACAGACAGTGATGGGGTAATAGAAACATTTTGAAAATAACTACTGGCAGAAGCAGATATGGGACTCTTGGAACATTTGAGGGCCACACTGAGTAAGAGTAAATATGCTTCTTGGGGATTATGGGAAATTGATTAGTATCTACTGGATCATGCAAAACGATGCCTTAAAATGGCTTTGTCGGGCTTCCCTGGTGGCACAGTGGTTGAGAGTCCGCCTGCTGATGCAGGGGACACGGGTTCGTGCCCCGGTCCGGGAAGATCCCACATGCCGCGGAGCTGCTGGGCCCATGAGCCATGGCCGCGGAACCTGTGCTCCGCAATGGGAGAGGCCACAGCAGTGAGAGGCCTGCGTACCGCAAAAAAAAAAAAAAAAAAAAAGTCTTTGTCATAATATTGTTATTCAAAATAAATAAAGTTAGAGGAGATTCTGAAAGAAGATGTCCAACATTCTGGGGAAAAACATCGAAAGGAGGGAGTCCAAAGGAACTGTGATCCTGTTTGGCAAATCTGATGGTAATTACCGGGAAAATTGTGACACCATGTTGAGGATCACCTAAAAGCTCAAAAGGCTAAATAACCATAACATTTATTTGAATCAAGTTGTGTTTTAAAAAGTGGTTTCATGCCCCTCTTCCCCAGCCCAAAGGCCAAACTGGTGAAGAAAAGGCTGCTAACTGGGTCTATTTGGATCAATATTTTCAGTGTCTCTGTATCGGCACAGTTCACAGGACCCAGAAGTAGGAGAATATACCAGAAGGGCCCGTGCACAGGAAACCCAGGAGAGGACCGCCCCCCCTCGACTGCCCTACCATTGTGACGGCCACCCCCAGGTCCTGGAAGGCAGGGCTGTACAGAGCTTTTTGTCACCCTCCCTCCCTCTCCCCCATGTGTGGGCACATCATTGCTCCCCGCTGCGCCCCCTGCAGGTTCCCACACCATTGACGTCCTCAGGGCTCTCTTCACATCGCTGCCTGGCACTGCAGGCTGGGCCTTTCCTCAGCCTTATCCTCTTAGGGCCTCACTTGCTATGGGGTGACAAACTAAATTACGCTAAATACTGAGAGGGTCAATGTGCCAATGTTTTCAAGGCCCTTTAATTGATAAAGTGTTCATCCAGAGAAATAACTCATGGTGGTGATTCAGGCTCTGTGGTGAGGCTGTTAGTAGTCTTTTAACTCATTTTCAAGACAGGTGCACCTGAGTAGGGTTGATCCTACTCTGATGACAGGTGTTACTTATGATGGACCCAGGGCCAGAGATGTGGCCCCTTAGTCAGGGGCCACACATAGGTATGCTGGGGACACAAAGAGGAGGCTAACTCAAGGTCTATTAAGTCCTACCTAGTATCTCAATTAACTCACTACTGATCTTTCAGAGAAAGAAGTGGCAATGAAATAATCTCATTTGTGTGAATCCCTACATATCATCACCAAAAAGTATTATGTTAGATAATACATTTATTTGGCCGTACTTATGGAATTAATTGTGTTAAAACATAATGAGGTGTTCACGTAAAATCTATACACACCCTAGAGCTACGTACTGATGAAAATTATTATATGTAACAGATGTAGTCTTGAAAAGTCGTATGTAAATATAAATGTGTACCATTTTTAAATGCACTAAGGGAAGGGATCCTGCTATTTAAAGAAAGCCTGTAAGGATACCTATTTAAAAATAACTCCTTTATAAAATGATTCATCACCTCTAAATTTAGAATCTTTAGGCTGCTATTTATAGTACATTCTATTTGAACATGCACTTATATACCATAACTGTGTACATATGTGTGCATATGTGGGCATATGCAATATGTATTAGGGGCATATATTTAAACCAGTGGTAAATTTCTTGCCTAGGTCTTGCATTTTTTTTTTTTAGATTTCTGCCCTAATCTGAAGCCATGAACAATCCAGATGCTACTAAAGGCCAGTGTAGTTGTCCCTGAAACTTCCATAGGAAAGATGCCCCCTGGGGGCCCAGCCATGCAAACATATCAATATTGCTCCCCATGGTGGGTAATTATTAAAGAAAAATAGGACCTTCTCTTTCCAAGAAAGACTCAGCAAACAATATAACAAAAAGATTTGTTATAGCATTTCCTTTCCTGCAAACTGTTTTTCTTATTTTGCTTCTGATTTTGTCTGGGACCAGGGAGACCTGAGCGGACCATTTCAGATGGAAATGTTGCTGGTTCAGCTTGGTTAGGAAAAGGGAGACCGTAACCTTATAGATTTGACTGCAATTTCCTGCCCAGCTTCCTGAACAGGGGCTTTCAGAGTCTTTTGGCCCTGTTATTTATTATCTGGGCTTACTGGTTTTGCAGGTCACTGACTGTTAACTTTATTCTATTGCTGTTTTAATGAACGAGTCCAAAAGCTTCCAGTCTTAAAAATGTGAAACGATTACATTTGTGATTTCTGGGCTGGCTGTAACTGCCATATAAGAATATGTTTTAGGAACATGCTTAACATAGAATTATGATGTTTAATTCACAGCAAATACTATGTGACACTGAAGCGGTCAGCAGAGGAAGGGAGAGAAATGGCTGGTTCCTTTCTTAGACATTTCATTTTATTGCTTTTTTGACTTAATATTAACATCACGAGCAGGGGGTCTCCAGGCCGTTGAAAGATAATCTCTTCCCACTAAACTAAATAACTTCTCTGTATGTTATTTCTCAGTGAATACCCCAAAAGGTCATCCTCGATGGTCAGCCATCTCCCCAAATGTCTTCTAGCTCTTTCTCGCCCATCTACATATGCCCCCACATTGGTCATCACAGGTTCTAACAGCCTGCTTCTTATGCCAATGGTATAAAACCCAGGAAACTCTTGTACTGTATACCTTGATTCAAGATTTGGAAAATATAATCACAGTATTTACCAGCTAAGAAGCTCAGAGTTACAAGGGGAATGGGAGAAGCAGAGGCCCAGCCAGGGAAGAGATAAGTAGCTACACGGAATGATGTAGAAGGGTGTCGACTTGCTCTGCACCTTTATCTGTGCAGGATAGAGAAGGGTCAGCAATGGCCAGCTCCAACTGACCCTCTGAAACCAATACGAGGAACAAGCCTGGGGTTCCATAATCTCCAGAGCAGGAAGGGACGTATTTCACCTTATCCCTCGCGCATCCAGAAAGATTCCCTGAGGGCTTCTACTGTAATGTTCTGAATATGAGGGTAGAAAAGCTAATCAGATTTTTGTTCATAAATTGCTGAATTGGTGCCTTTATTTGTAGAATAGAGTTAAAATGTTAACGGTATTCAAAATGGATGGCATGTCATCAATTTATAAATCACCTCATCTATATTTCATAGGCATTGAATTAGGTCCTTCCTTCCCAACTGTCTCTCCTCGATCTAAAAGAGCTAAGATGTAATAACAGTGGAGAATCCTAACACCACCGTCGCAGCTTCCTTTTTTAGGTACATGTATTGATTATACTCTAATGCGTGTTGCCTCCTTTATAATATGGGTGATTCTAATGAAGTACGGGCACTGGGTCACAACAGGGGCACTCAGATGTTAACATAGCATCTTCTGTTGGATCAGCTAGATTTTTGTACCAGAAAGACAACTCAGGATATGGAATACAACAGAGACTCAGAAAGAAAACTGAATTAAGGCGCCAGAGTCCCAGGTTTAAATCTTGGCCCTACCATTAAGTTGCTGTGTGATTCTGGACAAAGTCATCTCATTTTCCTCGTTTGGCAAATGAGGGGATAGTACCCTATTAGGTCTCCAAGACCCTTTACAGCTCTACCATTTTATGTGCCTGTGATGTGGAAGTTCTAATAGTTGGGGAAATGGAGAAATCAGTGGTGGCCAATGTCACTGAGTTCCTTGTGTGCGATCAGGAGAGCTAAGTAAGAGAGCCATCTAGCCACAGCGGGAGCATCTTGGGGACACGTTAAATCAGGAAGACTCACAAATAGGGGAAAACTAGAATTATTGTCAAGGGGAGCCAAGGTTCTGAAGAGGAAACTGGCACTCAACAGCAAACAAAAACTTGTGGTTCAAGGGCAAACAAGGGCCTTCGGTCAGTAGCTGGGAGACTCCAAGCAGATGACTTCAGGCTTGAGAAATGACCCAGGAGTACAGATCAGAACCAAGACCACAGGTGGAGGGTGTCTCCTGGGCCCCCGCTTTAAGCCATTCCAGGCTGGTTATCTTGACATGGGCATTGCTTTTTATTAGAATTGCAGATTCTGTACAGTAATATCTTATTTTTTGAAATCCAAATGACAAAGCCAACCAGAGCTTTTGAGCACTATTTTCAGAGTGATATTTCAGCATCAGTGGCTCACGGAATCAGCCTCTTCATGTCACCCTGTTCTCCTTGATGAAGGACACACACAACAGCTAGCGTTTTGAAGGAAAGATGGATTATTCATTAAGTGATGTTAAGATTTGGGAGAGAAAAAGCCAAGCATTTAGATAAGAAATTAGATTCCCTACTTTATATCCTATGCAAAAATAAATTCCAAAAACATTAAATACTTAAGTGAAAAAAATGGTAAACTGGAAAAAAATCTTTTGAGTTATTTCTGGAGGCAAAGTTTAACATCTTTAATATACAAATCCTGCTTATAAATAAATTAATAAAAGAAGAATTTCTAATGAAAAAAAAGAAATGAAAAACAGAAGTCAACTCATAAATTGAGACACAAAATTGACCAGTAAACTGATGAAAACATGTTCAACCTCATAAAGAAGTCAAAGAAAATGAACATTCAGACATTTGAAATACCAGTTTAGCCCATCAAAGATTTTACTTTGGTATTCAGTGTCAGTGAAGATTTGAGGGAAGCGTGAACCCCCTCCCTATGGGTTGCAGATTTCTTGCTGGGTGTCAGGACCCCTGGGTTGAGTTCACATGGATTATACTGGTACCCTGACATGGGGACTAGCCGACTCTTTGCCAAACCCATTTTTCTTTCTTCTGGGCTTACAGCTGGACTACATTTCCCAGCCTACCTTGAAGAGAGGTGAGGCCATACGATAAAATTTTGGCCAAAGGAATGTGAGCAGCAGTGAGGCGCACAACTTCCAGGCCTGCATAGATGCCAGGCAGGTGACCCTCTTTGCTGCCTTCCCCTGTCTGCTGACCAGAGACAGAGGACTTAGGAGAGGACCCCAAGGCCCTAGGAAGCCACCAGTTAGGAAAAGCCTGAGTAGAGCGAGCTCCTGCTCATCAACCAGCTGCCATTTTGTTCTTCATGGACAAGGAGTAAAATTCTTTTGTGTTAAACCACTGAGGATAGAGGCCCATTGTAATATCAGCTAATGAGCATTGCTGTCAGAGATTTTTTTAAAATGATGCCTCAAAGTCAGCTGCTATAATGAAAAACTTTAATATGTGACAATGGCTTAGTGATTGAGTGACAGGTGGAGAAGGAAATTGATGGAGTAGGCTGGATGGTTAGCAAGTCATGTAAATATGGCAAGTATTTGGCAAATCTGTTGCCTATCATGTCTTGGAAGGGCAACCTCAGGTCTAACGAGCCACAGCTCTGGGCAGAGTAGTGATAGGAGTTAAGGTGACCTGCTAACTCTGTCACTGGATGCCTTAGTAAGGTGTTACAAGAAAGAGATGACCTATAGCAATAATTGACTGGTTTTCCAGCAGAGATCAAAGGAATGAGAACATCCACAAATCAAAGACCCTAAAGGTAGGAAGGTCAATTGCTTCTGGACCCCAAATAATAAGAGATAAGACTGGAAAATCTAGTCAACATTCTCAGTCAAACAGAGAATTGGCTGGTGACAATGATCCAATTACCCAAGGCTGTTTTAAAACATTACATCCAGGCAGGGCTTCCCTGGTGGCGCAGTGGTTGAGAGTCCGCCTGCCGATGCAGGGGACATGGGTTTGTGCCCCGGTCCGGGAAGATCCCACATGCCACGGAGCGGCTGGGCCCGTGAGCCATGGCCGCTGAGCCTGCGCGTCCGGAGCCTGTGCTCCGCAATGGGAGAGGCCACAACAGTGAGAGGCCCGCGTACCACAAAAAAAAAAAAAAAAGATGGACCCAGGAGATTTCCCACAGACCACCCCAAGCCCGATCCTGAAGGGACACAGCTTGGTTTATGATTTCTCGCACAGATGTTTATTTTTCAGATTTACTCAAATTGACCTTTGGAATGTGCAGCTGCCTGAGCTGTGCACACCTTCAAAGCTGGATGTAAACCGGACAACCTGCCTAATCCATCACTTCAGATCTACACTAACAAACAGACAAACCCAGAAGCAGAAGCAGCTACTCTGTCCTACAGCCTTCTGTGTCATTGTTGTGATTTTATGCCTTTGCAATAAATTACAGGGCCACGCTTCCCCACCCCCAAGCAGCCTTCTGTCTGCTCCAGGAACAGAGAGAGAATCTTGCGGTAGATGGAAGCTGGTGACCTATAAACCTGGCATTTCTGGTTACCTGCCTTTAAAACTTCACTCCGTTGTGAAAAATGCTCACTGACTCTGGATTTTCATAGGTGGTAATGTCTCAATGACTGAGCTTGGTCTTGAGGAATTGTTACATTTTGATCTTCATTTACATTTTTAGCATCCCCTTACCCTGCCCTGGTGTTACTTTCCTATTTGACTTGACCATGATGCTCTCCAGTGGAGGGAAGTCCTCTTATTCATCTTTGCAGCATATAATAGATGCCAGGCAAACGGTTGTTGGGAAGAGAAATGAAGCCCCCCATAATCTCAAATTCAGTGCACAGTGGCTTTTGGAAAGGGCATGGAAGTCCACCGTCCTTGGAATGGCGAGCAGGGACTTAAGAATTCTGAGGATCCACCCTGCTGACCTGGAGCTCCCCCCAGTCCTAGTGTCTGGAAGGGAAGCCCACGCTCTCAGGCAGGGAAGCCCACGCTCTCAGGCAGGGTATCCTCACGTTAGCTGAAGAGAGGAGAGGGTCTGGCTTACACCTGTTGGTGCATTCTCCCACAAGTTCAGAAGCCCTTGCCAATCTTTTTTTTAACATCTTTATTGGAGTATAATTGCTTTACAATGGAGTGTTAGTTTCTGCTGTATAACAAAGTGAATCAGTTATATGTATACATATATATCCATGTCCCCTCCCTCTTGCGTCTCCCTCCCACCCTCCCTATCCCAGACCTCCAGGTGGTCACAAAGCACCAAGCTGATCACCCTGTGCTCTGCCCTTGCCAATCTTACCAAAGTCAGTCTCAAGCCTCACAGTAAGGAGGGTTCCCAGCTTGGACAGGTGGTCTTGTGGCAGACAAGCCTGTGTGCTGAAATCCCATCTCGCCGTCTCTACCTCCCAAGCTCAAGAAAATGCCACTAACATCCTTGCTTTTTGTGCTTTATAATGCTAATGCCACCGTGTGTCATACACCTCATAAAACAAATGCATTTACCTGCGATAATGCATGCGGTTAATTTAGATGTTAAATACAAAATGAGTAATGTGATAAACACAGTGCTGACTGATTAAAATGAACCCTTCATTTCTTGCAATTGTTCAAGAAGGAAATTGCAGGAAGGTGTTAATGCTTTTTATAATGATGACTTTACTAAGGGCAAGCAGAAAGCCACTATTTTCTCCTGGGATCTCATTTGTCCCAATTCAATACAATGAATTCAATTAAAGGCCCTAGTGCCATTTTAAAAGCCATTCCTCTACCCAATTTTAGCACACAGACAGTATCTTTAAGCTTTCACGTGGATTCATGGAAGTTTAGATCTAGAATTAACCATGGAAGCCACATAGTCCAATATTTATTACAGACAGGGAAACAGAAGCCCCATCCGTTAATGACCTTGTCCGTGGTCTCATAGGTAACAATGGCAGAGCAGCATGATGGCACATTTTAGGGAAAAATATTTGGAGAACAGATTTTCTCCACTGAAGCTTATGTCATTGAAAGGTCTTGGCAATCATAAAAGCTATGTTTTCTCCAGGTTAATTAATCTTTAGCCAAATGAACTCCTTCAATATGGTGCTATGAGCAGTGCTTCTCTCTTTTTTGCCTCTCCCAGGCTCACTTCTCCACACAAAGCTACAAGATCTTTGACACCATCCAAGAGTGGAGAACTAAGTCTGGGCTTGCAGACTTCAAGGAGAGGGCTCATCAGGGGAGGAAATCAGCAGGTCCCTGGGGGAGTGCTTCCCGGCTTCTTTCGTGCCATGCAGACCGCGTTCTGTGACGCTGATGAGGATGCTCCTGGCTGGGGCAGCTGATTCTGGGGATCCAGCTGCCCCAGGGTCCACCTGGCATCCCTGAGGGCTCAGAGATCAATACCTCAGCACACCCTCACCCGTTCCTGAAACACAATTTGGAGAGCTGTGGTCTATGTGAGGTCCAGCCAATAACTGCATCCCAACTCCTGAGGCCCAGTTCTGAGGGGTCACCAAGCCCCAGCTCCTGGAGGCTTATGTGGTAGGAACTGATTTCCTGGTCCCTCTGCGTTCATATTGAGAGATCAGAAATTGAATTCAGGCTTCAGTGCAATCTTTACTTAACCAGAGACAAGCAGCTGAACACCCTGTGAGGTCATGAACAGGACGCCATTCTGAGGCTGAGTGGACCTAAATATTTTATTATTCACAGTGACCTTGGGTATCTCGAAATGACAGCCAGGTGGGAGCACAAAAAATTAACCCTGCTGGAGTGGAGCTGGACAAAGGGCTACCTCTCGGCGGTAGCTCCTCTCCAACTCTCTCTATTGCTCTCCTGGTTCCTTTGGTGAGATATATCTTTAAGCACTTTCATAGCTGAGTCTAGCCAAAAGAAGGCCAGTGAAGTATTGGGGACTCCATCTGCCCTGTCCTAAAAGAGACAGCATATGTGAAACACCCAGCATGATGCATAGCCCCTAACCGTCACCCTCTAAATGGAGCTTTCCTACCTTCCTTTCTGTCTGCCTCTTTACATAGTTTTTGGTTTTTTCAGAAAAATGCAACTTTTGTCTTAGTGTCCTTGGTGATATGAGAAAGTGAGTCGCAGTGAAACAGGTCGGGTCAGCCAAGTAGGAAAAAAAAATACATTAAACAATCTTAGAAAAAAGGAAAACAATTTTTAATAAAAAAGAAAGACAAAAAAAGGAAAAAATATCTTAGAACTTCTAGAGGACTTGCTACATGCTAGCTACCCTTCTAGGTACTGAGCATATTGCTGCAAATATTGAAAATATGTATACTCAATCCCTTCCAACTTTGCTCTGTATGATAGAGGCTGGGAGATAGACTCTGTATTTGCCAGATTCCTTGCAGGTAGGGTGCTACCTGTGACCTGGGTTCTAATTAGCAGATGCACCTGGTAAGTCTGGGAGATGGCCATGAGCAACACGAGAAAGGAAAGTGCATTTTCTGCTGGAGCAAGCAGACCTCTCCAGGCTGGCCTGGCAGAAGTTCTGGTGTGCAGCCTGCCCTGTCAGTTCTGCTGAGTGGGAGGACCTGATGGTAGTTGTTTATTACTAGAAGATTCCTGTTCCACACTGGGCATTTTCCCCAGCCAAGCCTGGTTCTCTGGCACTCTCAGAAATTCTCACAGCTAATAGATAACTTTAATTTCCGGTAGCTAAAGTTTACTCTGTTGTCTTCAGTTAAAAACCCAAACTAGTGTGAAAATTAGTATCAGAAGTGGTTGTAGGTAATAGAGCCTTGAGAAACGAGGGTCTAGCATTGGTTACCAAAGGATCCAGTTGATATTAGAAGGTGGAGCAGTGATGGCCATGGGATGCAGTGGTGAAACATTTGCTTAAATTATAGTCTGCGTTCATCAAAGATGAAGAGCCATGAAGGACAGGCTCCTGCTCTGGACCAACATGGAGGACATTAAGAATAACAAAACTGTGAGATAAATTGGCTACTTCTGATTCCTGGAAAGCTGAATGAAAGAAAATAACAAACTCAAGGTTTTAAACTCTCAACTCAAGGCGTATGGGGTAGGCTGCCTCCAGGATGACCCCACTGAGCCCCGTCTCTTAGGCTTCATACCTTGTGTGACCCTCCCCTGAGTGTGGGCTGAGCTTGTTGACTCATTGCTAATGAATGGAATATGGAAAAGTGAAGGAGTGTCACTCCCAAGATTAGGTTATAACAAGACTGTGGCTTGCATTTCTCTGCCTTGGACGGTTCACCTAAAGGAAGCCAGCTGACATGGCACGAGGCAACCCTGTGCAGAGGCCCATATGTTTAGGGGCCAAGGTCTGCCAACAACCACGTGAGTAAGCTTGGAAGAAAACCCCTCCCCCATCTCCAAGCGAGTCTGCAGATGAAACCAGAGCCCCAGCCTGGAGCTTGACTGGAACCTCATGAAAGACTTTGAGCCAGAGGCACCCAGCTCAGCCACACTTGGATTCATGACCCATGGAAAAAATGTGAGGTAATGATAATAAATGTGTGTTGCTTTGCACCACTACGTTTTGCATAGTCTGTCACACAGCAATACATGACTAATGCAGATTTCTTTGACGACCAAGATGTTTCTTTGATGGTCCTAGAAGAACCCCTTACCTATTTTAGCTACAGGGAAGACACAGTTGAAAAGCAGGTTCTGAATCTGATTTTGCAGGGCTGTTGGATTACAAAAGTTGTCCTGTGCAGCGGAGCCCTCAACAATCAGGTGGATGAGACGGGTGGCTGTGAGTCTCTTTTCCCAGCCACCCTCGTGCTAGCTCCGTGGGTTCACAAACAAAGGAGCCACTGTGCAGGGGCAGGGGACTACACAGGCTCTAAAACTAAACTTAGCTTCACCAAGGCTTTGCTAGCTACTTTCCAGCTGCAACAAAATTGAGCCCCCAGTACAACACCATACCTCATGGGAACCTAGCTGACCCAGAGGCAGGTCTTTATTTTTAGCCCCTCCTATCATTGAGGGAGAAGCGATTCGTTCTCATGAAAAGGACAAACATTCTAGATTTAAATTCATGCCGTCTGTCTGCCATGCTTCTGCAAGGAAAACAATCCCTGAAGTTATCATTCACCATGACAGTATCTTACACAATATTGCTTCTGTTCAAGGAACTGACTTTACAGTGAGCAAATTAAGGCAATGAGCTGCTATGGGAGGTGTTTTAAAATATAGGTATGGTGAGGCCAATAGATCAGGAGACAATTGCCATTGAAAAGACAGCTTATTACTCACAGCTCCAAGGAGGAAGGGGTATGCCACACGGCGGGGGGCACCTGAGGAAGCACCAGAGTCAGTCAAGGAGCAAAGGGAGAGAGGAAACATGGTTGAGAGGCTTTACTGTGGCTTCTGCAGGGGGATAAGAAAGCGGGGTAAACAGGCTGGTCTAAGTAATTGCAGGGCTCTGAGGCATAGGGCCTGTCCCAAGTTGTCAGGAACCTGGTTCTGTGGTGATTAGGGCAGGGAGATAGTGGCCTGGAGTATAAAAGCCAGAGAGCAGAGAGGGTGGGAGTGTGGCTTTGGATTGGTTCGTTTGCATATGAAAGGTATACTCACAAGCCAGTCTCTGACTATCTCCAGGGACTGGCTATTCCCGGAGGATACCTTAGGGTCAACAAGGCCTCAGATATCCAAGCACCAGCATACAGAAACTAAAAAGGTATGATTGATACAGGTAGGGTTCTCTGCTCTAGTATGTATCCCTTCACCCAGGAAGCCATAGAGAACATGAAAATTAATGTATTAAAGACTCAGGAATTACACTACCTCAGAGACACCTCATGAAGTTGGAGTGGTGCCCTACATGATGTAGTATATGCTCTTTGTTGCTATTTCTTTCACAGTCAGAATTCAAGAGTCCGGAAACCAAGAGATGGAAGCGGGGATGCCTTTTGGCACTATTACAATTAATGACCCACTTGCAAAATATTCACTTCCTACCCCCAAGACTGTAGGCGCTCCTGGATTAGAGTAAGACTCATACTCTAGGGTCCTAATGTTGGTTCTGCTTGTCTGGGGCTTGAGAATCCCTAGACCTTTCTCATGCTGTGGAATGAAAAGCAATCAAGGATAGGCTGATGGATCCTTATGATCAAAAGGAAATGAGGTGGCGGCTATGACAGCAGCAACTGGTCTATAGCATAGCCTTACCTTCAATAAGCTCTTAATTTCAGATGAGTACAACTAGTCATTTAAACGCGGTGTTGTGAAAAGTACATAAGGTTTGAATCCATACACTTGTGTTTGAACCTAGTATCTATCACTTACAGGTTTGGCTATGGAAAAATTATTTAAACTCTCCAAGCATCTGTTTTTTCATCTGTTTCTCCTACCCCCCTCTTCTTCCCTTTCATCCTCTTCTCCTGGTCTGCTAGGTTCATGGGGGTAACATCATATAAAGGACAATAGTATGGGCTTTGGAATTAAACTACCTAAATTCAAATCCTGCCTTCCTGCTTACTAGCTTGGGGTTCTTGAGCCACTCTTTGCTTCCGTTTCTTCATCTGTAAAATAGCATCAACGATAATAGAATCTTCCTCATAGAACCTCTATGTAGATCAGTTTGAGTGTAATGGGGCTCTTAGTTGCAGAAAAATACCTATTCTAACTAGTTTTAGCATTAAATCGTTTATTAAAAGATATTACTTTTCCTCTAGAATTTCTCAGACAGCCCTTCAGGGAACCAGGCTTAGAGAGATCTATCTTACTTTCCAGGAAGGAAGACGTTCCAGGGTTCTCGGGTACTTTGCTTGGCCCTGACCTGGAATCAGAATGGGATAGAGGTTTTAGACACCAGGTGAGTTTATTGGTATCAGATGCCATTGCTTCTAGCCCCTCTCCGTGAATGGAACTAGGAACATATCCACAATTCCATTCTGATAGAAATATGGAATTGAAAAAAGAAATCAAGGGAGAAGGGGGAGCTCTTTGCTCAGTACGAGATACGAAGAAATAGAAAATCACCATTTGGCAAATACCACATATGTAATTATCCCAAACAAGGATCATCAATGGAAGCTAAAATTAAGGGGCAAAAGTATGATGAGAAACAGGACACTTACATCATCTCGAGGTACCCCCCCCCCAAGACACTTATTACTTACAAAGAGAAAAGTAATCAATTTACAGTGAAGGAAACTGGCAGACACACAACTCAGCCAAGAGATCAGAGTTACCATCACCAGCAGTGGGACAGGCAAGTTGAGACTGTGTGATCCTTTGTGTGAGGCATTGAGAAGCGCACAAGACTTCCGTGCTCAAGGTTCATAACCTGAATCTAATCACGAGGACACAGCAGGCAAACCCAAATTGAGGAACGTTATCCAAATTAATTGACCAGTATTCTTGAAAAGTGTCAAGATCATAAAGGACAAAAAAAAGACTAAAAGATGATTCCAGAGTAACGGTGACAGGAAACATGATGACTAAAGACAACATGTGATCCTGAATTGGATCCTGAATTAGAAAAATCTCATAGGAAAACTGGTGAGATTTGGATAAGGTCTGTAGATTAGGTACCAGCCCTTCCAGAAGACCAGGTAGGGGAAGATTCTTACATACCCCATGGGTACCCTAGGGGATGTGTATGTGAGAAAAGACAATACTTTTTTGTTTAAAATGTATTTTTTAGTTTCATACTTAAAAATTTTAATATGATCTCCAGCTCCCAGAAGCCCACTCTTGACATTATATATTTTGAGGTTATATTGAAATGCACAATCAATGCAGCTATTTTGATGAGCTATCAGTTGTTCATTTTTATATTTTGCAACTTGGCTACTATGGTCCGAAGAGTTGGCAATATCCAGAGTAAGGGATATTTAGAAATCTGCCATAGCTTAGATTTACATTATGAAGAATAAGCACTTTTTTTTGCAGCATCAGAAAATGTTTTCTGAGTTCAAGCACCTGTAATAAAATGCAAAATTAGTGAAATGGTAATATTTTTATCCTATCCCTGAGGGAAGAGACTTTAATGACATACTTTGCCCACGTTATCTTGTATAGCACTCAACTCTAAATAGGTTCTCAAACAGATTTTTAAATGATTTAATATTTGTTGACCCTCAAAGCTCATTTGTTTTGGAATATTTGCCTATACATTGACTTGTAAAATTTGTTTTGTTTTACATCTGTCCTGGTTTGTATTGTCCCTATTGGAACAAATGTGTGATCATCAGTAGAAGTTCGTCTTCTTTGAAAACTAGCTTCTTTTTGAATTTAAGAGTCCAACAGTCTTGTTTTTCTCTTTTGATAGTTTTCAGTTACTACAGCCTCCAGGGTGGGGTGGGTACCTCTGAGGAGCTCTTGTCTCCCTGGCCTTTCCTTGAACTTTCCTGGTGGGGCCAGTGCTGTAGACCCTCCTCTTTCTCCAGTATGTTTAAACATACTTACACTATCATTTTTTACCTTGTAAAAAGGAGCCCTCTACCACACTGAGTATACTTAACAAGGTCTGCAAGCCAACTGTTAATCTGTAGGCTATACACAGGAAGTTTAAGATATTTTAGTATATTATAAACCATATAGTTGATACACCACATGCATTGACTCACGCATATGTATACTGTGTACACAATTCTGGGTGTTTATACACATGCAACTAGGAATAAAGTGGCTGAAGCTTGCATAGATGAAGCAGACACTTTGCTGAAATCATAGTGTCTTGGATAATAATATGAGTAGGAAAATCCCCAACACTCACAAAAGCTTCAATTAGAACAAATATGTATAATATATTTAAGTGACTGATAAATTTTAAGTGTTGGAGATTAGCACTGTGGAACAGTGGAGGTAATATTGGACTTGAATTAAAATATACACATTCTAATCCTAACTCTACTGCTTTTTAAAGCATCATCTGACTTGTCTGAGTCTCAGCTTTCTTTATTTATCAAATGATGTAAATATGCCCATCTTCCAAGTTTGAGTGGTTTAAATAGGAAATGAATGTAGTCACTCTTTGTAAATATTAAGCAGCTTTGTTCAGGCATTCCTCAAATAAGTACTGAATGCCTCTGCATTACATTCTAGGGACTCAGCCATGAATAGGCAGAAGTTATCCTGCCCTGATGGACTATACCTTTGGTGGAAGAGGAACATTAATAATAAGCTTTTGACAAGAGGACTTAAACTGACCGGGTCTGGGGAGTCAGAGAAAGCTTTCTTGGGCGGGTGGGTGCTGAGCTGAGTGGGAATTAAAGGTGGAAGTGGGAGGAGGGAAGAGAGCATTCCAGGCAAAGGAAGTAGCATGTCCAAGGCCCAGAGCCTCACCCTCCTTGGTAATGACAATGAAGATGCATTTATCCCCAATGCAGTGGGAAGACATCCAGAGTTGTTGTCATTGTCATTGTCTTAATAGATTTATTTTTTAGGGCAGTTTTAGGTTCACAGCAAATTTGAGCAGAAAGTACAGAGTTTCCTATACCCTCCATGACATACATGCTCAGACTCTCCCACTATTGACATCTCCCACCACAGGGGTCCATTTGTTACAAAGGATGGACCTACAGTGATACATCATCATCACCCAGAGTCCAGAGTTTACATTGGGGCTCACTCTTGGGCTTGAACATTCTATGAATTTTGACAAATGTAGGACATGTGTGCACCATTATAGTATCACACAAAGTATCGCCACTGTCCTAAGAGGTTTTTTTTTTAATTTTTAAGAGTGTACAATTTAGGGCTTCCCTGGTGGCACAGTGGTTGAGAGTCCGCCTGCCGATGCAGGGGACACGGGTTCGTGCCCCGGTCCAGGAAGATCCCACATGCCGCGGAGCGGCTGGGCCCGTGAGCCATGGTCGCTGAGCCTGCGCGTCCAGAGCCTGTGCTCCGCAACGGGAGAGGCCACAACAGTGAGAGGCCCGCGTACCACAAAAAAAAAAAAAAAAAAAAAAAGAGTGTACAATTTAATGGTTTGTAGTTTATTCATAATGTTGTGCAACCAACACTGCAATCAATTTCATTTCATTTTTTGGCTGCATTGGGTCTTCATTGCTGCATGAGGGCTTTCTCTAGCTGCAGCGAGCAGGGGTTACTCTTTGTTGCGGTGCACGGGCTTCTCATTGCGGTGGCTTCTCTTGTTGTGGAGCATGGGCTCTAGGTGCGTGGGCTTCAGTAGTTGTGGCTCACGGGCTCCAGAGCGCAGGCTCAGTAGTTGTGGCACACAGGCTTAGTTGCTCCGCGGCATGTGGGATCTTTCCAGACCAGGGATCTAACCCCTGTCCCCTGCGTTGGCAGGTGGATTCTTAGCCACTGCGCCACCAGGGAGGTTCCTGCAATCAATTTTAGAACATTTTCATCACCTGAAAAGAAATCTTGTAACCCCATTTCTTGTTACTCACCATTTCTCCCAACCTCCTCTCCCAGTCCTACACAGCCACGACAGCTGCTTTCTGTCTCTGTAGATTTGTTTATTCTGGACATTTCATGTAAATGGAATCATACAATATGTGGTTTTTGTGATTGATTTCATTCACTTAGTATAGGGTTTTCAAGGTTCATCCATGTTGTAGCCTGTATCCATGTGTCGTTCCTTTTCATGGCTGAATAATATTCCACTGTGTGGATAAACCCTTTTTGTTTATCCATTCATCCATTGGTGGACATTCAGGTTGTTTCCACTTTTCAGCTCTTGTGAATAATACTGCTGTGAACATTTGTGTGTAAGTTTTTGTGTAGATGTATATTTTCATTTCTCTTAGGAATATACCTAGGAGCAGATTTGCTGGGTCACATGGTCATTGTATGCTTAACATTTTTAAGAACTGCTAAACTGTTTTTCAAAGTGGCTGCATCATTTTACATTTCCACCAGCAATGTGCAAGGTTTCCAATTTTCCCACATCTGTGCTAACACTTGTTATGGTCTTTTTGCTTATAGCTGTCCTACTGGATGTGAATTGGTACTTCATCATGGTTTTATTTGCATTTCCCTGATAGCTAATGATGTTAAACATCTTTTCATGCACTTGTTGTATATCATCTTTGAAGAGATGTTTTTTCAGATCCTTGGCTCTTTTTTAAAGGTGGATCCATGGAGCAATGGATAGCACAGAGTGGTTTTGGTAAGCGGAGACACATGTTCAAAACTGCACTTAACAAGATCTCTGATGGCAGTGTGGAGAATGGATTGAAGATGGCCAAGAGTCAGTGTAGGAAGACAAATGAGAGAGAGTAAGACAGGGATAGAGCCCAGCATAGGGTAGCAGGAAGTGGGCCACAGCAGGGAGGCCAGCAGGGGCTCCCCAAGGAGACCCTGTGTTAGAATCACCGCAGGCAGACTAAGCAAGGTTTGTACCAAATCAGAGACACCAAAAAAAGTGAGTCAATATTTTTGGAATAAAATTTGATATAGGATATTGGAAAAAAAACCCTCAAAGTCTTCAAGTAGTCAGAACTGTGTTCTTACACTGTGTTTATTAATTACACCTTGGGGGATAGGGTGGGTTCCACCTTATTTTCTGTGTGTAGAACTTACGGAGACTTAACTTGGCCCTAAGGAGGATGAAAAGAATGCCAGAACAAAAAGACGGACAGAGCAAATGATGGCCAAGTTGTGAGTGAATACTTAGGAGACTATTGTTACTCCAGAAGAATATTTACTAAGGCACCGTGCATGCTCTGTGTTACTAGGGCATCGCATCTAAAGGGAAGATCCCCTCAGATAATACTTCTGGGTAATATTACAAGTTGGATCCTCTAAAGGCTTGACATCTAGACAAGATCACCCCATCCTTCCCTCGTAGGCCCCAGGAAGCTGCTCTTCCACCCAGAGGTGTATGACAGTGGGCTGTTCCTCCCTTTCCCTGCCCTCACCCAGGGGTGAGTGTATTTCAAGGCACACAGTCTAAAGCAATGGACTCCTGACTTTTCTGATTGTGAAGACCAATTAGTGAAAACTGTTTGACCATGGGCTTCCTATGTATTATCACGAATATAAACAAATATATTACATTATGTACACTTGCTCAAAAATAGAAAATATAACAGAATGGGAAAAGATAAAACGAACCATTTTAACTTCCTTGCCTTCTAGGTTATGTTCCCCAGGTGCAGGCAGAGACTACGGAGGCCGTAGGTTTGGGGAGAGCCATTGGGCTGGACTTGGGCTCTGCTGGGGCTCCCAAGTGCTGGGTGAGGCTGTCTGAAGGCTGGCACTTGGCCCCTGGGGTAGGAGGGACAGCAGGCAGGTTGGGAACGAGGGCCGGTAGCTGCCAGGGCCCTCCACAGAGCTGGGCCAAGATGAAGTGCTGAGGCATTGAACTGGGTCTGGTGTCAACACAGATAATGAGGTTTTGGGGGTAAAGAAACATAAGTTTTGGAAAAATAAATAACAGTATCATTGGAAATATTCGCAAACTTCTCTCTCCACACCATGAGACGCTCCTGAGAAGCCTTCCCTTATTGTAAACTTGTCGCCTCTGTGTTGTGTGTGGTTTTGTGCTCCGCGTGGATATGTACGTTCTGTCTGGTCTTCAAAAATATCCTACTCACAATGATGCCATCACCAAGCAGTCTCCAAATTTGGAACATTTGTCTTTTTGTAAATGAAAAACATCTATTTCATCTTTTTTTTTTTTTTTTTTTTTTTTTTTTGCGGTACACGGGCCTCTCACTGTTGTGTCCTCTCCCATTGCGGACCACAGGCTCCGGACGCGCAGGCTCAGCGGCCATGGCTCACGGGCCCAGACGCTCTGCGGCATGCGGGATCTTCCCGGACTGGGGCACAAACCCGTGTCCCCTGCATTGGCAGGCAGACTCTCAACCACTGCGCCACCAGGGAAGCCCTAATTCATCTTTAAACTTTACAACTCCAATTTATTTGCTCTGAGATTCTTTATGAACCTCTAAGAGGTATAAATTATTTTTGCGGTCATTCCCTCATATTATTACAAAATATTACAATGACTCCTTTTTCTAAGATAACATCTGTAGGACTATTGACACAACTTCCCTCCTTGCCTAAACGCTAGCCAGGCTCTCCTGAGCTCGATTCTCAATCAGACCTATAGGGACTTGAAGAAACACTAACACACTTTCTAACAGCTCAGGCCACATCCATAGGATGACACTTGCTCCCCTTAAAGGGCTGTCTGAGAAGGCTCAAGGCTGCAAAAGAATTTACTGTTTGTTCCAGCCCAAACCTGAAGATAGGGCTCCTGTCTTCCAGCTCTCTGGGAGGGTAGGAGCTTAACTTGCTAAGTGCCAATTGGCAAACCCAGATTTCATACGGACTTACCCTCTCCTTCCGATATTTTGTAACTTTTCCTTCCCTGACTACAGCTGTTCCCTCATTTTCCCTTTAGAATGCCCAGTCACATCTGTACAAATCAAAGTTGAATTCCGTTTCCTATTACAATAGTATATTACTGATTAAAATCTGTCCTTACCACTTTAGTGTCCAGCTTTGTTTATATTTGACACGATTTAAGCCAAAAATAGGTTAACTGCAGTAGATCACAGCATAGAGAAAATAAATAAACACGGGACATTGCTGCCATCAACCCCAAGGCCATGTGGAATTTCCAGGGAAGGGCAATTGCCTGATACAGACTTCATCAAGATGCCGGTGTCAATCTACATATTAAATATCAATAAAGCTTAAATTTTTTCTTATTTTCATTAGACCAAAAAGCAAATGTCAGTTGACCTTCTCGTATCTTCCTTCTGCATTCCAGTGAGCCATCTTGTCTACACCCCGATGCACACACCATAGTTTCAGGACTCCTGATCTGTGGAGCAAACTTCTGTGCAGGGAAGCCGAGTTAAAGTTCACACCCCACAGTCCTTACCCCATAGGAGATGGATTCTGGACGGGGTGACTCAGGCTTTCCCCCAGTTACTCCGGCCCAGAAATGCCAGGCTCTCTCCTGGCCTTGGCAACCCAGGCACACATGGTATTCCCATCTGACAAGCAGGGCTTTCTTGGACTCACTGGCACTATGCCCAGGAGATGAAAAATGCAAGCAGGACAGATTCAAGCCACTCTTGTCTTCTTAAAATAAGCAATTCATTTTTTAGGGAGTGAGAGTTATTTTTAATAGCATGAGTTACTTGGCAACGGTTCCCAAAATGGCTTCCACAATTCTGTGGCCTGGCAGGGTCCTGGGTGCATGGAAATTCCAGGGGGAGTTGTAAATGTCACTTTTCATGCTCAGAGTTCACAAAGCCCTCTGTAAGGCCAAGAGCCAGAGTCGGCAAATTCCATGACAGTGGCAAACAAGAGCCAGTATTCAGTTGTTTGTTGTTCAAACACTCTTGTGTTTCCCAGAATCCTGTCGGAATCACAGACACTAGTGACAGGAAACCACTGAGGTCTTTGAGTCTGTTCCCTGGGTGCCTGGAAGGAATCACTTCCTCACGGGTTGTTTTCTGGCAGTTACTTGTCCTCACATTTGCTTGTATTACTTTTTGCTTTCAGTTTTATTATGTAAATATGTTTCAGAAAATAAAAAAAGGATGTGTAAATTTATTTTGGTTTTTGAATGTTTCAATTATTTTTATTTGCTCTTCATACTTGGTATAAAAAAGTTTAAGCAAGACAAAAGCATGGAAAATGAAAAGTAAAAGTCTCCCAACCAACCCTTTCCTCACTCACATTTTTCAGAGTTAATCACTGTTTGAGTTTGTCTTATTTCCCTTTTTACATATGAGTTTATTATGCCATGTTTAAGACAGATGAGGTAACCACTATTACCGTTTTGTTAGATATGCTTTGAGAGATTTTCCAAGCATACACATACCTACACATATATTTACATATTTATTTTTGTTTTTCTGTTTTTAATGGGATCACACAATGTTCACTGATCTGTATTCTCCATTTTGCCATTTAACTTTGCATTTCTTTCCACACTGACACAATTGCCCTTATAATGGTTGCACAACATTTCTTTTATAGAAGCACTATAATTTATTCAATTGCCTTGTATTAATGGAAATTCGAGTTGCTGCAGGTTTTTACTATGACAATGTGCTGAAGTAAACATCCACACACTTAGCAATCTTAGCAGATTGGTAAATTTCTAACCATGGGATCATTAATATGCAAATTGTAAATTGACTAAACATCACCCAAATGCATTTGGAGAAAATTTCACCTTAATAGTCCCACCAATCATCATCCCTGTCAGCACTGAAAATTATGTTTAATGTACTTCAAAGTTTTTTAAACTGTGGTTAAATAAACATAAAATTTACCATCTTAATCGTTTTTATATGTACTGTTCAGTGGCATTAAGTACATTCATATTATTGAGCTACCATCACCACCATCCATCCACAGAACTCTTTTCATCTTGTAAAACTCAAACCGTACCTATTAAATAATAACTCCCCATTCCCCCTTCCCACAGCCCCTAACAACGACCATTTGACTTGCTGTCTCTATGAAATTAATTCCTCTAGGTACATCATATGAGTAGAATCATACAGTATTTGTTCTTTTGCGACTGGCTTATTTCACTTAGCATCATGTCCTCAGGGTTCATCCATGTTGGAGCAGGTGTCAGAGTTTACTTCCTTTTGAAGGCTGAGTAATATTCCACTGTATGGTTATGCCACATTTTGTGTATCCATTCATCCATCCATGGACACTTGTTTAAGGTATTTTAATACCCACTCCATTGCAAATTTTCTGATATTTCAATAGTCTAATTTCAAATGGAGAAATTTAAGAAAACATATATAATGTAATCATAAGTCTACAGCCCCCTGACTCCCCTCATAGATGAGAGGGTAGCTATGCTTTGCCCTTTTTCTATACAAGCATCTTTGGAAAATTCCTTCCGAGGAGAGATGCCATCACCACCCTTCTCACTGAACCAGGGGACTCTGCCTTCCACCAGGGCCCCCGTGGCGGGCACAGCGCCTGTCACCCAGTCAGAGGAATGCCTGGGGGGAATTGCTAGCGCTCAGAGGAGATCACTGAATGGCACGATCCTTCTGGTCTTGTGTTTTTGTACATTTCTTTCTTATTTTCCATGAGACTTGGCAGAGAAATTTAAGAACTGTAGTCAAAGTATCTGCAATTGAATTTCGAGCCCATTGCCTGTATTCAGAGAGATGCTGTGGGCTTAACCTACCCCATGAGTTTGTCAGGTTAGATTTTGGGAACTAATTTTGTCAGAATTCCAATAGGATTTTTACCTGAATAACTTGTATTGATTTTTTAAAAATAAAAGTCTCCCTCCCAACTCATTATAGAACACAAAATCTTGATTCCTTCCTACTTACTGCCCCCAAACTCCCAACTCCACCTCATGGTCAGACTAATAAATGGCAAAAATGAGATGGAAAACAAATTGCATATGCACTCCAGCTGCTGCTTGATGGAAAGCAATAAATCTAATTTTCAAATAAAGCAAAGAAAATTATTTTTAGCAATAACTGAATAGAAATAGGGTACTATTGACGTTATTATTATTGTCCTTAAATCTCAAGCTTTTCTACAGGTATTGCCTTGTAAGTCTTTTTAAAGGCACCCGGAAATAGAGAAGGTACCTTAGGCTGAGCGAACAGTTGAGGCTTTGAGCCGTACCTGGCGTAGAGCGTGCACCAGATAGCCATTTGCTGAAGAAAAGGATGAAAAGCGTAACGAGTCATGTTACAAACCACAAAGTTATTTATTCTGACACTGGGTAAGAATCTCCACGTTTAAAGCCACTGGCTTCCCTACATACACCTTTTGCCAAAACAGAACACTTCGAAGGAGTTACACTATTTTATTAAAACCAATCTATAAAGGATGTTTAGAGAAAAGAGCCTCCCAGCACATTACTTGTAGTTCACATACAACATTTTTTTCAGAAACATATCTAGTGCCAAACACGTATACAATTACACTGCATTTCCTCACAGATGGCTTCCTGTTCTTTAGAAAAAAATTTTTCCTAGTTATTATTTTAATCTCTTATTATAAAGCTTTCTTAGAAGAGATGATGGCCATTTTTCCAGGGAAATGAACAAACTATAACTTTTTTTAAGGGCATAGTTTAAAGGAAATTAAGAACTTCCTGGGTGAAACTAGAAGGTTTTCTTTTTTCTTAGAAAGATGATTTTTTAAAAAATTTATTTTATTTATTTATTTATTTTTGGCTGCGTTGGGTCTTCATTGCTGCGCAGGCTTTCTCTAGTTGCAGCGAGCAGGGGCTACTCTTCATTGCAGTGCGCAGGCTTTTCATTGCAGTGGCTTCTCTGGTGGGGAGCGCAGGCTCTAGGCGCGCGGGCTTCAGTAGCTGTGGCACGGAGGCTCAGTAGTTGTGGCTCACAGGCTTAGTTGCTCCGCGCCATGTGGGATCTTCCCGGACCAGGGCTTGAACCCGTGTCCCCTGCATTGGCAGGCAGATTCTTAACTGCTTTGCCACCAGGGAAGTCCTAGAAGTTTTTATTTAGAACATCGACAGAAAAAAACATCTAGGAAATATGAAGAAAGTGGTTTTCAAGGTCCATGAGCATTCTGAGGTTGCCAAACTTGTGTTAGGCAAAAAGTAGACCAAACTGCTGGCTGTGAATAGGCCAAATGCCACACATAAAAAGGCGTCAGCAGACACCACCCCCTCCCCAGCCAGGTCTGTGCAGGTGCACGCACTCTCTCTGTGACTTGGATACCGGGGAAGATCTCGCAAAGTAGTCAAGACAGTGGCCCTTGCATCACCTAACAGAGGCAGGAGAGGGAGCAGGACAGGATGCAAGGAGCGGCGCCCAGGATTCTGTGGAATTGCGCCTGCAAGCAGGGTGCCGTAAACAGAACTTGGAGGGCAACCCACTCCGTAGGCTGTCCACCAGCTGACTTTGGATGGCAGCCAGCTCGTCCCCACAGCCATAACATGAAAGAGAAATATGAAAGGTGCTGGCAACTTCTGTACCCATCTCTCTTTGCTCCATTTTAGAGCAACTAACTTTTTCCCAAGTAAACAGTTAAAGGCAATTAGGAAAAGTTGACTTGTAGGTTATTTCTTTAGTACATCACAGACAGATCACAGCATTATTTAAGACAAAAAAGAAGAAGAAATTAAATGAAATGTAATGAAAAAGAAATTAATGAAATTAATTTAAAGAAATAATGCAATTTAATTAATGCAATTAAATGAAATGAAACAGCAGGTCTTCTTTCATCTCTATAGAGACAATTTTGGGAAACCATAATCCACAAAGAAACATGTAATATCCTACTGAAAGCTTGGGCAGAAGGGCTGTGAGTGGTCAGCCGTGTCCACTGCAGATCAAACAATGTGTGTGAAAGCTCTTGTCTCACTTTATGGACCCTTCACTGTCGTAGTTTTAACTTTACACTCTCTCTCCCGCTCTTCCAGTGGGAGGACTTCAGCTACATCGCAGCAAGAAGGAAGAAGTGTTTGTTTTCTCAGACCCTCCTGCGTCCTGTGCCTGCTTATGCTTGGACGGGGGTTTTGCTTCCCTCTTTTCATCACTAGACTTTGCTTAGGATTTATACCCACCAGGAGACGGAGGGACAACAGAACCAAACAAAAGGCCTCTCCACTTCAGGCCGGCATGAGGAAAAATAAACATGGTGGCACTTCTGTGCAGCCCGTGATCCAAGCACAATGATTATACTTTGCTCTCAATGGCAATAGCTGAAAATAGCAGGTTTGGGAGGCAAGAGCCCAACGAGAGGGAGAGAGGTGGTCCTGAGTGTGCCGCACGGCCCCCCAGGGACAGTAATTACGGAGAGGGTCCTTGGAGGGAGGGTGTGACTAATGTAGGTTGCGGGCACAGCAAGCTATCTGCCGGCCTCCCCATCCTCCCCTTTCTCCCAAGATAATGGAAAGTGACTTCGTTCCATGCTGGTAACATAGCCTGCGCTGTGCCTCCACATCCTCACAGACGCTTGCCAGCCACTGGGACTCGGGTTTGGCTGAGCAGGAAGAATGAAGACTTGGCCCTGGTGGGCATTTTATCTCCCGAGAGGTCACCTCCCACTGCAGGACTGCAGCCTGCAGGCCCTCCTGGGGTGACAGACACTGTGGGTGATGGGACCCCAGGTCCCAGAACGTGGCTCCACGTGGATCCACAGACGCCAAGCCAGGTAACAGAGACCTTCCTGATGGTGCTTGTTTCTCCTTAAGCTGTCCTTTCAGGATTTTATTTGCATCTTGGAAAAATATTGTATTAGCCATTTTTAATTTTTTTTTAAAGATTTTTTTGGGGGTACCATTTTAAAAGTCTTTATTGAATTTGTTACCATATTGCTTCTCTTTTATGTTTTGGTTTTTTGGCCACGAGGCATGTGGGATCTTAGCTCCCCGACCAGGGATCGAACCTGCACCCCCTGTGTTGGAAGGCGAAGCCTTAACCACTGGACCACCAGGGAAGTCCCACCATGTTTTACATTCTGATGATTTGACACCTGGGGCCTTACTGACCCTGTCGGGACTGCCCGTCCCAGGGTTAGTCAGTTCCTGGAGAAGGTAAGCAACTGGCTTGGGAGTGCACCATCCCACAGTCCATACCCTGACCACCTCCTCCATGGGGGGCCTCTCACACTCTGGACCACTCTTCCCCCCACCCTAGTCACGCCAGGGCCAGTACCAGACAACCAAGTACAGCCCTTACACCCAGAGCCCACCAAAATGATTCAAACTGGCCAATCCTGAGCCTGCTGACCCTGCCTCACCAGTTCCTTCTCATGGAAAGCACAGTAAAGGTCCTAGTCCATATTTCCCCCTCCCTCTGCCTCCTGACAGACCCTGGTACTTCCCCCTGTGGCTCTGCGTAGCATGGTGCCCCCCCGCCTTGGAAGCTGTGAGTAACAGACTCTCTTTTCAATGGCAGTCATCTCTTGATCTGTTGGCCTCACCATACCTCAAATTTTTTATCAATAAACTCTATTTTAGAACACATATCCACCCAAGTGTGTCCCTGAGGACCACGGTGGTGTTTCCACAAGAGCTGAGTCTAGTGTCATTGTACCTCAGGTTTAAAATCTTTACTTCCAGAGGGCCAGCTCTGGGGCAAGGAAACCAGGTCCAGTCATCAGGGCCCAGCTCCCGGGGGGCCCAGAGCTGGCTAGTCTGCACATCAGTGTCCAGCCTGGGAGGGGGGTGTGGTCTCTGTGGCAGAAGCCCTGTTTTATTTGTGGGACCCAGCCTGTTCTTGATGGCCCTGAGCTTCCAAGCAAAATGGCCCCAGGCTTCCAAGTGAAATATTCTAAAAGGCTTTTACTGTTATTAATAAAAAGGCTTGTTATTTTTATTTTTTAATTTATTTATGTGAATTTCTTGTTTGGTCCATTACTGTTGATTTTAGTGTTTCTAAGTAAAGTTGGTCACCCCTGAGATATTTGCCATGGCCTCCTTCATTTGACCTTCAGATTTACAAAACCAGCTCTATAGAGGTTATCTTCTTTCCTCCCTCCTTCCTTTACCTTTTCTTCTTTCTAATGTTTTTTAATTTTGAAAACTTTAAAAATTTTTAGAAAAGTAGTGAAAATCCTGAAATGAACATATGTGTGTCTCCTTCCCAGACTAGCAATCATTATTTATAATGTTTGTTTTGTCTTTTTTTTAAATAAATGAAATGAAACATTTACAAGTAAAACTACAGCTTCCTTTGTCTTCTATTCCAGGCCTGTCACCTCCCTTCTTCCTAAAACTAACTACTGTTATCAATTTGATGTATGTTTTTCTACCTGCTTTTTATAACTTTACATTGCATACACATGAGTCCCTGAGCAAGAAAAGCATTGTGCTTTAAACTTTTGCATAAATGATTTCATGCTGTAAGCAGTATTCTGCAGCTTGTTGAGTTTTTAAAGCCTTACCTGTCTATATCATCTCTTTCAGTAGTTTTTTAATGATTATATTGTATTCCATCATATGAATTGCCACATTTATTCAGACAATCCCCAACTGATACTGCAATGAAAATTCTTCTGTGTGTCTCTCAGGCAGACATGCCAGGCTTCTCTTGGTAGAGTCATAAAACAAGAGCTTGCTGGGTCTGAAATTATGCACACTTAAAATTTACAGGGACTTCCCTGGCGGTCCAGTGGTTAAGACTCAACACTTCCAGTTCAAGGGGCGTGGGTTCGATCCCTGGTCAGGGAACTAAGATCCCACAAGCTGCAGAGTGTGGCCAAAAAAAAAAAAAAAATTTAGGTAGGTACTGTTAAATTTCTCTCCAAAGGAGTGGTGCTGGTCATTTCTTTCTCTATGAAATTGCCGCAAGGTCAATGCTAGGCCTCCAAAATATTTGGAAAAGTAAGAGAGAAATGCAAATGAGTTTGTGAAACTCCAAAGTTCTACTAAATAATGACAGGAAACATGAACAAGCTATTACTACTACCTTTTATTATGTAAACTTATGTCAAGATGCATACCCATACATTTGAAAGTGAATAAACACTTGGTGCCCATGCTGTTGCCTCTAACTCTTACCCACAACTATGTCGTTAATGCTTGTCTTTCCATTCTCTCTGCTTTAAGGAAAAATCCTTACCTTTCCATCCTCTCTGTCACATTGAGCACTTGCAGGACCTAGGTCTTATAACTATGCACGGTTCTTCAGAGAATCGCTTCTGGAGCTTCTGTCAATGCCTCATTCCATAGCTGTAGCCATGCTGTCCCCTGGGGTTTGAGACACTGCGTCTTCACAAGCTCTCAAACTTGCATGGCTTCTTTCATTCCTCATCCTTGCCCCTAAATTGCCCTTTGAGACATTCTAGTTTATTCTTATCCTCATGGTTAAGGCTAATTTGAAGGAAAAGTATCTTTAGCTTTTTTTAAAAAAAATTATATTAGTCCCTAAGATACTCTCTCTCCAATCAGAAAAACAAACAAACAAAACACTTAATGGGACTCTTAACTGCTGATCACTCACTCACCTCTAACTGTAACAAGAAGGTAAGGATATTAGAATATAATAAATATGCATAGCTTACTTTTTTTTACATGTATTCACCATATACATGGTAAATATACATGGTAAACATTTTAAAATTTTAACTGCTTTTTTTACATAGTTTTTCTCACTCTTAAGTTGGATGTTCCTCATTATAGTTGAAATTTTTTTAATTTATTTGAATTAAAATATATACATTTTAAAAACAGTTTTTAGGGACTTCCCTGGTAGTGCAATGATTAAGAATCACCTGCCAATGCAGGGGACACGGGTTTGATCCCTATTCTGGGAAGATCCCACATGCCGCGGAGCAACTAAACCCGTGAGCCACAATTACAGAGCCTGTGCTCTAGAGCTCACGAGCCACAACTAGAGAAATCCCACGTGCAGCAACAAAGATCCAACACAGCCAAAAATAAATAAATTTATTAAAAATAAGCAAATAAATAAATTGATCTTTAAAAAAAGTTTTTAAGGTTTTTCTTAGCACATCATAATTGACACAATTTTAAGTTTAATTTGTAGTTTTTTCATTAAACCATCAATGAGGATCTTAGAAAAAAAGAAAGCTCGAGAAACAACGAATTGATTTGAAATTCTTCAAGTCCTTACATGTATTATATAGAAAATCCACTAAGCATTCTAACATGTATACTTTGCACAGCAGGCTCAAATGTGTGTTGAAAAATGCTGCAGTTATAATACACCATGACCGAGAAAGGGCATCCCCAAGGCAATAGTATTGGTTATTTTAGTTCCTGGCCACTCAAGAAAATAAGTATAATATTTGGAGTGACTCAGACTCCAATTGATATGTCTACATTAATTAGATCCAGCCAGAAAGCTTTTATTAAAAAGCAGGAACGTCATAAGCAGGGTCAGAAGTCTTTGATCTATAGATCTCTATCTCTCTTTTTAATATTTTTCTTTTAATATCTTGACAAGCAGGATGACCAACTTTCCTGGCTTGCCTGGAACTGAAGAGGTCCCCAGGACACAGAATTTCCAGTTTTAAAACTGTGAAACTTCCAGGGAAATCAGAAGGAGTTGCTTACTCTATATTTATGATTACAAATACAATTAGTTTGACTGCTGCCAAGATCAGAGAAAGCTCAAACAGGTGAAGGTGGAAGAGAGTAGTTGGTTTGGGGGATCTTATGGGTACACTTAGCTGATGAGTGACGTCAGTAGTCTGGCTATAAGGTCTAAAGCAAGATCAGAAAGTTTGGGACATGATTAGTCAAGATGGAGAGGGAATGAGAGTCAAGATCAGACATGAGCCAGGTGTGCCCAAGATGTCAGAGTCCCAGCAGTCAAAGGCAGCATTAAACACTTCCACATCAAGGCTTCTCATTTGCTTTTCCTTCTTTCTTTCTTCCCTTGCTTATGGACATGCTATCAAACAGCCTGAATGGGTAAGCCAGGTGGGCTTACATGGCAAATGAAGGTTGCTGGGCCATTATGTACTAGAACTAGGTTGATATGGTACATTATATAGATTCATTCTTGGAAAATGAGAACTTATTTCTTGTTGTTTTTTATAAGACTCTGCCCAGTCTTTCAAGATCTCAGACTTATTGTGGTTGGGATACTCAAGCGTTTTCACAAAAGTTGGTAATATCTTACCTTTGCTTAATACTTTTAACTTCTCAAGGTACTTTACATCTCTTTTCTTTTATTATTTGTTCTATAGCTCCAGGAAGTACATAGAGAATTATTATTACCTCCTTTATGTAAGTGAAGAAAATTAAAATTCCAGGGCTATAAACAGAAGAGCCAGCCTAGAATCTATGTATTTGAATTTCTAATCCTCTCTTAAATTAGTCTATGCACTTGATAGAGTACAGAAAAGGTTTTTTATCTGAAAAAATCCTAGAGATTATCTAATTCAGTGGTTTCAAACTTCTAATGTTGAAGAATCATATTGTCAGATAAAATCTTACATGGAACTCAAATAAATAAAATATAAGTGGAGCATCTCAGATTGGCATAAGGAGCCTGGAAATCCCTCCAATTCCCCCTTTTTTCTCTGTGAACTTCTTCCAAACTCCTTGGAATTCAGTTTGGAAACAAATAGTGAGGTCCATCCCATTCATTTGCCAGGAGAGGACAAGCCAGAGAGAGCCCAAATTCAAAACTATTCATCATTGCTTGAGTTTTTCATAGTTTTCCACATCTAAGCCACTATCATAAGCTGTGTTCTTTTTTTTTTTTTTTTTTTTTTTTTTTGTGGTACGCGGGCCTCTCACTGTTGTGGCCTCTCCCGTTGCGGAGCACAGGCTCCGGACGCGCAGGCTCAGCAGCCATGGCTCACGGGCCCAGCCGCTCCGCGGCATGTGGGATCTTCCCGGACCGGGGCACGAACCCATGTCCCCTGCATCGGCAGGCGGACTCCCAACCACTGCGCCACCAGGGAAGCCCCATAAGCTGTGTTCTTGTTTAAATTCTTTTACTCTCATGACTTCATTTGTGATTGCTTATTTATTTATTTATTTATTTGTAGAGCAAAGTTGAAATTGTAAATAAGCAAATTGCTTCACACTTGACTCCTTTAGTTTATTTTTAATTTAGTAGAATTTTTTTCAAGCATTTAAGCAATCACATGGGTAAGTTACCATAGACATACAAAATATTATACTTGGCAATCTCAGCCTGTCAGTGTCAACACATAGAGCAGAGAAAAAAATTATCAAGAAAAAATTACAGTGATATCAGCAAAATGGGAGAGTAGGGAGCTCCAAGCTTGCATCCCTGACATCAGCAACATGGAGAGTAATTATCTCCAAGCTTGCATCCCTCCACAGAAACATTAAAAAACAAGCTGAACTGCCAGAACCAACACTGACAGAACTCTGGAAGACAGTCAAAGATTTATAGAATCAAGTAAATACTGACTCAAGAAAAGTCAAGTTAAAAATGGTAGGAAAGCTTTGTGGTATTTTTATTTGCCCTTGCTCCACCAGTTCAATAGAGGTCTTGAGAATGGCAGCCTGCATTCCCAGTGTGGGAACCTAGTTTCTGGTTCTGGAGATAGCAGAGCAGACTTTTTTTTTTTATTATTGTGTTTGTCTCTTCTACTCTGTCTGGAGGCTACCTGAAGAACTGATACAAGCTGTACATGTCCTTTTTGCCTGTCTCTGTTTTAGAACTCACTCAGGGCTGAAAAGCAGCAGGCATTGCTCAAAAATATTGTAAAGTGAATGAAAAACTTGTAGCTGCAAAAGATTATAATTGAGACAAAAAATAGAACACCTAAATTTTGGAAGGAAAAGCTGGGGATAGAGTTTCTTTTAGGATATAGGCCATTCAAAAACACCTATGTACACTGAGAAATCTAGAAAGCCATATGCATGCCCAAGGAAGGACATATGTTCAGAAAAGACTTGAGACGATCCTAAACTTTCAACTTCAGTTTATTTTTAGGCTCAGTGGAGCCAGGAAATGAAGGCTGAGGCAGCGTTGTAAGAGCCTGGCTAAGTGTTGAAGAAGTGGATCAGCACAGAGCCATCCACAAGACCAAGAGAGGTGGGCTTGAGGGTTTTGTCTTGGTTTTTGTTTTGTTTAGTTGTTTTTTATTTTTATCTCTTAGTATTCAAGAAAATTGTTGTCAAAACCTTAGCTGAGGGCTTCCCTGGTGACGCAGTGGTTGAGAGTCCACCTGCCGATGCAGGGGACACGGGTTCGTGCCCTGGTCCGGGAAGATCCCACACGCCGCGGAGCAGCTGGGCCCGTGAGCCATGGCCGCTGAGCCTGCGCGTCCGGAGCCTGTGCTCCGCAACGGGAGAGGCCACAACAGTGAGAGGCCCGTGTACCACAAAAAAAACAAAACAAACAAACAAAAAAAACCTTAGCTGAACTCAAGCTAAAGGAACAGAAATTTCAGGGACCACACATAACATAGAATACAGTCTTGGTAAAAACAGCTTGCATGAGTCACTAAGGAAACAAATGTCTGTAGCCTCCAATAATCAAAAAGAGCAAGTCTTGGAGAAGAGGAAGAATCTGATTTTAAGGGTTACAATATTATAATATTCAAATGTTCAGGTTTTCAACAAAAAATTACAAAGCATACAAAGAAACAGGAAAGTCTGGCCCATTTAGAAAAAAAATGTGGACAGAAACAATCTCTGAGGAAGAGGAAGCTCAGTCATTGGACTTAGTACACAAAGACTTTAAGTTTATGTGTCTTGATTATTTTCAAAGAGCTATAGGAAATCATGGACTGAGAACTAAAGGAGACAAGGAAAACTGAGAAGTCCCACAACCTGCTGTATACAAGCTGGAGACTTAGAAAAATTGGTGATATAGTTTGAAATCCTGAAATCCTGAAATGGCATAGATTCCAGTCTGAAGGCCTAAGAATTAGGAGAACAATGGGCAGGAGAAGATTGATGTCTCAGCTCAACAGTAAGATAGAGAGGAAATTCAACCTTTTTCTCCTTCTTGTTCTACTCAGGCTTTTAATAGATTGGTTGATGCCCATCCACATTGAGGAGAACCATCTGCTTTATTCAGTTCACCAATTCAAATGCTAATCTCTTCCAGACACACTCTCACAGATATACCCAGAAATAATGTCTGACTGAATATCTGGGCATATCTTGGCCCAGTCAAGTTGAGATATGAAATTAACCATCTCAGATTTCAAGAGCAAATTAAAGCAGGCAGAAGAAAGACTCAGCAAACTTGAAGATGGGGCAATCAAAATTATCCAGTGCAGTGGCAGAAAGAATAAAGAGTGAAGAAAAGAGAGCAGAACATAAGACCTGTGAGACACCATCAAGTGAATCAACTATGCATTATGGGAGTCCTAGAAAGAGAAAAAGAAAGAAAAGGGCAGAAAGAACACTTGAGAAAAAAATGATTGAAATGTTGCCCAATTCGATGAAACACATGGATTTACCTACAGATACAAGAAACACAAGAAATTCTAAATAATAAAAACTTAATGAGAACTTCACCAAGATACATTATAATCAGAATTGAATCTAAACACAAGAGAGAATTTTGAAGCAAGAGAGAAATGATTCATCGTGTAACAAGGATCATCAGTAAGATTGACAAGTGATTTCTTATCAGTAGTCCAGGAGACCAGAAGGAAGTGGAATGACTTACTTAAAGTGCTGAAAGGAAAAAAAAAATCTGCCAATTAAGAATTTTACATGCAGCAAAACTATGTTTCAAAAAATGAAAAGGCCCTTTCAAGGCCTTTTCTCTTTGATTCTATAGACTTTCATATACACTATCTCATTTACCATCTTCAGTCCTCCATTCCACCCCAGGGCTCAGAAATATCCTTGGGCTCATAGAAAAGGCACAGAAGGCAAGGGCTGAGAATCAGACAGACCTTGGTCCAGATCTCCAGTTTGTCACTTGCTACCCATGTGATTTAGGGCAGATTGCTTAATCCTGAATATCCTCAGTCAACTCATCTGTGAAATGGGGGCAAACAATGTGCACCCCACATTTTTATTTGAGGGCTTAAAAGAAGCATGCGTTAACACTAAACCAATGGTACCTATTAGTTTCTAACCCTATGTTCTGCAGTATATCTATCAATAGTTAGTTCATGGTCTTCCCTGGTGGCGCAGTGGTTGAGAGTCCACCTGCCGATGCAGGGGACGCGGGTTCGTGCCCCGGTCCGGGAAGATCCCACATGCCGCGGAGCGGCTGGGCCCATGAGCCATGGCCGCTGAGCCTGTGCGTCCGGAGCCTGTGCTCCGCAGTGGGAGAGGCCACAACAGTGAGAGGTCCATGTACTGCAAAAAAAAAAAAAAAAAAAAAAAAAAAAAAGAGTCAAAAGAGATTACTCAGAAGATGGTGATGAATAAAAATGCTTAGCAAATTGCCTGATCTCATCACCTTGGGTTGGAATATCTAGTGGTAGATAATAATGACTATGTATTAAAATCTTACTATGTGCTAGGCCCTGGGCTAAATGATTTATTCTACATAATTCCATCTTACAAAGAAAGAAATAGAACAGTTAAGTATTTTGCTTTTATGTGGCAGATCCAGGATCTAAACCCAGTTTGGTGTGACTCCATAGTCTGACTGCTTAATTATCACCATTTTATAGAGCCTTTCACACCGTGATGGTTCTCTTAACCCTGGAGGAGACACGCACAAAATCATGTGAGATTTTCTTCTTGGCCAATTTCAATTTGATTTAATGAAAGATTGTTAGGAACTCAAAGGGTACTTTGTGCAACTGGGTAGAACTTTAAAAATATCTCTAAGATTCCTCACCAAGATCCTGACAAGGTGTGTATAAAGGGAAAAACAAAGTCTGTAACATATACTATTGATTGAGCCTCACATTTATCAAGGGTTTGGATTTGAAATGTCCACGGGCTTTATTTGCAGTCACTTTTGAACCACCACCTGCCAGTTTGGGATCTATGGCCTTATGTTGGTCGAGAGGAGAGAGAGATTCACTTGAGTTTGAGGTTTCAGGTAGAGCCTGAAGGAATCTCGCTCCCTGGCCTAACTCAGGCCAGGTAAAGAACAACTTCATCATCAACATATTACACTAGCATTTCTTTCATGGAAGCCACTGAAAAGGGGGCTCTAATCCTCAATTCAATTCAACTCCATTCTAATCCAATCCAATTCAGTAAACATTCACTGTGTGCCTTTGACATCACGTGGGACACAGACATAAGGAAAAGGTCCCTGCACCCAAAGAACTCATAGGCGAGTGTCCAAGACAGGGAGTCAATTCCACTCTGGGAGACAGTCTGAGACTGTTGATTCAACCAGGACAAAAAGAGGGATTCTCAGAGAAGACCCTCACTGAACTGAGTTTTGTGGGATAAATCAGACTTCATGGATGGACAAGGAAACAATGGTCATCAGAGGGAATGGAAGGGCATAGTGCGAAGACAGAGCAGGGCTGTTCAGGAGACTCTAAGTAGTTTTGGCAAGGGTCCTATCCACATGGTCCTCACCCATCGATTTTCATCTACCCTCTGCCGCATCTGTGTCTCAGCCTATCCACTGTCCCTCCTTGGCAAGTTAACCACGGCCAGTCGTACCCACTCATGGTTTAGGAGTAGACTAGTAAACACCCAGGGCTCCCAACGTGGGGCTGGAGAGACTGGGAAAAGCTTTACATTCTATTTTTTCTGACTAAGCTAAGATAAAAAGTCTTTCCCAGCAAGATACTATGATTATTCTTGGATAGTTCTCTATTTTTGAAATTTGGGCCAGATCATGCCTATCACTTCGGAGTTAGGTCAACTGAGATCATTCTACTTCCCAGCCCACTTTATTTTTAAAATCACCGTCTGTATTGAATTTGAACTTGAGCAGGATCTGTTTCTGAGATTATCTTGTCACAGCTGAAAGTGCTCTGGTGCCCTCTTGCTTTATATGGGTTGGCTTATAGGGTTTACTGGCTGGTTTAAAGTCAACTTTCGGGACTTTTCATCTTCCCATGTTCTTGTAACAGAAACTCAGAGCAAAGAGGAGGTTGAAGAAGGCAGGAGTCATGGAGAGGAAAAAAAAAGAATAGGATATTCTTTCAATATGTTTAGCCTCATATACATAATTTGGGGTAAGGGAAAGAATTACACTGTAAACAGAAATATCTCAGCCATCTGTACAAAGCTCTTCCAGCATAATTACATCACACTGCAGCTGATGGCTGGTTGTTAATCCAAATATTTGGCAGAGAGGGTGATACCCTCCTGGGAAGTCACAGCCATCACAGCTTCCTGGATCATTACCATTTAACCAGTTTTATATTGACAATTAGAATTAATAGAGACTCCAAAGATTTTACTGCGATAAAAAGTCTCTGACTTGGTAAGTTAAATTAGCAACTGAGGATGTCTGAGATTAACATCCTGCATGGTTTCAAGATATCTTTCTTAAGGTAACGAGAAACAAATTCAACCCGAAAAAAAAATGCCCAGGAAAAATTCAGAAGCATCTTTTATGATCATCAGTCTTCAGACTCAAGTGTTTGCATACAGCAGCCTCAGTCAGCCTCCTTATTTTGTTAACAATTAAAGGTCCTTTCTGATTCTTTTCCATTATAGGTTATTACAAGATACTGAATATAGTTCCCTGTGCTATACAGTAGGTCCTTTTTGTTTATCTATTTTAAATATAGTGGTTTGTATTTGTTAATCCCATACTCCTAATTTATCCCTCCCCCAACTTTCCCCTTCGGCAACTATAAGTTTGTCTTCTATGTCTGAGAGTCTGTTTCTGTTGTGTAAATAAGACCATTTGTACTATTTTTTAGATATAAGTGATATCATATGATATTTGCCTTTTTCTGTCTGACTTCATTTAGATGTACTGTATATAAAATATAGATACACATACATAACAGAATCGCTTTGCTGTATACCTGAAACTAACACAATATTGTAAACAAACTATTATTATTATTATTATTTTTTTTTTTGTTACGCGGGCCTCTCACTGCTGTGGCCTCTCCCCTTGCGGAGCACAGGCTCCGGACGCACAGGCTCAGCAGCCATGGCTCACGGGCCCAGCTGCTCCGCGGCATGTGGGATCTTCCCGGACCGGGGCACGAACTCGTGTCCCCTGCATCGGCAGGCGGACTCTCAACCACTGCACCACCAGGGAAGCCCTGTAAACAAACTATTATAAAAATATATATATATTTTAGAGTTCTCTCCCTCCAGTCTGCCTGGAAGAAGGAGTTTGAGTCTGAATTGTGTCAATTTAAATCAAAGTTAAGACAGGAAGAGGGCCAGCCTTTTATCATGTTCCCCTTGGAAGTGAAGTCCACCTTTTCTAATCACCACCCAGAGTCTGATGATCCTTACTACCTCTGGATAGTCTACTTGGTTAAACATCCCCCTAGAAACGTGACAACAAGCAAGTCAGGCCTTAAGACCCACCCCCCCCCCGATTCCTTTGCCTCCATAATTATCACTCAATCTGGCCTGACCTAGTAGGACAGTTGAGTTTACTTATTTGATCATCTTCACCTCACGATTGCCAGCTGAACTTATCCGAAGTGTTTCTCCTTGGTCAAATTTCTTGCACTGGGTCAACAAAAGGCGTGGGACATAATTTCATCCCCTTCGAAAGTCCTACAGCTCAAATCATTAGGTCACCCTGGGTACTGTTGCTTATTTCACCCCCTTTTATAAACACAGACACAGCGTGGTGTGCAGTTGATGACAGTATCTTTCCTTTTTCACCCCTCTGCCAGGTTTCTGGCTTTGTATCCACAACACTCCAGAGCAGACGGGAGTGATTCACAGCTGGGGGCTGCGGTTACAAATTGCTCAGCTGGCCAGGAGGTGAAAGGTCATGGCAGTGTCTGGGCGGGGTTCCCAGAGGTCCACTTCCCATGCCCCTCCCCCTGCTCCACCCCTCTGGGGTCTCGTGTCAACACTGGACCCCCGTGGTGATTGTGGGAGACCAGAGTTAATGCTCGCTGCAGATGGGTGACCACACTGACCACCTGGTCGGAGGTGCAGTTGTAAGAGGGCGGCTAGTTGGTGGTGGTAAAGCGTATTAGCATTCTCACCTTTGGAGGGGAGAGGGGATGGCCTTGACACCCGAGGGAAGATATCACAGCTGTGGGTCCGATTCCACTGCTCAAGCGAAGTTGATGGTTTTGGGGCTTATTCAGTCCTGGGGCCAAGTTCTTTCCTTTTTAGTTGCATTTCATGCTGCTAGACCTGCACTGTGGGCGCCATTATTTCATCCCATATGGGGTCCAGATGTATATGGCAGAAGGGAATTTCTTTTTTTCTAGAGACTTTGGATGGATAGAAAAGTGCCTTCAGATTCCAGTGTGTTATTTACATGCATTCTGTAGCACTCCATGCTCATGTGAAAGGTGCTCTGGGAGTTGGGAATAGAGTTCATAAAGGTGTTGAGGTTACTCAAGTCAAAGAGTGAAGAAAAAAGAAAACGGCTGAAGGAAATTCCAAGGGCTTGACACAGGGTAGACAAAGAGAAGTAGGGAAGAACTGAGGGCTGGATGTGCTAAGACCCTTGGGTTGGTAAATTGCTTGTATGATCAACTCAATAAGAAGTTGGGAAGAAAAATAATTTTAATTGACTTGAGAGAAATCGATCCCTCTGTACACATGACCATCAAATCAGCCATCTTCTTCCCCTCTTTGGGCAATGGCAACACAGTAACCTAAGAGTTACAGTAAAAACTTTAATTTTCTTAGAACTCCTACTTTCAAGGCCTTTTCTCCTTGAGTCTATAGACTTTCATATACACTATCTCATTTACCATCTTCAGTCCTCCATTCCACCCCAGAGCTCAGAAATATCCTTGGGCTCATAGAAAAGGCACAGAAGGCAAGGGCTGAGAATCAGACAGACCTTGGTCCAGATCTCCAGTTTGTCACTTGCTACCCATGTGATTTAGGGCAGATTGCTTAATCCTGACTATCCTCAGTCATCTCATCTGTGAAATGGGGGCAAACGATATGCACCCCACATTTTTGCTTGAGGGCTTAAAAGAGGCATGTGTTAACACTAAACCAATGGTACCTATTAGTTTCTAACCCTATTTTATGCACAAGGACGTTTATCTAACATCACTTACAACCCTGTACTCCAAGCTGACCTTGTTTATTGAGATCTGTGGTCCCCAAGCCTGTAAATTAAAACAAAATGTGCTCAAAGAAACATTGAAATATAATAGAATGCATGATGGCATGGAATGAAGAGACCCTGGTTTGTCCTAGCTCTTCAAGTGTTTAAAGAATTGAGAGAATTCACATAAAGTACTAAACACCGTGTCTACCACATCAAATACACAGTCTCTAAGTGTTCTTTCCTTCTTGCTCCACACTCAGTTGGATAGAAATCCTGTTGGCTCTAATACACACACACACACACACACACACACACATACATGCACTAACTCCTTCTCACCACCTCCACTGCTACTGACTGATCTGAGATGCACCATCTCTAGCCTGGATTACTGACCATAGCCTCCTAACCAGGCTTCCTGTTTGTTCCCTGACCTCCTACTGTCTATACGTAACATAGCAGCCAGCATAACACTTAATTCAAACCATGCCATGCCTCTGCCTAGAGCACTCCAAAGGCTGCCAACTTCACTCAGAGGAAAAGCAAATATCCTTAAAATGGTCTAAGAGGTCCAGCCTAATCCACCTCCTGTCCTCCCCTTCCTCCCCCACCCCTTACCTTCCTTCCCCACCCTCCCTACCTCTCTGATCTCTGACTGCACCTCTCACTACCCTCTCTCTACTTACTCTGCCAGGGACCCTGGGATTCCTGGCTGTTCCCCAGGCCTGTCCCACAGCAAGACTCAGCACTGGCTGGTCCCTCTCCCTGGATCACCTCCCACCGTATCTGCATGACTCACTTCCATACCTCTTTCACACCCTTGTTCAAATATGACTTTGTCAGGAGACCTACCAGGCCACCTTCTATATACTTGGACCAGCCCCAGCTTGTAGCTCTCCTGACTGCCCTTACCCTTCTCCCCTTTCCCTGCAGTGTTCACCACTAACTTACTATGTAAGTGACTTATTGATTCATGTAGTCTGTCTCCCTCGATAAAATGTCGACTGTATGAGAGCAGAGACTTTTGCTGTCTGTTGTGTTCACCATTATATCCTAAGCAACTAAAATGGTGTCACCACACTGTAGGGACTCAATAAATACCTACTGGATAAATTGATAAGTGGTCATCTTTTGAAAGTCTCAAGCTTTCAGAGTTTGTAATTCTCCTTTTTTACAAATGTGATTGGCTGTAGGGATAAAATAGATGGCCTTAAAAATGTCTTTTAGCTCTGGAAGTCAATTAAAATTCATTCATGCATCCATTCATTCATTCATTTGTTAAAGAAACATTTATTGAGCATTTACTAAATGCTGGGAATGCAAAAAATATGTAAGTGAAATAGATTCTCTAATTTCAAGAAATTCCTAGTTGAATGAATGAAGCACACTTGTAAACCAATAAGTGAAGGACACTGGGGTGGGTGTTATAGAGAGAGGTGTATATGGATTCAGAGAAATGAATCCTTAACTCTTTTGGAGTGAGGTGAGGGAGCTGGAAGGTTGGGAATGGGTGTAGAAAGAAGATCAATCTGAGAAGACTTCATGGAGGAAATTTGCCAGCTCAGATTGGAAAGATGGGTACAAATCCATAAGTTGACAAAGAAGGATGACATTCCAGGCAAAGGCATAGAACTCAGTGGAGAAGTGAGGGATTGGGGGAGGGGAAAGGACAGGCACGAGGCAGAGAAGGAGCTAAGGCCACTCATGGGAGCCCCGATCTGATTTTTAAGCTGTGCTGTAATGTGATCATACTTAAACTTCCAATAGACTGCTATGTCAAGAGAAGTTGGAGGTGGAGAATGAAGATGGAAGCTATTGCCATGGTTTTGTCTTGTATGTAAGGGTCGAGAACCTAGTGGTGAAGAATCAAATGCTTCGTAGGGGTCACATCCAAATGCATTATTTTGTAACCTGCTTTTATTTCAGTTAGTATATTATAAACATTTTTTTGTTGATCAGTATAGATAAACCCCATTCTCACCCTTAATGACTGCACTATTCCATTCTCTGGGGTACCTAATATATTTAACAGGTCTCCTAAATCATATTAAGATATCATGATTCTTTTTAATAAATTTATTTATTTTTGGCTGTGTTGGGTCTTTGTTGCTGCACATGGGCTTTCTCTAGTTGTGGCGAGCGGGAGCTACTCTTTGTTGCAGTGCGTGGGCTTCTCATTGTGGTGGCTTCTCTTGTTGCAGAGCACGGGCTCTAGGCACGCGGGCTTCAGTAGTTGTGGCACGCAGGCTCAGTAGTTGTGGCATGTGGGCTCTAGAGCACAGGCTCAGTAGTTGTGGCGCATGGGCTCAGGTACTCTGTGGCATGTGGGATCTTCCCAGACCAGGGATCGAACCTGTGTCCCCTGCATTGGCAGGCAGATTCTTAACCACTGCACCACCAGGGAAGTCCCAAGGTATCATGATTTTTTAAAGCATTTATACCTATATTTATCATTTTGACTATAATTGTATTAGATCGCAGTCTGAGATAGCCTTAACTAATTTCAACATATAGCAACTTGACAATAACTCCTGGTGGTAGGTACCCTTATTTTATTTAATAGATGTGGAGACTAAGGTTTCGTGGAATAATCCCCTTGCTTAAAGCCATAGAGCTACATATGACCAAACAGATTCCAATCCAATATATGTATGACCTTTCATACTCAGCCCATTGCATTAATAATTTGCATAAATACTCATGGAATCCTATAGCTGGAAAATAATTTACAGTCATATAATTCATTCTCACCCCAAAGTTCTATCAGGTGGGCAAGGCTCTTTATAAGTAAGGATTCAAACTTCTTGTATCTTGCCCTCCTTTTAGAGCAATTTTACCCTAAATTAGTCAGCTGGTGACCAGCCTAGAGCCCAGCCTCTCCTCTATCAGTTGGAGCTCCAACCTGCAAAGGCTTTGTAAACCTCACAAATTCCCTCCAGAGTTTTTCCCACGGTTTTGCCTGCTACACAGATATGTGCCTAAAAGTAGTTCAGACTAGCTGTCTGGAGCAGAAACCAAGAACTGGAAGCTATATTTAGAAGGAAACATGCTTTGTTAGCAGCTGGACCTCTGAGACCATGATCCTCTGGTCTTAGATGATGTGTACAGGGTGGGGTCTTAGCAAGCACACTTGCTCAGCTGGACCATTTCCTCAGAGCATCGTCTCCATGGCGCCTGGTATACAGGACTATACGCTCTGCTTGTCCCACCTCCCTTACCACCCAGAACGTGCTTTCAGACGAGTTATTCCATCTGATCTTAACCAAAGTCATGGATTTGAAAACTGTAGGTAGATGACATCATCACTTGAAATAGGGAAGGGAAAAGGACAAATTTCATCTACTAAATGTCAAGCAACCAGCTTGACTGATCATTTTTAGTGACTTGACCAGATCAGTAGGTTGTTCAGTCAACACGTTGACATTGAATAAATCAATGCAGTTTGATTTGGAGGGAAGAAGGCATATCTTTGCAGCCAACATTTAAGCAGAGAGCATCTGGGTGCCTATTGTGTGTCCTGGGGTCCTCATGTGCCATCAGATCCCTTCAGTCCTCATCCTAACCCTGTGAGGTCAGCACTCTGATTATCCCCATCTTACACGTGAGGAAACTGAGCTTGCCCGAGATCATCCAGGTGGTGACAGGGCCAAAATTTGAGCCTAGTGTGTGACCGCTTTACCTACTTCTATTGCGAATTGCTTGACAAATGCTGCAGCACTTAGCTCTTGGTGGAGGCTCATGGCTCCATCGCCCTACCTGCCCTCCAGGTGAAGGGCGGAGAAGGGGCCAGAACACTTCCCCGGGTCCCCGTCAACAGTCAGCACATCGTTCCTTAGACCGCCTTTGCGGTACCATCACAGTGCTTTCCTCTGTTACCTAGTGACAAAAGTGTGCTCTGGAAGTCACACACAAAGCTAGAGTGAGTTTATTTATTTGGGTTTTCATGGTTCAATGCCTTGAGGTTGGAGGTGAGGAATAGAAAAGCTTAAGCCTCAGAAAACTCACTCTGCTGGGCACCTCTCGTGCCCAGCTCTGCCCAACGTGTGTGTTTATAGATATTTATTTCCCTGCCTGTGTCAGCATCATTTGAGCCCCTGTGCTTTGTACTTGAAAGGATCTTCAAAGGGTGACATCCTCTCAGATGTCTGGACTTCAAGCTTCTTTTCGCCTGCTTTTTCTGTGGTTGTGTAAGATCACAGAGGGTTTAGGTGGATTATCTTTTCTCTCCCTGATTGTGGCCTAACTGTTCTTGCAGCCCCAGAGAGACTTAGTATTCAGCACCTGCCCCAGGCCAAACTGTCCCTGTGGCTGGTGGACTTCAGCAGAAGGAAAGAAAAACGGTGCTCAAAATTTCAAGCCATTTAAAAACTTGTGTTTACCCCTTTTTTTGTTCATTGTTTTTATTTCAACTGGCAGAGATATAATAATACTGTCAAGAAGCAGGTTCCTCAGAGTTTCTGATGCCCCCACAATACTCGTCTCTCTTCCATACTCCACAAAGTTATATTTCAGGAGGAGAGAGAGGGAACAAGCATAAAGAAAAAATTTTTCCAATAAAAATGGAGTTCTAATGCTCTTTCTGCTGATTAGGAAGTTCAGTGACAGAGGCCCACAACATTTTACAAAAGGAGAGTCATCTAAAGCCTGGGGGACTGCCTGGAGGAAGGCTGCTTTGCATTATCGTGATGGAGGAAGGAAAGGCAACCCAGCCATCTTTGCAGGAAACTTCACAATGGGTTACAAAGAACCTCGACCATAAATACTGAAGGGTATTATTATTATTATATTTACTATGGTAATATGTGATCAGTGACCTTGGATGTCACTATTGTGATTGTTTTGACAATTTTTAGCTATAAAATATTTTCTTTTTTGAAACATTTTTTAATTAATTTTTATTGGAGTATAGTTGCTTTACAATGTTGTGTTAGACACAGAGACACAAAGTGAGCAAATGCAGTTGGAAAACAGTGCTGATAGATTTGTTTGACGCTGGGTTGCCACAAAACTTCAGTTTGTATAAAACACAGTATTTGTGAACTGCAGTAAAGCTAAGCAAAATAAAATGAGGTATGCCTTAAAAAAAATAATCAAGGATATGCCAGTCGTGGAGGGCGGGAGGTGGTTGATTGCAGTAGGACCAAAAGACAAAAGAACTGGATTTGAATGACTTCAGCATTCCCTGGGTTGGCTAAATGCATCTACAGAGTTGATCACTCAAAGGATGTTAAGAGTCTGACAGCTGAAATCTCAAAAAATAAAAGAAAGTTAGGGCTTCCCTGGTGGCGCAGTGGTTGAGAGTCCACCTGCCGATGCAGGGGAAGTGGGTTCGTGCCCCGGTCCGGAAAGATCTCACATGCCGCGGAGCGGCTGGGCCCGTGAGCCATGGCCACTGAGCCTGCGCGTCCGGAGCCTGTGCTCCGCAATGGGAGAGACCACAACAATGAGAGGCCCGCGTACCGCAAAAAAAAAAAAAAAAAAATTAACACCAGGGAAAAAATATAAAAATCGCATTGCACTTCTTCATACTCATTTTATGGCTGTGCATTGCATTGACATTTTTCTGTGTTCTGGGGAATAGAGTGCTGGGAAGTGACACTCAAACTTTTTGATGCCCGGGACATCTAAAGGTCAGTCTTTCTCAGACTTTCTCCTGGTATCTGCCACCATCTGTGTGACTCTGGGCAAGTCCATCAATCTCTTTGGGTCTGGGTTTTCTTCTTTGTTGTTGGGCAAGGTTTGCTGGGGTCAGGGGGATGAGGTAAGGGCGGATGAGCTTGAAACTTAAAAAGTCTGGGATTCCAATTAATGTGGATGCTATCTGCTTCCTCCAAGAAAAAAAAGTTTCTTTTTACTTAGTTTTTAAATTTCATATTGGAGTATGGTTGCTTTACAATGTTGTGTTAGTTTCAGGTGTACAGCAAAGTGATTCAGTTATACATATTCAGATATCCATTCTTTTTCAGATTCTTTCCCATATAGGTTATTACAGAAGAGTGAGTAGAGTTCCATGTGCTATAAAGCAGGTCCTTCTTGTTTATCTATGTTATAGATAGCCGTGTGTATATGTTAATCCCAAAATCCTAATTTATCTCCCCCTCTCCCCCTTTGGTAACTATAAATTTGCTTTCAAAGTCTGTGAGTCTGTTTCTGTTTTGTATATAAGTTCATTTGTAACATTTTTTTTAAAGAAAGATTGTTGATACCAACTATAGACTGGTTGAAAGAAGAGCCACATTCCAGGGGACCTGCTGATTGAAAACGTTTTCTTCTGAAAGCAGTGAACCATCATAGCCTTGGACAAAGGGCTCTGTTGGAATTTGGAGTCTACCAAAGCATCAAAAGGGGGCAGAGTGGCTCTAACTCCCAGAAATCTCTTAACTTGTGTTAGAGATGTGAGAACGATACTTAAATATTTCCAGTGGCGACTTCATTGTAATTTCAGGTCTAGAAAACAAAAGAACACTTGAAAAGAAAACACAGACCCACGGTTGATTTTCTCAAGCATCGCTGTCTTGGACAAGCAATGACTCAGAGGGGCCGGCTCTCCTCCTGCTTCAACCACCAGACAGGAGGGCCTCCCAGTTACACATCGGACAACCGTGTCCGCAGCCACGTCCCAGAAGAGCGCTCTCCTCCTCATATAACTTATGTTGAAGACTTAACTCTGTATTCCTTTAATACATAATTTCCAGTATTTTACACACAAGAGAAAGAAGTTTATGCCAACCCATTTCTGCCGGGATATTTAACCTTGGGGAAAAGTCACCTCACCTACCCACATCTGTCAAACTAGCCAACAACAGTCAAGAACCCACCAAAGACGTGGTGGTAAATGTTGGCTTTCCTTTTATTAATATTTTAAAAGCTAACTGAAATCAAGTAAAGTGGTAACAGTTGCCACCACATGACATAAAATACCCTTTACTGAACTGACACCATGCCTTTCTAGACCTCCTGTCTTTACTTACTGTCTTTCTCCAAATTGAATGCTCCATCTTGAACCATTTGTTTACCTATTTCATAAGAGTAAATGTCAAAGTCCCAAAGGCATGATTACTTTCTCGATTGCACGAAGCGTGTCTTGTGCTTGTTTAGATTGCCTCAAAAAAACATGTAGGATGCTTGGCACATAACAAATACCAGCTGAGATGAAGACATCATTTAGAGCTGGTGATAAAATAGTCTTTTTTTTTTATTGGACTATAGTTGATTTACAATGTTGTGTTAGTTTCAGGTGTACAGCAAAGTGATTCTTAACGGAGCTCATGGTGAATAATTCTGGCAAATACCACCAAAGCTAATTAGCACTTAGATGCTGTACCACATTATTATTATTTTTTTGTGTGTGTGTGTGATACGCGGGCCTCTCGCTGCTGTGGCCTCTCCCGTTGTGGAGCACAGGCTCCGGACACGCAGGCTCAGCAGCCATGGCTCACGGGCCCAGCCGCTCCGCGGCATGTGGGATCTTCCCGGACCGGGGCACGAACCCGTGTCCCTTGAATCGGCAGGCGGACTCTCAACCACTGCGCCACCAGGACAGCCCCTGTACCACATTATTTAAAAATCATGTCATGCATTTGATCTCATCTTCCTTACTGGTTTGTAAGTTCCATGACGGTAGACAGTCTCCCAACTGTTTTAGGTCTACCTTTCTAGGTCTATTCTACATATACATAAGTACATAATAAATACTTAAGAAGAAAGTCCTTTATCCCAATATCCTAGACTTACCATGGAAATGGTAAACTATGTCCTGGTAACTTAGCAAAGAGCTCTGTGAATTTACCAGCTCATTGAAAATGCAATTGGCCTCTTCTTTCAAATACAGATCAAAAGTCTGCCACTAACCCATCTCCACTCGGCATCTCTGTACCCCGATAGCTGCGTTTCCCTTTGGGCCCTACTTTAGTCACCGCTCTGTTTGGAATAATTGTGGGTGTGCCATGGCACAGATCCAGTGAAGGAAGTGATAAGTGAGAGAAATCAGAATTTGAGGATGTAAACACATGTCACTGTCCTCTTTACAATGCGCTTGGCTTTATAGCTACAGTCTGAACAGAAGACCAGGGGACCAATTCTCTTCTACAGTGAAACCTTCATTCCCGGGTCCCAGGCAAGAGGCTGAAGTCCACGATGGGACTCTCCCTTGCCTGAACCATACTGTGTAGAAGAGTTGGTGTCTCTGCATTTCCAGAGTACTTACTACTGTGCTAGTCCATTCTTAAGCAGTGTGTTTTGATCGTTTCATGTTCCACAAAGTAGGTATTATTTGTCCATTCTCTAGTTCACACGGAAGTGTAGGATGCTGCCTAACTTGCTCAAGGTCACAGGGCTTGTATGTGGAGGAAACTTTGTCTCTGCACTTCCAGTGCTCTTTCCAAAATCCTTTCTGCCTGCTTCTGGGTTACCCTCTCTCACTGATCAGGCATCTACCAGGGAGCTTTATAAAGGGAGGTAGAAGGAGGCACAGCCCAATGTACAATCCAGACACTGACTTAAACACACAGCAACACACGACTTAGGATAACGGCAGTGTTGTAATTTATAGGTGAGGAACAAAATTTTCAGTAAAGGTGCTGTGTCAATTGATTATCCATGTGGACTAAAATAAATTTAGATTTCCTATCTCACACCATGCAATTCTAGATATATTAAAGACCAAATATGAAACATGGAACTTGAAACTTTTGAAGAAAAGAGATTGGATTACAAAAGGGAGATATTTTGTTCTTTTCCAGGTGTGGTGGTACAGATTCTGGAAAGGCCAACACCACCGAGAATGCTGCCAGGTGGCCTGAGCAGTCACCTCAAGGAAGGCAGGAGACACCTCTGCTAGGGACCCTTCTCGACCTTGTTCTGTTGAAGTTTGGCGGGATAGACGAGGTGGGGTTGGTTCCCTTGCAGTCACTCCTCCGGGATGTAGAAGAGGGATGGAGGGCACTGAGCTCTCACGATCACTGCCACACTGCCAAGCTCCTAATCCATAGTTTGCTTCTTGATGCCCCTTCAGGTTTACAGTGTGTTCTTCGGTCTTCAACATAAAAGTCAACGGGGGGCCCTTGAGCAGCTGGACGGTGCTGGCTTGAAGCTCCCAAGCCCTCACCAAACATTCTGCATGAGCCCCCATGGCTTTTGTTCTCATGGCCATGCTGGACTCTGCTGCCCAGCACACTGCCTCTGATTCTGGAGGTGGAATGGCTGGAAGAAGGACCTTGGTCCTTGTCTTCTTTGAAGAAAGAATTTAGCAAAGAGACCAAGATTGTGCAATAGACACAGTGTTTATTAGAAGCCAAGTATGTGTGGAGAGCACACGGGAGAACTTGGAGTAAATTGCGAGCAATAGGGGGGCTTAAGCTGCTCATATGGGGGCAGTTTTCCAGGTTGTCCCTGGCCAGTCATCTCACTTTCACCTAATCGGGGCCCAGTGCTCCTGCTGGTATCTTATCTCGAAGTATCAGCAGGGGACCAGGTGCAGCCGCTCAGCCTGGGGCTTACCTCCTACCTCACGTCCACTAGACATCTTTTCAACTCAGACTTGGAACCTAAGCTCCTGCACCATTTCCACAAGCAAGGCTTCTCTCCAACACGCCCAGGTGTGGGTAGAGACACTGAGGTTTGGGAGGAAGAGAGGTTGACAGCCCAGCAATAACCTTTTGGGGGAAATAGTTCTCTGCGCAGTGGACCACCCATCACTGGGCAGCTTCACCCCTTCTCCTGCAGTCTCCATCTCTACCTGTCTTGCAAGCTTCTCTCTTCCCACCCCCGCTTCTCTCCTCCATTCAGTTTGTTTGTTTGTTTGTTTGTTTGTTTATTTTAAATGGAGGGAGTTTTTTTTTTTAAGCAGTTTTAGGTTCTCAGCAAAATTGAGCAGCAAGTACTGAGATTTCCCACATACCTTCTGCCCTGACACACGCAGAGCCTCCCCCTGGTTCAACACCCCCCCCACTGCAGAGGTACATCTTTTACAATTGATGAATCTTCACTGATGCATCCACATTATTATCACCCAAAGTGCATAGTTTATCTTAGGGGTCACTCTTGGTGTTGTACATCCTATGGGTTTGGACAAATGTATAATGACATGTATCTAACATTATAGTCTCCAACAGAGTAGTTTCACTGCCCTAGAAATGCTCTGTGCTCGCTTATTCATCCCTCCTTCCCCTCTAACCCCTGGAAACCACTGATCTCAAGACAGTCTCCACTCTCTTGCCTTTTCCAGAATATTATAAAGTTGCAATCATAACAGTATGCAGCCTTTTCAGATAGGCTGCTTTCACTTAGCAATATGCATTTAAGCTTCCTCCATGACTTTTCATGGCTTGATAGTTCATGTCTTTTTAGCACTGAATAAAATCCCATGGTCTGGATGTACCACAATTTATTTACCCATTCACCTGCTAACAGACATCTTGGTTGCTTCCAGGTTCCAGCGATTATGAATAAGAGCTGCTATAAACACCCTTGCTATTCTGTTCCTCTGTAGTAGAAAAATATCCAGTAATTCCCCTTTCCCACACAGAGCCCTCTCTCTGGTGGTTTGGAGCCCAGCCGTCCTCAGGGTCTAATCCCTCCCCTCCCACTTGGACTCCTCAGCGAGTGCTCTCAAACATGCTCTCCCCCAAAGTGGATGCTAAAGCCAAATGTTCAGATAATTCTCTTGTCTCACTATGATACACAAGTGAATTAAACTAATGTTTATAATATCATCCTCATGCCTGACTTAGCCACGATTGAATAGACACTCAGGGAGCTTGAGAAGAGACCATCACAGCATCCTCAAAAATGGTGGATTGCTGCACCACGGAGGCTGGGCAGAGACACTCTGGGTGCTCTCTCTACCAGATGCCCTCGGACCCTTTTCACAGCTGTGTGCCCCCAAACCCCAACTTCTGCCTGTAACTTCATAGCGTCCTGTCAGGCACGGGGGCAGCCTTGCCCTTCAGAGGCCTGGAAGTGCCTGGGAGTTTCTTGTCTCCCCTCCCTTCCCCAGGGAACTCCATCCATGGTGACGGTATGGGGAGCACCTTGATGAGGGACAAACTCAGGTGTCATCTTCCCACTGGGGCTCCCCAGGGGCTCACGCAGAGCTTGGGGCTTCACCTGAAAACCACCTCTGCTTGGCCTCTTCCTCCTCTCCATACCCTGCTCCCCCCACTCCCCTGCAGGTTCCCCCTGGGAGTACTTTCTTTATAAAGTGTTGCATCATCACAAATTCTTCCCTTGAGTCTGCATCCAGGAAGGATCCAGTCTAAGATGGAAGGAAAGGAAGGAAGGACTGACTGTGGTCCCCTCTCCAAGGCCCTGCCGAGGGAGCAGCCATGAGCATTCAGGCATTCGGTCTCTGAGCTTTTGGCACATTGACCGGGCTGCCACATTCGCAGAGCCCCTAGTTATCATGTCTCTTACTAACCCTAACCCTGAAGTCTTGAGAAGGACAGAAATACCAGATGATTTAGCATCACAAGGTAGTCAAGGAAAGTCTGGATAATCAGAGGATCAAAAGAACCAAATAAACAAACAATAACAAGAAAAACCTGACTTTGGAAGAAATGAGCTAATGTAGAGTACAAAAAATAACTTCAAAATAAATGTAATTACTGGAGATTCAATAAGTTACTGCATCCATAAAATGAGGGGAAAAAAAAGGAACCAGAGAATTAGAAAGTGGTCTTAACATTTAACAAAAATTGATTGCTAAAATAAGAGAAATTCAGTACAAAGTTTGGAAGATAAAGTCAAAGTAATCTCCCAGAATGCAGACCTAAATATCAAGAGATAAGACAAATAAGAGAAAAGATTAAGAGATTTGGAGAGGGTCCAACATTCCACTACTAATAACAGTTCCAGAAGGAGATAACAAAGAAAACAAATACATTATCAGGAAAATAACACAAGAAAAGTCCCTAAGCAGAAGAGAGACAAATATTTCCCAAATGAGAGTTATATAAGCAAAAAAGACCCACATCTAGAAACATCACTGTGAAATCCCAGGACACAAAGAATAAAGATAAGATCATAAAAGCCTTGAGAAAGAGAGAGGAGAAAAAAATAGATCTGCACTTACAGAGAAACGAGGATCAAGGTGACATTTGATAAAAGAGATTGGACAGAATCAGCTTGGCATCAAAAACTACAGGAAAACAATGATAACCAACTGTATAAGAAAGATATGGCCCGAACACAGCATAATTTTCAGCAAATCGTGAATAGTAGCAAAAGAAGCTCTCTTTAAGCTTTGTTGACACTGGATGTTGACGTTGGAAAGTAGGAGATGTTCACGTAAAACTGTGCAAACTATTTCACAAAGCAAGTGCCATTCAGCAGCCCAGACCAAGGTTCCAGGGGAAAGTCTTCTGTCACAAGAGGACTCAAGGAGGAGGGAGAGTTGGGGGCTGTCACTGCAAGTCACTCCTTACACTACAGTTCCCTTCCACAGGCACCAGGTAAGGGTTAAACTCTACTGGTAGCTGTACTAGACGGAATTGAGGGTCGTATGTACCTCACCCTTAGTGCTAAGTGCTAACACAAAGGGCAGCTTTCTTCTCCTCGGGGTTCAGCTACTTGGGAAGATGTTAAAGTTGGGGCCCTGTCCTCCCTGAGGCCATCAGGATGGTGGAAGGGGTAATAAGTGAGAGGTCAGAAGGGGAAAGTGCATCTCAGGCTAGAAAGAGCAGCATAATCCACCTGCCCCTCCCCACACGGACATTCTCTCTCCACTGTCAATCATGAGAGTATAGGTTTTCACGGTTTTTAATTCATTTACCTAACCAACATTTATTGAGTAGCTACCATGTGCCAGCACTGTTAATAAGTGCCGGATGCTGAACAAGACAGAATCCCTACTCTAGTGGATTAAAGGAGACAAACAACATCATTATCTCAAGAATATGAGATAAAATTCAAAATTCATTCATCATAAAATTTCTTTGCAAGCTAAAAGTGGAAGAGACCTGTCTTACTATGATAAATTATTTCTATCAGAAACCTGTAGAAACATCATGTGGACTGTTGGGCTTTAGAGGCCAAGAAGACAAAGACCGCTTTCTCACCACTTCTAACTCTCCTTGGAGTTCTGATGGATACAATTAGAAAAATAAAAGAAATAGGAAGCAATCATTGGAAAGAAAAACAAACATACCGTTTTTATTTCCAGGTACAATGTCCACATACATAACCTAATGAGAGTCCAGTAACGTAGTGAGATACAGATACTCCAGCGTTACACGGTAGGGGACCCAGACACTGATTTAAACATATGTTGAAACATGTTGTAAGATCAAAGTAACATTATAATCTACAGGTAAAAAATGAGTTTTTCAGGAAAGGTGCTGTGACAATTGATTATCCATGTGGACTAAAATAAATGTAGATTTCCTATCTCACAACATGCAATTCTAAATATATTGAGGACAAAGTATGAAACATATAACTTTAAACTTTTGAGGAAAACATAGGGGAACGTTTTTGTCACTTCTGAGTAGGGAAATGTTTCTTAAATCAAAATTTTAGAAGATATTTATTACTTTAAGGAGCTTAAATTTATTGACGTTAAAAAGCTTCATAGGGGCTTCCCTGGTGGCGCAGTGGTTGAGAGTCCGCCTGCCAATGCAGGGGACACGGGTTCGTGCCCCGGTCTGGGAAGATCCCACATGCCATGGAGCCGCTGGGCCCGTGAGCCATGGTCGCTGAGCCTGCGCGTCCGGAGCCTGTGCTCTGCAAAGGGAGAGGCCACAACAGTGAGAGGCCCGCGTACCGCAAAAAAAAAAAAAAGAAAAAGATCTTACTAGTCATTACTTTGAAGGATTAGATGGCAAAGCAGCAAACTAACACAGCAAAAATCCAAAAATATGTACTACTTTAAGGGAATATTACATAGTTAAAACAATAAATTGTAAAGAATTTTGCATAGTTTAACTTATATCTTTTTTCAATAATAATTATAACTCAGCTATAAATTGCTGTAAGACCTTTGAGAATTTTGCTTTAATGAAAATAAGAATACAAGATAATTAGCCCATCTCTGGTTCGTATAGGGTTTTTCAAAATTTTGATTGCCTAATGGGTAGGTATTTTTCTTAAACTTGTAAATATTATGGGCTTAATAAAGCCTTGCTTTTGTTATCCTTACAGTTATAACCAGGATTTTGCTAGAATTATTTCCTTTCTAGACATAATAACTAGTGTAGAACCACTGCAGTGCAATGTCCTACAATAGAAATAAAGTTGATTATTAAAATGTGACACTATTCCATTATTTCAAATCTACTTGCTCTGAGATCAAGCAATGCTAGATTCTTACTGGAAGTCTAAGGTTTGTATAGAGGTTGAAAACAAAAGGAGGAAATGGAAAATATGAAGGGAATTGGAAATAGGATTAAATGCAAGAATGGAGGAAAAGAGAATTAGAGAGGAGAAATAGAATAAAAGGAAAGAATGGTGAGAGGAGAGGAGAAAGAGGGAAGGAGAAGGAGATTATTGAAAAATTATGATAAAGGTGTCAAACTGTCTCTGGCGTTAGGGCCTTGATCTGCCTCCATGTGACAAAATTCACTTTACAGAATACCCTTTGTATTAAAATTAAAACATGACACATGTCGTTGTGATGTCCCATCAAAAATATTCTTTGGAGATAACAGTTTATTGGACTAGAGAATTCCACTAATCCCCTCACATCCACAAAGCATCTGGTGAAAAATAGCCTCAAAAGACAGTCAACATCTGATATTTCTATATTAGCTCCATGAAAAGAGAGTCTTTCAATTAGTGACAGGAATTATATGTGTGTTATTGCGGGTCGTGTTCACAGGATGGAAGTGATTACAATGCAGCTTACATCCCTTAAAGCTAAATGATCTGCTCTTTCTAGTTGCTGGTATCAGAAAAAATAGCAAGACTGTCCAACAGATAATCCCCGAATCATGACAAGTAATAAATCTGCCTGCTGAAAAATCTTTAAGAAAACTTCCTCTGAGGAAAGGGAAGACGTAGGAGGTAAAACCACATGTGCAGAGTTGCTGATATCAAAATTGTAATATTGCTCCCAGATCAAATTTCATATTTTATCCTGTTAAAATATGAGACAGGACAATGCTGTGAAGCCCTCTTTATGGAACTTGAATTTTTAATGCAGTGTGGCCTGTGAACCAGACTGAAAGAAAACAGCTGGAAACCAGTACATTTCTGGCAATTGTTATTTTTGAAAAATAGTGGAAGGAATAAGACATCAAAATGGTCTTTTAAATTTTGTCTTCAGCATGAAGCTTCTATCCTGGAGTGGGGAAGTGTAAAACTCCAACTGACTTTGTTGATTAATGGAAATTTACAATCATACAATGTCACCCCTAGGAAGAATAGACACCATTTTGCAGATGGCAAAAATGGAAGCTCAGGAACCAGACAGAGGCGGCTTCCTGGTACTTACCTCTGGGGAGGTCACATGATGTGGGGGGGCAGGGGGTGCTGGTTTATGAATACAAAACATGAATGCCCACCCTTCTGTGATTCCACCTCCTGACATACATTTGGGCCTGGATAGGGAAAATGGAACAGGGCAGTGTACATTATTTGATCTTTCTAGATCTACTCATGAATCAGTGTGTTCTGTGAGATCCTACAGGTAATTCTTATATGTTTCCCCTTCTTAAATAGTGCTCACTTTCCTAAATGTACTTAGAAAGAGCCTACAATTCAAGCCACAAAATCTGCAAATCTCAGACTTCAAAGAAAAAAACCTCAAACTATATTGTCTGTCATTTAAACCCTAACCCTAACACTCACAACCACCACCAACCCCACAACCTCTCTTTTTTTTTTCTTTTAAACATAGTTCTTTTTTCCTTTTTAAAATTTATTTTATTTATTTATTTTTGGCTGCATTGGGTCTTCGTTGCTGCATGCGGGCTTTTCTCTAGTTGCGGCAAGCAGGGTCTACTCTTTGTTGCGGTGCGCGGGCTTCTCATTGCTGTGGCTTCTCTTGCTGCGGAGCATGGGCTCCAGGCACGTGGACTTCAGTAGTTGTGACATGCAGGCTCAGTAGTTGTGGCTCGTGGGCTCAGTAGTTGTGGCGCACAGGCTTAGTTGCTCCACGGCATGTGGGATCTTCCCGGACCAGGGCTCAAACCTGTGTCCCCTGCATTGGCAGGCAGATGCTTAACCACTGAGCCACCAGGGAAGTCCTCCCCACAACCTCTCTCCTCCCCACAGGGAAGTCCTCCCCACAACCTCCCCACAACACCAAAAACCTGGAGATTCTCTTTAAGCCTTCTCCTCAACTTTTATACCATAAACCTCCTCACTGGTGGTGGCCTGAAAAGGCACCTGCCACATCTTTGCTATGTTTTGTGTTTGCACAAAATTAAAACCATCCCCTCATTCTTTAAGCAAAATGGAACCCCCAGAAGGATGTTAACTGTATCCAACCTGCTAATTTGATTTACCCAGACACACCCTCAAGTCTCCATATAGTACAGTTTGAAAAGTGCTGCTAAAAAAGAATTAGACCAACATCCTTAACAATAAAAATTTCTCTGTATTTTCTGTAAAATTCAGGTAAATAGACATTCCTTAAGAGAGTTACATGAGACTCTGCAGAGTTTATAAATATTTCCAAGAATGGCAGTGGGTCCAGACTCATCCTGGCAAACTCTCACTCTGAACCCCAGACATACAGGTCTCAGGGGTGAGGCATACTCCTCACTGCAGGAAAACAGGAGGAAGGAATTGCTTTTATTTTTATTTTATAATGTTCACTCACTCAGTAATATCTATTGAACCTCTATTATTTGCCAGGCCAAAAAGTTCCTGTTTTTCCAAGAAATATTACAAGCATTTTCTTATTTACTGAGAAAAAGTCTTGCAAATGTATATGAATTTGCTGATTATTTTTATACACAACATGAAAGGCGGTATGGAAATTAAATCCATGCAGATGGACTGATGTACCCCACTTCCCCTGCACACACTCACATACACACACACATCCATTCTCTTCTATTATTCTTTTTTATGGGAAAAAACAGGGAGGATCAGATCCTTAACAACAGCATGTAGATGTCAGAGATCCAGAGATATGAAAGTGGTCTCTCTTAGGAAACAGCCATGGAGCCACTTGCCCTGGGGAGAGAGGGAAATGTGTGCCCACACCAGGGAGGTGGCAGGAAGCCCCATTCCTTTGCTCTCAGAATGTGTCCCATGTGGGCACTGCAGGGCTTGCTTGGGTGGGAGAGCTGGGGACACTGAGAGTCTTTGGTGCCCAGCTAAGCAAAGCAGGATAGGCCCTCTCGGAAGCCACAGCCTGCTGACCGCCTCTTGTCCAGCATTCGGGTTCAGGAAGAAATGAAGAAGCTCTGGTCACCCAGTGCCACTGTGGCCCTACTGCTTTGGCACAGTACTTGCCTTCCTGCAGGATTCCCCTTGGGGCTGGGCATGCTCACCAGAGCTTGCCTAAAGATGGGTCAGCTGAAGCTGAAGGATTTGAGTTAGGAATTAAAAAGAGCTTCCTGGTTGAAAAGGTGAAAAGACATTAAAAGTTCTGGAGTAAAGGGAATCTTCCTGAACCATTGGTGGGAATGTAAATTGGTGTAGTCATTATAGAGAACAGTATGGAGGTTCCTTAAAAAGCTAAAAACAGAGCTACCATATGATCCAGCAATCCCACTCCTGGGCATATATCTGGAGATAACCCTAATTTGAAAAGGTACATGCACCCCAATGTTCACTGCAGCACTATTTACAATAGCCAAGACATGGAAGCAACCTTAATGTCCACCGACAGATGAATGGATAAAGAAGATGTGGCACATATATACCATGGATATTACTCAGCCATAAAAAAAAATGAAATAATGCCATTTGTAGCAAATGGATGGGCCTAGAGATTATCATACTAAGTGAACTCAGTCAGAAAGACAAACACCATATGATATCGTTTATATGTGGAATCTAAAATATGATACAAATGAACTTATTTACAAAACAGAAACAGAATCACAGACTTAGAGAACTGACTTATGGTTACCAGAGGGGAAGGGGGGAGGGGTAAATTAGGAATTTGGGAGTAACATATAAATACTACTGTATATAAAATAGATAAACAACAAAGACCTACCGTATAGCACAGGGAACTATGCACAATATTTTGTAATAACCTATATGGGAAAAGAATCCGAAAAAGAGATATAGATATAGATATAGATATATATACATATGTGTGTGTGTGTGTATAAATATATATATATATATATATATATATATATATATATATATATACACATATATATATATATAACAAAGAGGGTCATCAGGAGGTAAAAGTCCAGGGGGTTATGATTGGCTTGGACCAGCATGGCCACCAGGAGATTGAGAGAAGAGGCTGGATTTGAGATGAGCATTTATGAGCAGCTGATGGACCAGATATGGGAAGTGAAGGGAAAAAAGAATCAGGGGTAGCACTGGGGTCTTGATAAAGCATCAATGTGGCTGTCAGGCCACTTATTACGACGGGGAAGACAGAGGGAAGAATAGGCTTGCTCTGCATACATATGCGCATGTGTATTGGGGTTGGATTGACAAATCCAAGGAGATGTCAAGTCCGAACTGTATTTTCTGACCTGAAGCTAAGGGAGAAATTTGGACTAGAGCCAAAGATGAGGGTACCTGCAGCTGATTTTTCATAGCTGAAACCTAAGGAATTGATGAAGTTGTCCAAACAGAGGCTGAGGAGTGAGAAAAGAATTGATGGGGTGGGGGGAGTTGATCAGAATAGTAAGGGAAACATATAAAGGATGGCAGAAGAATAGAAGACCCCATGTGATGCTAAGCAGAGGCCAGAGTAGGAGGAAGAAAATCAAGAGAATAGGGAATCCTGTGGGCAAGGCAGGAGAGAGTTGAGAAGGAGAAGTGATCGGGTGTGAGGACGTCGGGAAGAGGTAAGCAGGGTAAGCCCAGAGGAGTGATGATGAACTTGGTGAGAGCAGCTTCAGAGAAATATGGCGGGGAAGCTGGGCTGCACGGGGAGGGTGGGTCAAGGCCACTTGGAAAGGGTGTTGGCTATGAAAGGGCAGAGACGGGGCCCACTGGGGGCGGAGGTTAGAAGTGTCACCTGCACACCTGCACACAGTCAAGGAGAAAAAAGTGTTAGCCGAGGCATTGGATAAGCTTCCCTCTAAGAAGCACAGCCAGAGCTGGGCCTTGAGCGATAGCTAGGATTAAACCAGCTGGAGGAGGGGGAGAGATTTTTCCCATGAGGAATGAGCCTGAGCAAAGGCCCAGACATACACTGCACAATATGGTAGCTACAAGCCATACGGCAGTTACAGAAGGCTACTGGGCTCTTGATATGTGCCTAGTTCAAACTGAGATGCACCCAAAGTGCAAAATACACACTGAGTTTCAAAGCAAGAAGAATGTGAAAAATCTAATAATTTTATATGATTACATCTTGAGAAGATAATATATTGGATATAAAGGCTAAATAAAATAGATTCTTACAAATACTTTCATCCATATCTTTTTTGTCCGGTTTCATCGAGATACAATTGACGTACAATATTGTATACATTTAAGGTGTACAGCATAACGATTTGACTTATATATGTCATCCTTTTTTTTACTTTCTTTAAATGTGGCTCTTGAAAATTTTTAAATTACAGCTTGCTGCCTGTTCTATCAGCAGTGCTGGCCTAGAGATGAGACAAGAATGCAGGATGCAGGGACCACTAGAGGACAGGTGGGTGTTCCAGTGGGAAAAGAGGTGAGTTTGGATAACTTCAGTGGCGTCTAAGTGAAAGGAACTTCCAAATGCAAGCAGAGAAGTGCCAGTACAGAGCTATGGAATTTCCTAAGCAGGAGAAGAACCCTGGTCTATAAGGAAATTCAAACATGGGGGAGTTTGTGTTTTCAACTTGATAGAAAACTAACCCCTTAATCACTAACCAAAGCAGGGCAAGTTATTTGTGAAGGGTGACAGGATGGGAGAGGAAAAGCCAGTAGTCCCACGAAACTTCCTTCTTCTGTTTCCTGTCCCTCCAGCATCTCAATCAGCAGACAATCCATTCCAAAGCATGGTCCCGTTGTCAGAAGCCAGAGCCTGGATTTGAACAGTGAGTGCACTGGAAGGGAAAGGGGTGCTCAGTCTGTTGGTCCCTCGTACCTTGCCCTGTGTGAGGTGTCTTATCTACTTGAGAGCATGGACTTGGGAGGCAAGCAGCCTGGGGGGAAACCCCATCTGCCCCTCTTACCTGCTGTGGCTTCTCTGGGCCCAGTTTTCTCTTTTGTTCAAGGGCTTGGATATTGTACCTGCTGCATGTAGGGTTGTAGCAAATTTTAATGAGGTCATGTATGTATGTAAAGTACAAAGCAGGAGCCAGGAACACTATGACTTCTGGTTAATACCGGTTATTGTTGATGTTTAATCCCTTTAACAGCTCCACATGGTGGGGATTAGGATTCCCCATTTCATAGATGAAGGTTCTGGACAAGAGCTATAGCCAGAGAATCTGGGTTGAAGTCTTCCCTCCACACCACCTTGGACAGATCACAGGTTAATGGGAAACTTAGCCAGTGCTAACAAACTTGCCATCCACATTTCCTGGAAGCTATTAGAATTTGCACAAGTTGGAAGACACTCAAGACTTCATTGAATACTCTGAACTTTCAACAGAGATTCCCATGGCAAGCAAGACCATGCCATAAGAGTAGGATAATCTAGCCCCAGAGAAAAATTATTTTAGGCCCATCCAAACAAAACTTTAAAAATACTCCTTAATAGCATGAAGATTGTTTGAGAATAAATTAACCTTTCAGAACAAAAATTGACATGCAATTAGGGAAGAAAAAAAACCAAACAACTAAATCCCAAGCAACACAGCATTTATGATGCCCAGAACATAACAACAACAACAACAACAAAATACAGATAAATGTTCAAAATAACCAGGAAAAAAATCTGATAATGAAAATTATCTTGAAATGACAGAGATGATAGAATTAATAGACACACTTTAAAAACGTTATAAAAAATATGGTAAGGAATTTAGATAAAAACATGAATATAGTGAAGAAACAAATAAGGACTTTCAATAGAGAAATAGGACCTATAAAACTGGAAATTTTAGGAGTAAATAATATGTTATTTAAAATAAAAAATGTACTTCATGGGCCTAACAGCTGAGTGGACACGGAAAGGAAGAGTGAATTTGAATTCAGGGCTAGGGAAATTATCCAAACTAAAGCACAGAGTGGGAAAAAAATGCTGGAGAAAAAAATGAGTGCCTCACTAATCTGTAAGATAATGGCAATCAGGTTAAAATATACATAATTACAGTACAGAAGTAGAGGAGAGAGATGTGGGAGAGAAAAACTATTTGAAAACATAATAATCACATATTTTCCAATTTTGATGAAAGATTCAAGATCAAAAAAACTCAAGTAAAATAAGCTTAAATAAAACCACACTAAAGCACATCATAACCAAACTACTGAACACCAATAATAAAAATAAAGTATTAAAAGCAACCAGAGGACAAAAAGACACATTGCACATATTTGAGAAACAGTAAGAATGTTTCCTGACTTTTCATCAGAAACAGGACAAGTCAGAAGACAATGGAATGAGATATTTCCATTGTAGGAAAAGGTATTTCCATTGCCAACCTAGAAGTCCACCAAAAACATTCTTCAAAAATGAAGGTCGGGACTTCCCTGGTGGTCTAGTGGCTGGGACTCTGAGCTCCCAATGCAGGGGGCCTGGGTTTGATTCCTGGTCGGGGAACTAGATCCCACATACATGTTGCAACTAAGACCTGGTGCAGCCAAATAAATAAATAGACAAAATATGTTTAAAAATGAAGGTAACTAGACAAAAATGTAATAGATGCACTTCCTTCTACTCCTCCTCCTAAGTTATGGTAAAAAAAAAAAACCCTGAATATTATACATAAAACAAATATAAAAAGACTATGGAAGATGGAGAGAAGAAAACAGATCCAAAGAGTTACATGTGGTGAGTTCTTGGATTTTCTTTTAACCTTTTATATCCCAGTCTGGGTGCTGGGGAAATAGATAATGGGGAAGAAGGAAGTAGGAAGTAAAAAACACTAAACAAGGAAAGACAAAAAGAGCCCAAAGAAAAGACTTCTCTCTCTAGTCAAAGGACCAAGAAAGGGAGAAACATGCAAGAAAGAAAACTTTTAGACAAAACTCCTTAGACTAGTCTCCTACCCCTGCTGGTGTGGTCTCAGAGCCATTGAGTGGGGAGCTGGTAGTTTCACTCCTACCTGGCAGTAATGATACATCGCATGGTATCAGTAGAGATCACGTGAGGATCTTGGACCCTCATTTAGTAGCTCCATCCTCACCATCCCTACCTGGACTAGTGTCAGAGGAGACCAAATGGGAAACCAGACCTTTCACAACCATCCAGAACAATTACTGAACAACGAACTTTACCTGATTGATATTTAAGAAACACTACATCCAGCAACTGAGAAAACACATTCTTTTCAAGTGCACATGGACTAAACACCAAGACAGACCATATGTTGGGCCATAAGACCAGTCTGAACAAACCTAAAAGGATTGAAACTAGACAGAATATATTTTTCAACAGAAGGAAATTAAATAAAAAGTCATTAATAATAAGCAGCCCAGAAAATCCTCAGATGTTTGAAAATTAAACAACACACTTCTAAATAACTAATGTCAAAGAAAAAATTTACAAGGGAATTAGAAAATATTTTGAACTTAACAAAGATATCACATATCAAAAGTCCCCTGCATCGGTAGGCGGATTCTCAACCACTGCACCACCAGGGAAGCCCAAATGTTCTAAATTTTAATGAGGTCCAAGTTATCAGTCTTTCATGCTGTTTTTGTATGTGTGTCCTTTGTAAAAAGTCTTTGCTTTTCAGGGTCATGAAGCTATTCTCCTATGTTGTCTTCTAGAAATGTACTGTTTTACCTTCCACATTTAGATGTACAGTCCACCTGGAATTTAATTTTGTGTGTTGTGTGAGGTTGGATTTGTTTCTTTTAATGCAGATATTTATTTAACACGCCCCCTGACACACACACACATATACTCATTTATTGAAAAGACCATCCTTTCCCCTTAGATTGCAGGCACATCTTTGTCATAAATCAAGTGTCCAGGATTGCTGTGATTGACTCAGTCTACCTGTTTAGAGTTGAAGATTTAACCAACGAGCTGGGGTTTTTTGTTGTTGTAGCAGTTTTTTATTTTTTAGAAAATTGCAAATAAAAAGTTTGATTTCAGAAACTGAGTTCACCATTTATAAATACACTAAAACATAGTCCATGCAAATTCAGATTAATAATAGGTACAGTATTTTAACAAAACGACAACTTGTCTAAAAGGTCATAGGCAAATCAGTGACTTGTTTCACCCAGAATATTTAAATGAGTTTAGTGGATTATTATTAGATGCCATTTGCTCAGGTTCTATGTATGTTTACATTTGAATGAAAATTTTGTCAAAGGTTGAAAGTTCCAAAGTCCTAGTGTTGTCCATTATTTCTGTTTCCCTGAGACGTAAATTAATCACCTGGGTGGAAAAAAGAATCACTAAAGAAGGAATACTTTTGTTGATGAGAGTAATAAAATGAGGGGTGGGGGAGAGGAGAACAATTTGGAATTTAAGAATTGTAAACCTCTAGATACAGTTAGAATAATAACTTTATAAAAATGTAACTTTGAATTTTCAAGTTATTTAGAATTGGAAGTGACTTTTTGTGCCTGCTATATATGGTCAATAAATGTTTCATTCCCAGAGAGCTAAAAAGTATTTTGAAATCCCTATTTATACCACACACATGAGATCCAGCCATTGGTACTTATTTAGCATCTAACGTGATCACTTTTCTTTCTTTCCTTCCCAACTGACCATGCTGTTGACTCGCTTAATTCCAATAACTATCTTGCTAAGGCTGAAGATTTGACACTTCGGGCCCATCTAAATGTTCTTTTTATCAATTCAATTAATCTTCTTATCATTGGAACACCACTACTTTTTTTGTGTTCATTTCCTCCTCATTTTATAAATAAAAAATACAAAATAAATAAATAACTAAATAATTGCATGAGCCAAGACCAAGGAACAAAGACGGCAAAGTTGCCCAAATGGAGCCATGGATGGGCAGATACAATGCTCACAACACCACACCTGGAGAGGTCCCATTTTCTGCCGAAGTGACCTGGGACAGAGGGGGAGATTGGTGAGAAGTTGACTGTGCAATATTTGAAGTCCCTTTGTAATTACAAGCTGCTCCTGAAACATTTCCATCTTCATTTGGAGTACATACAAATAGGAGAGGCATGGAAAGCCAAAACATCACGCCCAGGTTAAAAAAGAAATAATCAGTAGGAAGGTATATCTTGAGATGAAGAGGTAGGGCAAAGGATGGGCTGGTAAACTGATTTTAAGGTTCCCTGGAGGAAGGAGGCTTTTAGCTCTAATTTTAAAGTTGTGAAGATTTTGGTTTTAGGAAACCATGTCATGAAGAACCTAGGGGTAAAACGGGAATAAAGACACAGACCTACTTGAGAATGGACTTGAGGATATGGGGAGGGGGAAGGGTAAGCTGTGACAAAGCGAAAGAGAGGCATGGACATATATACACTACCAAACGTAAGGTAGATAGATAGTGGGAAGCAGCCGCAGAGCACAGGGAGATCAGCTCGGTGCTTTGTGACCGACTGGAGGGGTGGGATAGGGAGGGTGGGAGGGAGGGAGATGCATGAGGGAAGGGATGTGGGAACAGATGTATATGTATGACTGATTCACTTTGTTATAAAGCAGAAACTAATAAAAAAAAATTAAAAAACAACCATGTCTATATAGCTGTACATAGATATATGTACATAGATATATGTACATATATGTACATATGAATAAAATTTTGTGTATATGTTTACGTGTGTGTGTATATATGAAGAGAGAGAAAGAGGAACTATTTAGTTTCTCCATAGCTTCTTTTTTTGGACTATACTTGCTAGTATGTAAATAATAGTAAGATTGTACCTGTAGGGTACCATCTTTTCTATTTTTAATTGAAGTATAGTTGATTTACAATGCTGTGTTAGTTTCAGGTCTACAACAAAGTGATTCAGTTTTATATATGTATATGTATATGTATATGTATATATATATATATATATATATATATATATATATATATATATATTCTTTTTCAAATTCTTTCCCATTATAGGTTATTACAAGATATGGATATAGTTCCCTGTGCTATACAGCAGGTCCCTGTTGTTTATCTATTTTACATATAGTAATGTGTGTGTGTTAATCTCAAACTTCTAATTTATCCCTCTGCCCCCTTTCCCCTTTGGTAACCATAAGTTTGTTTTCAATGTCTGTGACTCTATTTCTATTTTGTAAATAAGGTCCTTTGTATCATTTTTTTAGATCCCACATGTAAGTCATATATGATATTTGTCTTTCTTTGCCTGATTTACCTAGCATGATAATCTCTAGGTCCATCCATGCTGCTGCAAAAAGGCATTATTTCATTCTTTTTTCTCCATAGCTTCTTTATAAGTCTGTGTACCAAAACATTAACAATATCCCTGAATAATAGGAATTCAGGAATGGAGGTTTTTTTCTTAATTTTCTAAATTACGTACAATGAACACCTATTACTTTAATAAGAAGAATATATAAATTGAATTTAAAACTATTGAATGGAAAAATAAATCCTCAGGGGGTGTTGTATTTTCCAGTAGGAAGACTGTGTTAGGAGTGAAGAGACTTTCTCTTTGTTGGTAGAGACCCCAGAGGGATCTCTCTGGGGAAAAGAGATCTCTACAGGGAAAAGTCTCTCCATGGAAAAGCTTGGCTATCACAAAGTCCCAAGGGCCCCGTGTCAGCACATTATTTAATTTTTTTCATTTCGAATCAGATTATATCTGGTTCTAGGCCTTCAATTTGTCAACTTTGGTAAAAAGTTCAATCTCGGCCATTTTCAGGGACCCTCCCTTCTTTCACCTTCTTGGGGTTTTATAAAAGCCTCATGGCTAATGCAGCCCACGACATTGGAGAAAGCCTGCTGGGTTTCAGTCTTTGGAGACTGCACCCCAGGACTCTGGCTTCTGGGCAACGTGGGGCTGGAAGGGAGATGCCTGTTAGTCCCCTCTCCCTGCCATCAGACCCTCCCATGGGGACCTTTGCTGTCTCCTGCTAGCTACAGCGACCATCCACTCACCTGGAAGATCTCCAGCTTGGGAGATCTCCCAGTGTTTCCAAGAGAAGCCAGAAATCTATGGGAAGTTTATGGGAAAATGTCCTCCATATTCTAAGGTTGGCAACAAAGTAAACTTCTTATGTGCATTATAGCTGTCCACTTGCCCAAGGGGTGGATTGGCCAGAACCCAGATCCCAGTGGCCTAGTGATCCTATGACGGTGTAGTAAGCAATTCAATGTTCTCTCTTTTTTGCTGGTAAGTCAAAAGATCAAAAATGACAGCCCTAAAAAGGAACGAAACTGAGTTATTTGTAGTGACGTGGATGGACCTAGAGACTGTCATACAGAGTGAAGCAAGTCAGAAAGAGAAAAACAAATACTGTATGCTAACACATATATATGGACTCTAAAAAAATAAATAAATAAAAGAAAATTGTCAGAAGAACCGAGGGGCAAGACGGGAGTAAAGATGCAGACCTATTAGAGAATAGACCTGCGGACACGGGGAGGGGGAAAGGTAAGCTGGGACAAAGTGAGAGAGTGGCATGGACATGTATACACTAGCAAACGTAAGATAGATAGCTACTGGGAAGCAGCCACATAGCACAGGGAGATCAACTCGGTGCTCTGTGACCACCTAGAGGGGTGGGATAGGGAGAGTGGGAGGGAGGGAGATGCAAGAGGGAAGAGATATGGGGACATGTGTATATGTGTAACTGATTCACTTTGTTATAAAGCAGAAACTGACACACCATTGTAAAGCAATTATACTCCAATAAAGATGTTTTACAAAAGCATGACAGCCCTACTATTAATTTTTCTGTAACTCACTCTGCCATAAAAGGGAATGTAGGAGCTGGTCGTGTGTGTTTGAAGTGCCAGGGAACACCAATATTATTATCTCTAAAATGGGACTCATAAAGCCCTTGCCTTCCAGACTTCAGAAGGCGGCTGTGAAGATCAAATGAGTTAAGAGATGCTAAAGAGCTCTCCATACGTAAACACAGTGCACAAGTTGGGGTAGTGCCTGGTGGAAGAAGAGAACAGACAGGGGCTGGAAACAGCTGGTGGGTGCTTTCCTGGCCCGGCTGCAAGCTCTGTCGTGGTCAGCGTTCCTCTTATTTTCTTCATATTTAAAATAACTGCTTGTGACAGTGCACACCACCAGCCCACATACTGGGCAGGAAAAGGACAGTCCCCCTACCATGTCAAGTAGCTCTGGAAGAGTTGAAAGAATTTCGAAGGATTGCACATAAATGGACATAGATCGCAGGTTGCGTTACCCAGAAAGAACAAAATAGCGATACCCAGCAGCATTGTTCTTTACGGATGAGGACATGATCATAGCTAATATCCTTGTGTCACTATGGGAAGGTCAGCAAGCCAGGGTGTGTCTATTCTAGGGCATGGAGAGGGGTGCCCTCATATCCATCACTTAACCCTCTGGTCCTTGGACAGGTAAATGGAACGGAACTGTAGCAACTAGGAAAAGAGGTTCTGAGTATCATAAACACAAGCACTTTGTGTCTTCCAATTCTTCCTTGTTGCTCTGCTAACATTATTTATTCATGATACACGTAATTAGATCGTGTCTTTCAGGGTCGGCTCAACAGAAGAGGAAAATGTGACTGGGTATGTGTGTGTGAGTGTGTGTGTGTGTGTGTAAATGTACATGAAATATGAATGGGGGTCTGTAAAAGCTTCACAAATCACACCACGAATATTTTATATGTTTTACAAAGCTTTAAAATTTTCGAAGCACTTTCTTCTGGGTTCTTGCATAAATGATGCATCTTGATGAACATCAAAAGTCTGTGAGAATGAGGGCTTCCCTGGTGGCGCAGTGGTTGGGAGTCTGCCTGCCGATGCAGGGGATGCGGGTTCGTGCCCCGGTCCGGGAGGATACCACATGCCGCGGAGCGGCTGGGCCCGTGAGCCATGGCCGCTGAGCCTGCGCGTCTGGAGCCTGTGCTCCGCAACGGGAGAGGCCACAGCAGTGAGAGGCCCGTGTGCCGCCAAAAAAAAAAAAAGTCTGTGAGAATGGACTGGGGGACACAGGTATCTGAGGTCTAGGTGACAACTCCTGACAAAAGGAGTCAAGTCTCTCCTAAAGTGGCCATCAGACCTGAGGACTCTGTTCTCCTCATGCTGCATCTTCCACCAATTCATTGCAGCCTATACCTTCCCGCTCTCTGGGAAGGGCTGCTAGGGACGGGATGGCATTTCAGAGGGTGCAGTGGGAGCAGGGCCATCTGGAGGAAGCCGCTGACCTCAGAAGAGGCACAAAGAGGGCTGCATGGAACAAGTGCCCAGGCGGTGCCGGCAGCAGGGCCCTCCCCGGCCTCCCGCAAGAAATGATGTGAATGGCACTGGTTGGAAATGTACCAGTTGTGCACAAACATGCTTCACACAAACCAGGTCAGCTGGAGCCCACTTACACCCTCCTCTTCACCTCATGCCCTCCCACAAACATGCCCAGACTCACTCACAGATACACACATGCTAACACTTTCAGGCCCGGTGTCCTCCCAAAGATTCACCTGGTGTGGACAGCTGGCTAGCTCTCAGGAGGGAGGGTCAGAATAGAACCGAGCAGATGCTAGCCACAGGAAAACGCTGAAGGAGAAACACAGAAGGGCATGCTGAGCCGGAAAGGGAGGACGAAGGGGCTTTAGGAACTGCAGTAGCAATCATGAGGTGGTACCTGAATCCGGGTTACACACCAGCTCCTAGCCAGAGACCTGAGGGCTTTACTAGCATCCCTGGAGAGGGGCTGTCACTTCCATTTTGGCCGAGGAAATGCATAAGGGAAAAGAACCAGATGCACCTGACCAAGGGCAATGAGTCATTCTGATGGGGAAAGTGCCCAGGGTCCTTGCTTTGCGCCCTCTCCATGAGATTGGTTCCAACATCTGGGAGTCCAGCCTGCACGGTAACCCCAAGCGTCCCTACCCTGGACACCCCCGGTGACTGCAGATTGTAGGCCTTTCTCTCCCATTTATAATGAATCACGTGCCACAGGAAGGGAGGTCTCTAGTCAAGGGCTCTATCTTCAGCCCCACCCTGCTAAACATGTCTAACCATTTTTGTAAAACAAAAAACCAACCTGATTACCAAATTTGCAGCTGCCAAAAGCTTGGGGAGAGGGCTCACTTCTTAGATGACAGAATTGCACTGTGAAAAAGGTTTTTTTATTAAGCTGGAACGATGGACCCTAAAACTAACATTATAAAATTTAAAAGGAATCAATGTGAAGTTCTTAACTTAGGTTCAGAATATCAACCTCACTGGTACATGACAGAAGACACCAATGATAGCAATCTCTATGACAAAGACCTTGAGCAGAAATTAACACAACATTGTAAATCAACTATATTTCAGTTAAAAAAAGGACGTTGAGTGTTTAGTTGGCTCCCGTGTTTATAGAAGAACTTCCAAGAAAACTAATTCGACCAGTCAAGTTCATGGGTGTATATTGTGACGTAGTCACAGAAAAGCATTACCATAGGTGACATTAGAGGTCATCTGACCCAACCTTTTTCATTACATGAAGTCTTTAGACGTTACATAGACTGGTAGGAAGACGGGACATGAGATGGGTTCCATCTTGGGTACCAACTCTAATTGATGGGGAGTCACTGCTTGGAGAACTGATTTTGAGAAGGATGCTGACTCCTTGCCTGGGTTCAGCAGAAAGGAGGGCTGTGATGGTTGAGTGACTCTGCCATGGTCTGGAGAGGGAGCCTCAGGGCAACTGGTGCAGACACTGATGGTGCCCTGCACTGCACCCCTACCCCCAAGCCCCATGGAGCTCACCATTCCAGTGTGCACTGCATCGTGTCCTGCTGCAAGCACCTGCAGTCTCTGCCCAGGCACTTCCTGCCAGCCTGCACCTGGAGCCCGTGAATTAAATCCCTCTGACGGACGAGAGCTGGAGGATAAGTATCCTTAACTTCTGCACCCCTTGGAGGGGAATATTCAGAAGTGTGCTTGATGCTCTCCCAGAATTGGCCAGCTGGCTCAATAACCTGCCCAGAGTGTATCCTTGACTGGCTTCCTTCCTTGTCTGTCTCACTCCCACACACCCTACAGGGGCTTCCTGGAATCAGCTCCCCAGTAAACCACTTGTACTCAAATCCTCTCTCAGGATCTGCTTCCGAGGGGGGCTGACCTAAGTCAGCTACATAGTTGCCATCCCAGCAGAACAAAGGAAATAATAATCACCCGAGAGCTAGTCAGGTGACTCAGTAGAGTGTTGAGCACCAGATCATTGTCAGACCAGGATAAACCTAAGGGCAGAGAGCAGGACTGTGAAGGGGTCAGTGGCTCTCAGGCAACAAGGCAGGGCTCAGATCCAAAAGGGCATTGTGTCTGGAAAATAGAGAGGGTGGATTTTCAATGAGATGGAGGTAGTTCAGCCCCGGCTTTGGTTCCACCATCCTTGGTATACAGGTCAGATCTGCCACCTACTAGATGTGTGGTCTTGGATAAGGTTTTTTAATTTTTTTTAAACTTCTCTAAACCTCTATCCATGATAGAGGAATTAATAACATCTACATCTTCAGGTGACTTTGTGAATTGGATGTGATAAATGCATGACCCAAAGTAAGTAAGCACAACATCAGCACTAGTTATATATAAGAAAAATAAGACATCTCTTTCTGGCTCTTGAATATGCTACCAGAGCAGTGTTTTCATATGATGGGCAGTCAGAATCAGGCGTGATCATCGTATTTAAATGTTATTAGTAGTGTCGTGTAGTCTGGTGACGAGACTGGCTTCCTTATGACTGTCCAGGATGGGTGACCTCTATTGGCCAAGATCTATGTGCTCCTCTGCCTGTCTCCAGCCCCTTCTGCCAGCTTTCTTCCTTACCTCCCATCCAAGGCCCTTGACTGTTTAAAACCCCCAGGGCCTCCTTTGTTTTCTCTCCTTCTAAGCGTGTCCCCTGCCAGGCCGATCAAGAGGCTCTTTGGTGCCATCTGGAAACAGCACATCCAGCCTCCCGGCACTGCACTTCAGAGACGCGTTTGCAGGGAACCTCAAGGCAAGTCGTTGGCAGCACGCTTTCAGGGGAACATATGGAAAAGGGAAGGCACCCACAGGGATCCTGGAGCTGGAAGGGGACCTCCTTTCTACACTGACCTGGGCCGTGAACAAAAGTTTCGTGCGGGGCCCTGAACAAAACCAGTGTCAGTCCTCACCTAGGAGCGGGATCCGTCCCTTCAGGACTGAGCCCCTCAGACTGGCTGGACCATAATAGCAAGAAGAGGTTGCTTCCCTTCCTTACCCTCCATGAAGCCTACCTTCCTTGTCTCTCCACATCCCACACTGTATCCTTAGACTCTTCAGAGGGAGTACACACACGCAAAACTGGTACTTTATTAAAATACCTGAAACATTAGAAAAAATTGGCTCCAGGTCACACACAAAGCACCCCCAATCATATCAGACTTAACAAAGGATTATTCATATGTTCGTTATTCATATGTCCACCCATTTAAGTCACTACTCACAAAAATATACCATATTTGAAAATGATTTGAGTTAGAATTAGAATTTGAATTCTAATTAGAATTTCCAGTTCACAAGTTTCTGCGCAAGCTCATGGTTACTGGATAAAACACAGACAACTATAAGCTAAAGGCCCTACTTACAGTCATCCTTTTATTCTACAAGGATTGATTGATCGTCTTCATGCTGTTTGAGGTACTGGAGACCCAACCGTGAATGTGAAAGACAAAGTCCTTGCCCCTGGGGAGAAAGTCTTTCAAACATGAAATACCACCCAGGGTGGGGTGTAATTACCTAATGATGTGGGGTGGAGCTTTCAAAGTTGGAGTGCCCGGGTCCACAGAAATCTAGACCCGCCAACGCCCCCTGCTGCCTTGACCATCTTGTACATTGTTAATTCATAACTACAGAATAGAATGAAGTAGGAAGAGAATGTCTCATGGTTGGAGATGTGTTTCTTTTCACACGAGGCCACCTAGAGAAAAGAGTATAGACCATCAAGCCACAATTCCCTGGGCCCCAAGGTTATATTTTTAATACTTTTTATATCTCTAGCACTTAGCACATCATAAGAGCTCAATAAATGGTTGTTAAACTGAAAAACCTAAAAGATAAGGCTGGTATTGCAGCTAATCTTTTTTATCCTTAGGACTTTACGGTTGAATGTGGTTTAATTTACTGGTCCGCACACATTCCTTGATTGTGATTACACAGGAGCTATTCTCACACACAGTGAGGCATTTCTCTCTTCTGTAGTTTAATTAGTCCTCATTTTACTCTTTGAAAACTTAGGTTTAATTGCAAGAGAAGCAGAATCTACTGTGAAAAAATATCAACAATAAAAGAAAAGAAAAAATGTTCTTTTCCCTGCCACCCAGCAATAACCAGTATAAACATTTTGGTGAATCTACTTCTATATCTTTTGTGATGTGTAACTAGAGGATCAAAAAGTCCCTGACTCAGGCTAAAGGGGATAAAGATCTAGAGAGATATATAGATATAGATGAGATGGATATAGATATATATAGATATCTCCCTTACCAGGAATAAGGGATTCTGTATCTTTATGCTGGTTATTCAAGCATTAATCCAGCCCAAGGTCATTGCAGAGTTTAGCCCTATCTTTGTGTGGCCCCAGCGTTAACCACTGGAGGTAGATGGCTCTGTTGTTAGAAAAGGCATCACGTTGGATCCTGTTGCTTGTGCACCAGGAGAGCTTCGGCAGAGTCTGAGTGCAGGAGGCTGAGCAAGGTAGAACTACATTCCTCTGAGGAACATTATCTCCTGTGTGGGCAAGGCAACTTTTGGAGATTATGTTGCATTGAAGAAATCGTGTCTCTTCCTTTCTGTGGATTTAAATCGTGGACTCTGAGATGCAAGCCTGTACGTTTCGTCCAGCAGATGGCCCCTGGAGGGTCCCAGGAAGAACGTGGTGTGTGTCTACCTCACAGCAGATGACAGACCTCATCAGGAGGCAGTGCTGGACTTGAGGTGACAAAACCCAAGTGTTTTCTCAAAAGTCTTACCATCTCTACTCACTTTCCAGGGTAGTAGCTTCACCGACTAGTTCAGAATTTGGGAATAGAGTCTGTTATTGCCCTGATGGTAGAAGACAGTAGGATTCGAATCCTGTGAGAAGGTAGTGGGATTTTTCCAAAAGAAGGATGTAGCTTGTATCACTTAAGATAGAGGTCAGTGGATCTCCTTCCAAGAAGAGAGAGGGCAGATTTCAGTACAGGGGGCAACCCCATAAAACTGTTATTTAGCATCCAGGATCACTTTTAGCTATCAGCTCCATTCGTATGCCTAACCCTACACTTACACATGTGCAGACTTGCACGGATGAAGTCACAGGACCTGGTGAAGGGCAGTAAAGGAAAATGTGTCCACCCACATCTCCACTCCCAGAACTCCGGTGATGTTGAGTCTTTCTATCCAAGAACGTGGGATGCTTTTCCATTTGTTCAATTCTACCTTCATGTCTTTCAGGAGTGTTTCCAAGTTTTCTTCACATTTTAAGATCTACCTAAGCCTTTTATAGGCCTCATCATCATTGTAGATGAAATCTTTGTTGTCATCTTCTAATTGGTGTCCTACTCTTTTCAGTTCTATTCTATTTCTCTGTGTAGAGACTATTAGATGTAATATATGTTAAATTGTTGGCTAATATTTCAAAAGCAATGCAAAATAGTAGTGACTTTACTGCTCCTGACTTGAGCAGGAATGCCAGTGTTTCCTCATCAAATAAGATGCTAGGCTGGGGGCTGAGATAGATTGTGAGATACTTGTATACTTTTTATGTTTAGGAAATATATATTTTTTCACAGTTTTTATTCATAAATGGGTGTAATTATCCTTGTGTTCCTGGAATAAATCCCACTTGGTCGTGATGCACTACTACATATTCTTGGAACTATTCTATCCTTATATGTTTTCTGGGGACAAACATTAAGTAAGGTTTTGCTATGTGAATTTATCCATAATACTAAAATAAATAAAAGGAAAAACTAATTAAATGATAATGCACAATAGTTTTCTCTCTTTATGTGATAGTCCTTTATAATTTTCTGATTACTTCTAGTGGCTGTCAAATAACTTCAGCCAGCCCCTGAGCAACTTAGGATATAAATTATAGGGTTTTTCAGATTTGGACATATTCCATTAATCTGAGTAATTTTAAAATATATTCTTCTCTTATTCAGTGTGTATGGTAGCAACACAGTTGTTTTTGACACAGATTAGGTCCAAATTATATGATATTCCAGGAGGTTTTTGGAAACATCTGTATTTTCAGTCACAAAATTCTTTCTTTCCTTTTTAGTTAAGAGAAGTCTTTCCTTTTAATCTTGTCATGAGTCTCATACATGGACCAATATATTTCTATTTCCTCGTATGGCTCTTGAAAAATGCATGTCACTTTTCAATTTTGTTGTTATTATGTTGGTTCTTTGGCTAGTTTGTTTCCTTCCCCTCTTCTTCCTTTTTCATAAGCTGTTATGGTAGATTATTCTCTTTTTCCCGATATTTACTTCCCCCTGTGCTGTATTGCCCACAGCCATGGGACTTGCATGCCTCCAGTGAGAGGAATCTCCATCCCACCCCGCTTGGACTGTGATGTTGGACTTGGCCCTGCAATGTGCTTTGATCAATGGAAAGTAAGTAGAGGTGACACATGCCATGTTTGAGCAGAAACTTTAAGAGTCTTTGCAAGTTTCATAATTTATACAACCACCAAAATGGTGTTGACTCTTTGGGAAGCTTTGTATTTTTTCTTGTGCTACTGTTATAATGCAAAACATCTTTGAAACTTCTCTTTTCGAATTGGCTTGAGAGTCATTTCTGGAAATCTTTAAAGGTGTCAGATCTTCATTTTTGGAGGCATATTTATTCATTGTAAAGAACCTAAAGTCAATCACAGCCAAGTACATTGTAACGGTTAACGGCATGAGCTTAGATTGGGGTAAACCTATATTCAAATCATAGCCCTGCGCTTTAGTTTACTCAGGGTAACCATCTACAAATGGGAGCAATAATCGTGCTGGATGTTTTTGGTAACCAGCAACCATTCTCACTCCCTTCTCATCTCTTCACTCTGTCCCAGGAAAGATTCCCAGGCTATCTTGCCTCTGACCACCTGAGTGGAATGAGATAGTCCCATGTGGAATTGGGACATGGAGGCCGAATACACATCACTTCTCTGGCCAAGGGTGATCGTGCACAGACGTGTGTACCCGGGTGTGGTGGGGTTCTGCAGTGGCCTCCAGACGTTCCCTCTGCATTCACTCACCTTTGTGCTGTAGGTTGACTAAGACATTGGCGGAGGCTTCTTGTAGTGTACCATAACCAAAACCATATCCATAAACAAACATTAGTGGTGACCTTCCATAACTTGTTCTCCTTTAATTCTCCTAATGACTGATTCCTTACCTTAAATCCCAAACTGCTTAGAACACTTAGCAAGGTTCTGGTTTTTTTCTAAGAAACTGTATTTAAAATGCTTAAGATGTTGCCCCCAAATATGCCATAGGCGTTATTACTATTAGGAAGGGGATCAAAATGGGTAATATGCCCTTAAGTCAAAAAAGAGGTGTGACTATCTAGGTGAGATTGGTATTCACAAATGGTGTAGAAGTTGGATCTGAAGACAATCCCAGAAGAGGAATTAGACTCACTAAAGTAAGACTATCATCTCCTGGAAAACTTACCTTTTAAACAATAGTCACTTGCATGGATAAACTTTGATCTATTGGCTGTTAAATACTTCATTAATTTTTTTTTTTTTTTTTGCGGTACGCGGGCCTCTCACTGTTGTGGCCTCTCCCGTTGCGGAGCACAGGCTCCAGACGCGCAGGCTCAGTGGCCATGGCTCACGGGCCCAGCCGCTCCGCGGCATGTGGGATCCTCCCGGACCGGGGCACGAACCCGCGTCCCCTGCATCGGCAGGCGGACTCTCAACCACTGCGCCACCAGGGAAGCCCTTCATTAATTTTTAATTGTGCTTTGGAGTATTCTGCTCAGATCTCTCTTCTATGTTAGGAAACATAAGGGCTGTGAATCAGAGGAAGAAAAAGATATCTCCTACCACCACCATTTCTACTTTTTCTCCTCCTTCTCAAACCCCAAGAATAGGGAAGAATTGAATTGACCAGCATCTTCTTATATTTTCCATGACTGTTGTCCTGAGACTCAGGAATACCAGACAAAAATCCAACCATCACTTGTACCTTGGGAAGGGATTTACCTTCTTCACATTTGATGTGGGTGTCCAGGCTTCCCAGACAACAAGGAAAGGAGGGGGGGCAGAGATGGCCTCATGAAGGGCAGATTAGTCTGTCATATATCTATAAATCTGGAACACCAGAGAAGTTCTGTTGTAGCAAAGGACCAAGTACCTGGGCTTAGGAACTGAAGTTCCTGAAAGGAGAGAAAATGATGTAGAAAGAAGAAGGAGGACCCTAGATATAAACTTTAAGTTGTCATCTTATTGAAAATGGACTCTGCTGTTGAGTACCAATTAAACAATTTACCAGTTAACAGTGGGTGCTCATCAGCTCACTGCTTCAAGCGTTGCCTAAGATAAACTGGTCATTTACATCACAAGCTGTTGATTAGTTCTCTGTCTACCTAAATACTGTATAATATTCAGTAAGAAGAGAAACAGATGTGCGTGTGCATTAGCTAAAGACCCTCTATTTTAATCATAAAATAACATGAAAATGGAAGCAAGGTGTTTTTATTTCCTGGTAACATGGCTTTTTTGGGATATCTGGACGGATGGAATCCAATATACATCCTCCTTATAGGTAGTGATCCATAAGTTTACGTTTCTTTATCCGTAGAAGAGGGATAATAGCAACTACCTTGCAAGGTTGTTGTTAGGATTTAGATTATTTATGCAAATCTCTTGGAAGTTCCCTGCTGTCTACGGCACCACATCTCTGCTGTTCTTCACATCAAAACTCCTCCCGAGCGTTTTGTTAATTCTTATAATCCCCTGTTACTTTGTCTCCTTTTCTGCTCTTGGACTTCTCTCTCTCTCTCTTAAATATTCCTCTATCCCTACTTGTTCTTACAGGGATCTGTGGCTTTAACTACCATCTATGTGACATGACTCTCCCATCCAGATTAAACACATACTGCCTATTCAACATTCCTTCTGGCAAGTCTAATAAACACTTCAACTCAACATGGCAAAACTACTGATACCCTTTCCCCTTACCTGCACCCTTCCCCCTATGCACACACACACACACAACACATCCTCTCTGCCTCAAGGCCCTCTCTGCCTCCATAAATGACACTGCCATTTACCCACTTGCTCAGACCCCAAACCCGGGGATGTATTTGATTGCTTTTCTTCCCTCACGCTCTGAACAAACGAGCGTGAGATACGTGAAGACTAGGATTCAAGGCTAAGAGCACAGCCATGAGAAAGGCCCATGTGGAGATAGATGAGAAGCTGAGGAACAGTGAGTAACCCAGAGCAATTGGGAGGAGGTTGCTCAAGATGGGTTTGGGAGGATAGTTTGGTTACAGACAATGATCGCCCTTGAATAAAAACTTTGTTCTTTGGGCAACAGGAAATCATTAAAAGGTTCTGAGCCTGGGGCTTCCCTGGTGGCGCAGTGGTTGAGAGTCTGCCTGCCGATGCAGGGGACACGGGTTCATGCCCCCGTCTGGGAGGATCCCACATGCGCTGTCCCCGTGAGCCATGGCCACTGAGCCTGCGCGTCTGGAGCCTGTGCTCCGCAACGGGAGAGGCCACAACAGTGAGAGGCCCGCATACTGCAGGAAAAAAAAAAAAAAAAAAAAGATTCTGAGCTTGACCTGACCGTTGGTTTAGGTAGATAACTTTGACCAAGAATTTAAATTATGAAAAATGAGAGACAGAGAAACAAATTAGAAACCTATAGCAATAGTTCAAAGAAGTATGATGAGAATCTGGACTAGACAGTAAATAGAGGGAACGTGAGAGATATAAAAACTTGAAATGACAAAAGCATTAAGACTTGCCTGCTTGGACATGGGACAGGAAAAAGAAGGAGCATAAAGTAATTGTGAGGGTTCCTGTCAGTTTTTCCCGGAAGATGGACGTGTCAGGAACTGCAGTCAAGGACAGCTGAAGGGTAGGCAGATTTTTAGAAGGAAAAACAAAATGAGGTTGGCTTAGACACGTTGAATTTGAGATTCCTATCATGTCGTGATGGGAATGTCCAACAGAATCTAAAGCTCAGAAAAGAGGACAAAATCTAAGAATGATTGGAGGGTCTTGAACCATACTCAACTTTGAATTAGGTACCCAGTACCCAACGTAGGGTGGGCACTCCATAAATATTGTCAATTGAATCTTATACCTTTGGGAATAATCACTATGAAGATGATGTTGAAATTGTTGAAGCAGATGAAATTGCCCAGTAAGAAAGGAGATCTGAGGATAGAGCTTTGGGGTATCCACCTTTCAAGCACAAGAAAGAGCAATCCTGCAGGAACACTGATGTAGGATGAGACCTCGGGTAATGTAGTATCCTGGAACCCCCTAGAGGAGGGAGACTCAAGAAGGAAGAGGTTTGTTTCAACACTGGACATTGCCACCAAAATGTAGAGTAGAATGAGGGCAGAGAAAATGCTGTGGGATTCGGCAGGTCACGTGCAAGAAGAGTTTTATTGAAGTGGGGGAACAGGAGCCACCTCACGGGGGCTACAGAGTGAATGTGTGTTATGAGAGCACAGTGATGCAGAAATAACTCCTAGGACTGAATCTTTATCCCAGATGCTTCCATGGTCAAGTTTCACAGTTCTCTGGTAGTTGTGTGGGCATAAATGAATTTTTTAGCCCTTCCATCCATACGTGTAACCATTTCTTTGAGCATAGGAAATATGCCCATTTGGACAGTTCTTTTCAACTTTCCATCATGGTTCAAAACCAAAGTACAAGTCTGACCGCAACAACACCATTTGGCTGACATGTGGGAATCACGTGTCTGCCCCCGGAAATATCTGGGGAATAAAAGCTTTCATTCTGTGTGCCTTTATAACTGTTTTCTTCCTAATTGGGGAAGTCTTTCAGTAGTTCAAGAAAATCCTTCACTTCCTCTACTGGAGAGAGGCATCTCTTTATGATTTAGTAATAACAGTACAGCAGAGTGAGTCATAGTCTTTTTTTTTTCTTTTTTTCTTCTTAGTTATCCATTTTATCCACATCAGTGTATACGTGTCAATCCCAATCTCCCAATTCATCCCACCACCACCCCTCCCCCCGCCGCTTTCCCCCTCTTGGTGTTCATAGTCTCTTGATAGCATAACAAAGGGGACAATAAGAACTAGGCAATTTGAGAGAGATTCTTGCAATCTTCTTAGCGCTATGAGTTCAGATTTGCTGTAACTACCACAAATGAATAGATGATTTAACGAGAAAGAGGTTTAACGAGAGAGAGAAAGGGAGAAGGGGGCAGGCTGTGGGGGGAGAGCAAGGAAAAGATTCAGTGTAGGTCCCCAACCTCCCCACCTGAGTCACTCTCAATTCCCCACGTGGCTGCCCTGGTGTCGCCCCCGAGGACACTTGCTTTGGGTGAATCTTCCTCTGGCCTGTGCCCTGACTGCCTTTGAAATTCCACCCTGGGCTCCTGACAGAGCACAGACTCCCAGGGCAAGGACCAGATCTGATGCCCATACACCACGCTGCCCCTCAAGTACTGCTTGCTCATGGGACAGAAACATGGAACCAAAGAAACCCTTTCACTGTGACTTTGTAGCCGAGAATCTTCCTCACAGCCGAGACATACCGTGGTGCATCTGTCTCACGATGGGAAAGGACTCGGGATCTTCCCAGCACAAAATACTCAGACGCTTTTACTTACTTCAAACCGCTCAAGGTTAAGTATCTCCCTGGTGACTGCCAGTTCGACAAGGCTGGAAGAGATGCTTTTCTACACTTGTCCTTAAAAGTCAAAACCCCACTTAGTAAGATTCTGCTTGGCCCGTGCCTTCTGCCTGTCTGATTTTCCTTGTGTGGAAAAGTAATGAATCAGAGATTGTTTTCTGTGCTTTGTGTGGGACCTGCCATTGCACAAAAGTCTTTTACTTTTTTTCCCCCTGTAGGCTACGACACATCATTTTCCTCCCTCTGGCTTCATGACTATTTTCTTATTTTCTCCCATCTTTGACAGAGTGCATTGTTTTATTGTCATCTTCATTTTTTCCCCACATTATAGATCTTTATTCCCTATATAAAGATCTTTTTATTATTATTATTATTATTATTATTGTCTGCATTGGGTCTTCGTTGCTGTGCATGGGCTTTCTCTAGTTGCAGTGAGCGGGGGCTACTCTTTTTTAACATCTTTATTGGAGTATGATTGCTTTATGATGTGTTAGTTTCTGCTGTATAACAAAGTGAATCAGCCATATGTATACATATATCCCCATATCTCCCCCCTCTTGCTTCTCCCTCCCTCCCTCCCTATCCCACCCCTCTAGGTGGTCACAAAGCACGGAGCTGATCTCCCTGTGCTATGCAGCTGCTTCCCACTAGCTATCTATTTTACATTTGGTAACAAATATATGTCAATGCCACTCTCTCACATCGTCCCAGCTTCCCCGCCCCCCTTCCCCGCCGGTGTCCTCAAGTCCATTCTCTACGTCTGCATCTTTATTCCTGTCCTGCCCCTAGGTGCCTCAGGACCATTTTTTTTTAACATCTTTATTGGAGTATAATTGCTTTACAATGGTGTGTTAGTTTCTGCTGTATAACAAAGTGAATCAGCTAAACGTATACATGCATCCCCATATCCCCTCCCTCTGGAGCCTCCCTCCCACCCTCCCTATCCCACCCCTCTAGGCGGTCACAAAGCAGGAGCTGGTCTCCCTGTGCTATGCGGCTGCTTCCCACTAGCCATACGACCCAGCAATCCCACTACTGGGCATCTTCATTTTTTAAAACAACCTCCAGCAGTGTCTTTGCCCACAGCGTGTATTATCAAGGTCTCTCCGGGTCCCCTCGTGTTCCTGTCAAGGAGGACTTACTCATTCTACTTGTAAAGAAAGGAACTCTGGGCAGACACAAAGCATCAGACACTTCCATCCCGGTGAAGTAAGACTTGGCGCGGGGTTTGTATTTACAGAGGCTCCTGGGGCAGCAGAGTCTCCATTCCCAGCATCTCCAGCTATGTGGTTGTTACAGATGTTCTTGTCCTGCTGAGAGCAGGAGTGCCCTCTGAAGGCGAGATAAATACCAGAGCCCCAGCCAGAGTCCCTTCAAGGTTAGTAAATGAGGAGGGTGCTTCCGAATCACTGAGTTCACCCTGGAGCTCTCAAGTCATCAGGAACTGCCACTTTTCCTTTCCCTTCTAAAGAGGAAATGCAAATAAAGTAGTTAAGAAAAAGACATCTAAATCGTCAAAGCCCCAAGGGGGAAGTATTAGTAAAAGTTAGGAAAATATGTGGTTGAAGTGGGGTGGAGATAAAAAGCATGGCCAATCAAGGGGACAGGTATTGAAATGCATCTTTGGAAGGAGACCAAGAGCTGGGATATCTCACAGGTGCCTGGAATCTGCATTCCCACCTTGCTCTGGGGCTAAGGATGTGAAATGGGTGGGGGTCAGGCAGGGAGAGTGCTCTGGTTCTGGTCATCCAAAGCCAAGGTCAGGTTCGTGTACAAGTCTGCACTGGGGAGGATGCTTCAGAAAGACCCTTGGGTGTTTATGAGTATTTACCCCTCAGCTAGGCTGGGCCGAGTAGATTAAATAGAAGTTCTCCAAAGCGCTTTCTATTTCAACCTTTCATGTTCTCCTGAGTGTCTGAGACCACCTTGGGAGTTGGAGCAGGAAGTTGCACACAAAACCACCAATCTGAAACACTCCTTTTTATACTAACAACAACAAGAGCCACCTGAATGGCCACGTACATCTCAGGAGTTATTCCTTTTGCAGAGGACACAGTAATCTTGACTAGGTTGCCTTCCCACTTAGATTGATTTTGTTCATTCCCTACACTAGAAATTTTCCTCATTTTAAAATGCCTGTGCCACTGCACCACCGGGGAAGCCCTGTTGCTTTATTTTTAAAGTCCTTCATATATACTGACTTCTTTGCGTTTTTTTCCCACAACCCTGAATGGCAGAATTTATTATTATCAACTTCATTTTGCAGATGTTCAAACAAAGGATCAAGAAGACAACTGGCAAGTAGGAAAGGACTTCAGTTCAGACCTTTGGTCTTTAAATCCTGGGTTTTTGCAGGACCCCACACATTTTATCTGGAGACAGAAGAGCGTGGGCACAGACCATCGAGAGCAGCATCCGAGATCAGCGAAAGGCAGCTGCAGAGTCGATGCTGCTCATTTTCATGGTAGAAATTGCCCAACTGTGATTTGCCTGATGTGGTGATTGTGGATATATTCACGACAAGAGGAAACACCATGAAATCAATGAAACCAATCAATACCTGGTTGGGGATCCCCCCAGCAGAGGAGGGGTTGCTTGCAGGGCTGGCTGTTATCTTCAATTTGTTCACTAATGTAAGTTTCATTTTAAAGGTGGCACTTTTTCTTACCTTTTATTCCAGTATTCTCACTCCTGGGGATTTCTCCTAGGGACATAATTCAAAGGAAAGAAAAAGCTATATGCATGAAGATGTCATTGCAGCTTTATCTATAACAGCAAAACACTGGAGAGATTTAATGCCCAATGACATAGGGATATCTAAGTTATAGTAGATCAATTTGATAGAATATTATGCACCAACAAATACAATGATTATAACGATTATGTAGCAAAATGGAAAATACCATCATCTTAAACATAAAAAGTAGAATAAAAAACACATCAGCTACAGTTCGGTGAAAATATGTTTTTGTGTAGACAAAGACTGGGAAAATGAAGATATTGGTTTATACATGAACCTTTTTAAACAATTTCTTTTAAATGCTGTTTCTACAAATAAAAATAATATAGGAAACATAAAATAATGAGTAACTGTTGCTTAATACTAACGAACTGCTATTGGGTGTCTGTGTGTGTGTGTTTCTGTGTGTGGGCATAATCTAATTAAATTTATCACGTAGATTTAAAATGAAGGGCTTCCCTGGTGGCGCAGTGGTTGAGAGTCCGCCTGCCGATGCAGGGGACGCGGGTTCGTGCCCCGGTCCGGGAGGATCCCACATGCCGCGGAGCGGCTGGGCCCGTGAGCCATGGCCGCTGAGCCTGCGCGTCCGGAGCCTGTGTTCCGCAACGGGAGAGGGCACAACAGTGAGGGGCCCACGTACCGCCAAAAATAATAGTAATAATAAAATCAATCAATCAATCAATCAATAAAATGAAGAGTCCTGAGAAACAACACACAACATTTTCGTTACTGGCTGGATGATTTTCACTAAGCTTTTAACCTCTGTAGTCATAAATTCATTCATCATAGGAAGAACAATTTTTATAAAAAAGAGTTCAATAAATGTTTCTGGAGCAAATGAACGGACAATGGGAAGAAATCAAATTCCTCTGATGAAACTGAGCTTAGTTTCTAGTAGATGCTTTTCCAACTCTTGAGAAGGAAAGGGCAAAATCAACAAGTTCTTTTGTGCTATTGTAATAATGAGGAGAGGTAAATATATTTTCTAGACTGTCCTTCACACTAGTGTCTGTCATAACCTCCTTCATCTAGTGTGAGAGTGTGTGTGCTAGGTATGTTTACAAGCATACCTATTTGAATAAAACACTGACTGCACAAGTAGCCCCTAAGGAACGATGGGGGACAGATGTAACTCCATTCCCCCAGCCCTCACTCTGCCCTCACTACCAACCCACAGCTCTCTCTGGTCTTGTGTTTGAAGGAATGAGGCTTTGCCCAACTCCCCAAGCCAGCACCCGAACCGAGATTACAGAAGGGACTGAATTTTTGGTACTTTACCACTGGACATCATTGTTCAAGTGTCAAAACAAAATTCATTCCTTGTCTTTAAAATGGTAATATTTATAATATTAATTACTTCCTTTAGATTATTTGATCATAATATGTCACAGTTGTCTTTTTATCACCAGTACGTGGCACACACCCCAGTGTGGTGCTGGGCACATAGGGGGTGCTGACCAGGTGGTGAATCCTGCAGCAGCATGGTGGGGGGGTGCCTGGGCTGGTGTGCCCTGCCCTACCCAAGGGCCCACTCCCAGTCTCCATGATCATGTTTATTTTTTTTTTAAGTTTTATTCTTTATTAAGCAAATAAGAATTTGGTGATCACTGTTACTAATGTATTTATCTCTTTACTGGATTAACAGTTGTGAAATAGTAGTCCCAATTCCCACCCACTCTTTTTTTTTTAGTTTATTTTTTATACAGCAGGTTCTTATTAGTTATCCACTTTATACATATTAGTGTATATATGTCAATCCCAATCTCCCAATTCATCCCGCCACCACCCCCTGCCCTATGCACTTCCCCCCCTTGGTGTGTCCATACGTTTGTTCTCTACATCGGTGTCTCTATTTCTGCCTTGCAAACCAGTTCATCTGTACGATTTTTCTAGATTCCACATACATGCATTAATATACGGTATTTGTTTTTCTCTTTCTGACTTACTTCACTCTGTATGACAGTCTCTAGATCCATCCACGTCCCTACAGATGACCCAGTTTCGTTCCTTTTTATGCCTGACTAATATTCCATTGTATATATGTACCACATCTTCTTTATCCATTTGTCTGTCGATGGGCATTTAGGTTGCTTCCATGTCCTGGCTATTGTAAATAGTACTGCAATGAACATTGGGGTGCATGTGTCTTTTTGAATTATGGTTTTCTCTGGGTATATGCCTAGCAGTGGGATTGCTGGGTCATATGGTAGTTCTATTTTTAGTTTTCTAAGGAACCTCCATACTGTTCTCCATAGTGGCTGTATCAATTTACATTCCCACCAACAGTGCAAGAGGGTTCCCTCTTCTCCACAGCCTCTCCAGTATTTATTATTGGTAATTTGATAGGGATTGCATTGAATCTGTAGATTGCTTTGGGTAGTATAGTCATTTTCACAATATTGATTCTTCCAATCTGAGAACATGGTATATCTCTCCATCTATTTGTGTCATCTTTGATTTCTTTCATCAATGTCTTATAGTTTTCTGAGTACAGGTCTTTTACCTCCTGAGGTAGGTTTATTCCTAGGTATTTTATTCTTTTTGTTGCAGTGGTGAATGTTTCCTTAATTTCTCTTTCTGATCTTTTGTTGTTAGTGTATAGGAATGCAAGAGATTTCTGTGCATTAATTTTGTATCCTGCAACTTTACCAAATTCATTGATTAGCTCTAGTCGTTTTCTGGTGGAATCTTTAGGATTCTCTATGTATAGTATCATGTCATTTGCAAACAGTGACAGTTTTACTTCTTTCCAATTGGTATTCCTTTTACTTCTTTTTCTTCTCTGATTGTCGTGGCTAAGACTTCTAAAACTATTTTGAATAATAGTGGTGAGAGTGGACATCCTTGTCTTTTTCCTGATCTTAGAGGAAATGCTTTCAGTTTTTCACCATTGAGAATGATGTTTGCTGTGGGTCTGTCATATATGGCCTTTATTATATTGAGGCTGGTTACCTTTATGCCCACTTTCTGGAGAGTTTTTATCATAAGTGGGGGTTGAGTTTTGTCAAAAGCTTTTTCTGCATCTATTGAGATGATCATATGGTTTTTATTCTTTAAGTTGTTAATATGGTGTATCACATTGATTGATTGGCGTATTTTGAAGAATCCTTGCCTCCCTGGGATAAATCCCACTTGATCATGGTGTATGATCCTTTTAATGTGTTGTTGGATTCTGTTTGCTAGTAGCTTGTTGAGGATTTTTGCATCTATATTCATCAGTGATATTGGTCTGTAATTTCCTTTTATGTAGTATCTCTGTCTGGTTTTGGTATCAGGGTGATGGTGGCCTTGTAGAATGAGTTTGGGAGTGTTCCTCCCTCTGTAGATTTTTGGAAGAGTTTGAGAAGGATGGGTGTTAGCTCTTCTCTAAATGTTTGATAGAATTCACCTGTGAAGCCATCTGGTCCTGGGCTTTTGTTTGTTGGAAGATTTTTAATCACAGTTTCAATTTCATTACTTGTGATTGGTCTGTTCATATTTTCTGTTTCTTCCTGGTTCAGTCTTGGAAGGCTACACCTTTCTAAGAATTTGTCCATTTCTTCCAGGTTGTCCATTTTATTAACATAGTGTTGCTTATAGTAGTCTCTTAGGATGCTTTGTATTTCTGTAGTGTCTGTTGTAACTTCTCCTTTTTCATTTCTAATTTTATTGATTTGAGTCCTCTCCCTCTTTTTCTTGATGAGTCTGGCTAGAGGTTTATCAATTTTGTTTATCTTCTCAAAGAACCACCTTTTAGTTTTATTGATCTTTGCTATTGTTTTCTTTGTTTCTATTTCATTTATTTCTGCTCTGATCTTTATGATTTCTTCCCTTCTACTAACTTTGGGTTTTGTTTGTTCTTTCTCTAGTTCCTTTAGGTGTAAGGTTAGATTGTTTATTTGAGATTTTTCTTGTTTCTTGAGGTAGGCTTGTATTGCTATAAACTTCCCTCTGAGAACTGCTTTTACTGCATCCCATAGGTTTTGGATCATAGTGTTTTCGTTGTCATTTGTCTCTAGGTATTTTTTGATTTCCTCAGTGATCTCTTCGTTATTTAGCAACGTACTATTCAGCCTCCATGTGTTTGTGTTTATTATGGATTTTTTCCCCTGTAATTTATTTCTAATCTCATAACATTGTGCTCAGAAAAGATGCTTGATATGATTTCAGTTTTCTTAAATTTACCAAGGCTTGATTTGTGACCCAAGATGTGATTTATCCTGGAGAATGTTCAGTGTGCACTTGAGAAAAAAGTGTAATCTGCTGTTTTTGGACAGAATGTCCTATAAATATCAATTAAATGTATCTGCTCTGTTGTGTCATTTAAAGCTTGTGTTTCCTTATTAATTTTCTGTCTGGATGATCTGTCCATTGGTGTAAGTGAGGTGTTAAAGTCCCCCACCATTATTGTGTTACTGTCGATTTCCTCTTTTATAGCTGTTAGCATTTGCATTATGTATTGAGGTGTTCCTATGTTGGGTGCATATATATTTATAATTGTTATATCTTCTTCTTGGATTGATCCCTCGATCATTATGTAGTGTCCTTCCTTGTCTCTTATAACATCCTTTATTTTAAAGTCTATTTTATCTGATATGAGTATTGCTATTCCAGCTTTCTTTTGATTTACATTTGCATGGAGTATCTTTTTCCATCCACTCACTTTCAGTCTTTATGTGTCCCTAGGTCTGAAGTGGGTCTCTTGTAGACATCATATATATGGGTCTTGTTTTTATATCCATTCAGCGAGCCTGTGTCTTTTGGTTGGAGCATTTAATCCATTCACATTTAAGGTAATTATCGATATGTATGTACCTACTATCATTTTCTTAATTTGGGGGGTTTGTTTGTGTAGGTCCTTTTCTTCTCTTGTGTTTCCCACTTAGAGAAGTTCCTTCAGCATTTGTTGTAGAGCTGGTTTGGTGGTGCTGAATTCTCTTAGCTTTTGCTTGTCTGCAAAGCTTTTGATTTCTCTGTTGAACCTGAACGAGATCCTTGCCGGGTAGAGTAATCTTGGTTGCAGGTTCTTCCCTTTCTTCACTTTAAATATATCGTGTCACTCCCTTCTGGCTTGTAGAGTTTCTGCTGAGAAATCAGCTGTTAACCTTATGGGAGTTCCCTTGTATGTTATTTGTCCTTTTTCCCTTGTTGCTTTCAATGATTTTTCTTTGTCTTTAATTTTTGTCAGTTTGAGTACTATGTGTCTCGGCGTGTTTCCCCTTGGGTTTATCCTGTATGGGACTCTCTGCACTTCCTGGACTTGGGTGGATATTTCCTTTCCCATGTTAGGGAAGTTTTTGACTATAATCTCTTCAAATATTTTCTTGGGTCCTTTCTCTCTCTCTTCTCCTTCTGGGACCCCATAATGCGAATGTTGTTGTGTTTAATGTTGTCCCAGAGGTCTCTTAGGCTGTCTTCATTTCTTTTCATTCTTTCTCTTTATTCTGTTCTGTGGCAGGGAATTCTACCATTCTGTCTTCCAGGTCACTTATCCATTCTTCTGCTATTGATTCCTTCTAGTGTATTTTTCATTTCACTTATTGTATTGTTCATATCTGTTTGTTTGTTCTTTAATTCTTCTAGGTGTTTTTCTTTAATTCTTCTAGGTCTTTATGAAACATTTCTTGCATTTTCTCGATCTTTACCTCCATTCTTTTTCCGAGTTCCTGGATCATCTTCACTATCTTTATTCTGAATTCTTTTTCTGGAAGGTTGCCTATCTCCACTTCATTTCATTGTTTTTCTGGAGTTTTATCTTGTTCCTTCATCTGGTATGCAGTCCTCTGTCTTTTCATTTTGTCTATCTTTATGTGACTGTGGTTTTCATTCCACAGGCTGCAGAATTGTACTTCTTCTTCACAGTTTTTTTCTTAAAGAACTTACTTTATTTTTTGAGGAAGTAAACATAAGCACTTGGTACAAATTTTTAAAAGAACAGGATACAGGAAAAGTAAGTCTCCTTCCATCCGTCTTCCCTAAGTCACACGGGTCCCTTTGGAGTGATATTTCTGCAAATGCAAGCAGACGTGTGTAGAAAGATCTTTTAGCAACTCCAAAGCATTCCATAGTGTGACTGTACCATGATTTATTTAAAAATAGTTTACCATTGATGAAAATTTAGATTGTTTCCCATTTTTGCTCTTACCAACAATGGTGCTGTTAAAAAATATACTGAGGGCTTCCCTGGTGGCGCAGTGGTAGAGAGCACGCCTGCTGATGCAGGGGACGTGGGTTCGTGTCCTGGTCTGGGAAGATCCCACACGCCGCGGAGCGGCTGGGCCCGTGAGCCAAGGCCGCTGAGCCTGCGCGTCCGGAGCCTGTGCTCCACAACGGGAAAGGCCACAACAGTGAGAGGCCCGCATACCGCAAAAAAAAAAAAAAAAAAAAAAAAAATATATATATATATATATATATATATATATATATATACTGAGGCACGTTATTCTTTTTAAGAGTTTTTCTGAGCAAAAATCCGTCTGAATCAGGAAGTGCCAAACCGGAAGTGGTTGGGAGGCACCACTGACAGGAGCAGGAAAAACTCTTAGAGAAAAGCTGGAAGCAAAGAAAGGGGAGTATTGATTGGCTAGAGTTCAAGGCCTAATTGTCTTTTTATGATCGGTCATCCTCAGGTTTCAATTTCATAACCTTGAAGCATTTACAGGCTTAGCTGTGGGTTTGCTGATGTAGGCTCCAGGGCTTTAGAGCCCCCTCAGGCTAATGGCCTCCTTGTTTAATTGCTTTAACAGTATAAATGCACGTGGCAACTCTGCAAGTGTGTAAGTACATCTGTAGTTCAAGTACCTGGATGAAGAATTGCTTGAAAGGATGAAGCAGAGAATGGATACTGGGAATAGCTAGACATTTGTGACTCAGGAGCAGGTAATATTTATGAATTAATTTACAGAGATTTGACAATTTATGATGATTTCTTACCCAAAAGTTTCACGTGTCTTCCTCTTTATTCTTCTCTTGTGTTCTTCATCTTAAAATTTCCTTCATCTAAGACTTAGACATTTCTTATTTAAATTTGTTCCTAGCTGTTTTTTCTTTTTTGCTGCTATTGAAAGTCGGGTCTTTCCTTATACTTTATTTTCTGATTATTGTTTGGATATGTAAAGCCTATTGATTTTGGTAAGTTGATTGTGCTGTTATTTGTGTAAATAAATTTTGTGTTTGTGTTTTTGTTAATTCTCTTAGTTTGTCTGGCTTACGGCGACATCATCTGTCATTATTAATGTATCTCCTCCTTTCCAGATTGTAACCCTCATTTATTTTTCTTGCCTAACTGAATTAGCCAGTATCTTCAGTAAAATATTTCCACTAGTGTTAGTGGGCACCTTGTCCTGTTCCCCACTTAATGGTAATGTTATTTTCAATTTCCTCAAAGGGTCTGGAATAGAAAATTCCATCATTTTCTGACTGGTTAATATCTGAAAGTAAACTCATACACAACTTCAAAGCATTGATTTATTAGAAACATTTGGTGCAATGTAAGTAAACATACAATGAATCATCCTGTAACAGAAAGATGAGATGAGGAAAGCTGATACATTTTTCTGTCATCCACACTCCAGAAGATAAAAAATGTTAAAGGTGCACCATGGCTTGGATAACAGTTTTAATTTCACATATGACAAGTAAGTTTCATGAAGTAATAAATTACATGACAAAATTCAAAGATTAGGTAAGGTGAGGGTATTCAAAATAAGAGCACCGAATCATTTCTCAAGAAGGCATTAAACAATGAGTGCAAAGTTGCTTTCTTGAATGTTTTCTGAAAAATACCAATTAGATGGGGGTTTTCAAGAAAATCTGCCTGTGGTCATAAATCTGTAAGTGGTCGTTCCTGGCATGGCTTTTGAGGTGGATGGGGAATGAATGGTTGGTTAGGACAGTGGTGGGTGGTAGGTCTGTTGAAGGCTGTCTGAGCCTAGACTTCATGGCCACAGAGAAGCGGGGCTCACCTGGGGGTGTGGGAAGCCAAGGTTTCCCCAGGCTCAGTTTCTCTGATTCTCCAGTCAGGACTCCCACAGTGACCATGAGTTCTTAAGGGAACAAATAAGCTCCTTGGCTCACAGTCCCAGAAAGACATTAAAGGCACTTTAGGAAGAGCACAGTTAAGAGCAGTCTACCTATCTCGAACGGCTGCTGCTGGTCCCCCCGCTCAGTATCTCTGTGCCATGGGGTAAGTTCATTGGTCTCCTAAGGCTCAAGTTCATCATGTGGAAACACCTACCCCATAAGGTCGGAATAAGAAGTCAGATGATAATGATTATAAAGGTCTTGGGACAGTCCCAGTGCACACGTGGGAGCCCTTCTGTGCCCCTGGGGTGGGGAAACCAGCCTTACTGCACAGGAAGAAAAGTTTCCAATATGATATCCATCAGAGGTCCCCAACCCCTGGGCAGTGGACTGGGACCGGTCCACGGCCTGTTAGGAACCAGGCTGCACAGCAGGAGGGGAGCTGCAGGTGAGTGAGTGAAGCTTCATCTGCCGCTCCCCATCGCTCCCCATCGCTCACATCGCCACCTGAACCGTCCCCCCACCTCCAGGCTGAGGAAAAATTGTCTTCCACAGAACTGGTCCCTGGTGCCCAAAAGGTTGGGGACCGTTGATACACATGCTCATGTGAGTTGAGGAAGACCATTTTGATGTTGACCTTCCAGGAAGTTGGAAGGAGCCGGGAGTGTCACTGACTGAGAACACGCTCGGGCTGGTGGAAGATAAATGGGTGGCCTTTGGAGGCTAGCGTCTCAGCATGGAGGACCATGTAATCTATCATTGATTCTCTCACATGGTGCCACAATGAAATCAGACCCAAAGGCAGCAGTTCCCACCTGCACTTGTGCTTGTGGTCTTGACGGTCTCCATAAGAGCTTGGGTTTTTATTGCTATTGTTTTGTGGCTTTTAAGTTCAAGCCCTGATCTCTTCTTATGTTGCCCTGATAGAAACTGCCCTATATAATGATTTGGGATACACAGTCCTGGGTCTTCTGGGGTCACAGTGGCAGAAGAGGGGCTTGTCCTGAGAAGGTCATGTGGCCAGAGGAATCACCCTGGCCTTGTACAGGCTTCCTGGTTGCCTCTGACTCCAGCACAGACCACAGATGAGCTGTAGCATCATTCACCTGCCTTGATCTGGCATCTCAACAAGGAGATGGACATGCTGTCCACTGGGGCCACTGGAGAACCCTTGTTTGGGGTACACTCAGACAGTCATTAGCTTCCAGAATTTTCAAATACATCATAACCTCACAGAATTATTCATGATGGTGTCTGAGTAATACAAAACACTTGGGTTAGTGACTATTAAGATGCCTTGTGGGGCTTTTTAAAATGACACTTCTCAAAGTAGGGATTCATTAGAGACAATCCTGACTCTTTCCAAGTTTTGCTTCACTGGAATTAATTCAAGGATTCAAGAATTCCATGTGCCATATGACTAGTACATAATTATTTTTTAGACATGATAAATAATTCAGGAATTTGCTCCATCATTGCAAAACCAAGCATTCCTGGAACAAACTAATTATACTTATTATTAAAATATGTATAGTATATATTTTTTAATGCTCAACAGAAAATTGTAGGAAATACAATCAGAAAGTTCACAATGTTGTGCTTTTGCTTTGTTCTCTGGACTATGGCCACTTGCTGGCTTAAGCAGGGCCATCTCCTGACAGAAGCACAGCACAGCACGGAAGACTGGGCAAAGCACCAGCTGCCTTCCAGAAACGGCAGTATGACTTCAGGAAATGACAAAGGTTGTCTAGTGTCCATGGATCCTGATGAAGGCAGGAGCATCACTACTCCTGTGAGTATCAATGAGACAGAAGCACAAAAAGACCAGTTAGTCAATTACACTTACAAACTGCAGCAAGTCATTATTAACTCAACACTGCAAAAGTTTTGAGTTTCACCTCCAATGCATACATAAGTGATGTAAATCAGCATTTGGATCACGACGCTCCTGGAGAATGCAGTGCTGCACAGCACGAGACTGATGGAATATTAATAGAATTTAAATTTTAAAAACCCTATGATCCATTAAACGTGGGGAGTTCGGGGTTAGACAAAAACAAGAGGGTTTCCTCATTCCAAGCATTATCACAGGCTGATATGCTCATTGCACTGTGGTCTCCAAGTGGGTGATGGCATGGCACACTTCCCAAATGGACTCACGCCAAAGGAGAGCCGTGCGACTGTGGAGCATCTCTCAAGGCTGCCTTCCTCAGTGCACCTTGAGGAGCGCTGCCTGGTGAGCTCAGCCTGTTTTACAGCTGCCTCAGCAGGGAAGGGCCCGCGGTGCCCCACGTTGCTGAGTACAGCACTGATGAACTGCGTATAGCACTGCCTCACTGAGTACAGCACTGCCTCACTGAGTACAGCACTGATTCACTGAGTACAGCACTGATTCCCTGAGTACAACACTGATTCACTGAGTACAGCACTGATTAACTGAGTACAGCACTGCCTCAATGAGTACAGTACTGATTCACTAAGTACAACACTGATTCACTGAGTACTACACTGCCTCACTGAGTACAGCACTGATTAACTGAGTACTACACTGACTCACTGAGTACAGCACTGATTAACTGAGTACAGCACTGCCTCAATGAGTACAGTACTGATTCACTAAGTACAACACTGATTCACTGAGTACTACACTGCCTCACTGAGTACAGCACTGATTAACTGAGTACTACACTGACTCACTGAGTACAGCACTGATTAACTGAGTACAGCACTGCCTCACTGAGTACAGTACTGATTCACTGAGTACAGCACTGATGAACTGAGTACAGCACTGATGAACTGAGTTCAGCACTGCCTCACTGAGTACAGCACTGATGAACTGAGTATTGCACTGCCTCACTGAATACTCTTCTGCATTGAAGGTTTCTACATCCATGTCCTGCCTGACACTAAGTGAAACAGGTTCAAGGGAAAATAGGAGAGGATTAAACGTTTAAACACGTCCCCTGACCAATTCATGCCCCTCACTCCCTTCCTGCTCTCATTGTGGGTGAATTTCAGAATTTCCTGATGAAACATCAGGGACACATCCTGGAGAGACAGGCAGTGCCAGAACAGGACAACCAGAGGGCTACATGTGATAGTCTGTCTCTTTAAAAAATATATATGTTTTGGAATTTTTCATCTTAATTCTTCTGAGATTATAGAGAATCACAGGGGAAATTATGGTGAAAAGCTGTTAATTCCAGATTCTGGGGTTAATTAGCTCCCTTATATCATGTGCCTGTAGGAAGGTGTAATGGGTGTGATAAGAGAGACATGTATGGTTTCTTTTTTATAAGTTCTTAAATCAGGAGATATTTTAATTGCATCAGAAAGCAAGATGGTACAGGAAAAGAGACATCTTTCTAGCAGAAATCACCCCTTCTGTCTAATGGGGGCTGAAATGGAAAGATTTTTCACATCCTGTGCAAGATGCTCCTGTTAATGACAGTAAAGGTGCCTCGGACCGACATTTATAAGGAAATCGGCAGTTCACTCCCCCTGCCTATTCCAATCTGCAGACCCCCTGATCTCAGCCTTGGGAGAGCGGACCACTCTTCTGCTGGGTGACGTCCATCTCCGTAATTGTTTCGGGCACATTGGTTATGCAGAGGAGGTGGGAAAGGCCCCGCAGCACCCACGGTGATGCCGCAGTCACTCACCCTCCTTCCCCCATCCTGCGACGCCTCAGGCCGGTGCTTCCCGGACACCAGCTGTCCCACAGGAAGCTGCGGCCTCCCTCTCTCCCGCCTCCTTTGCTGGTTGGAGCTGCAGGATCATGGCCTGCAGAGTTTCCTTCACCATCTGGAGCTCCCTCTTGAGAGACTGTGCACACATTGTTAAGGAACACAGGCGAAGGTGCCAGGCGGTCCTCTGCAGCCTCTCGGGGATCTGGTAAGAGCCGCATGCCTGCTGGAAGCAGATGGGCACTCCCCTCTAACTGCAGTTTCAAGTTCCTCCAAAGTGTAGGAATTAAATATTAATACCAATGCTACGCTTCTTTTAAGAGCAATTGCAATTTCTACGAGGCCTGAGGTCATTCACCATCTCACGTAAGGTTTCCAAAAGGAAAAGGAAGAGTCAGCTCTTACACCGAGACAGATGGCAAACTGGGATGCTCCACGGAATATGGTCAGTGTGACTGTATTCCTGCTCAGCCCCAGGCTGGGGAAGGGCAATTGTCATATCCAAATGCTTTGACAGTGGAAAGGGCAGAAGGCTGGAAATCAGAGCTCCAGGACTGGGGGCCACCACACAACCAGACTCCGAGCAATGAGGTGCAGTCCCTATTGGTCATCCGCCAGCCTTGCCACCTTGTGCAAATCACTTTGAACCTCAGTTTTCACATGAAACAGTGACTTCTAAACCCCGTTAGGGTCTAATCTGCTGTCACGTGTTATTATACTCCCAGGTGCTTGTAAAATAGCCATTCGGGGTCTTGGAGATTTGACGGAGTGCAGGGAGCTTGCCTTTTCTGGGTTGGTTGGTTGGTTTTTCTTTAAATGGTTGGGTTTTTAGTTTCATAACCTGTAAAGTTGTTTCTCATATAAATAAAACAATCATAGAGAACTCAGTGAATAATTATATGGAATAAATAATATGCCCATCATTCTCTTAAAAGATGAGCTCTCTTCTAGGAGTTTAAGCTGGAACATTTAACCACCAGTGATTTTCCTGTCTGTCCATAGTCAGGTCCCTCTGTTCTTTCCCTTTTGTACCTGTACTCAGAACAATCCTAAGATAAATATAGGATGAGTGATGGATTGAATTCTTTTAACTTAATAAGCAAACTAATTTAACTTCATCTAACAGGAACGAAGAGGAAACACAGAAATATGTTGACACCACTTAGATGCTGTTAAATCATCACAAGAGGTCAGACCACTTAAATATTACTAGATCAGATGTGGAGAAAACAGAAAGCTTTGGGAAAAGTAGTTTGCAGAAATCTTCCCACTCACAGACTGTCCACACCTACTACAATGTGGTTTTATTTAAGTACAATGTCAATGCAATGTCAAGAGAAAGAGACACCTTTAGGTTATGATTATGGAAAGCTTTCTTTCTTCTTTTTTAAATAAGGAACTCTAAAGGATCCTGGGAATTATGCAAGTGAACCTCACCTAAGCAAAAATGCTGAGCCACCTTGACAAGCCTCTAGCAGATTTTCATCCTCTTGAATCCTCACCAGACTTCATCATTTATGTAATTTACATACACCTACTATGATGATTCACTCCTTGCACTTGAACTTGAGGGGAATGAGAATGGGGTTGAGGAGATGGGCAAGAGGTGGGGCAAGAGAAGAAAGTACCCAGTACTTGTTTTTTCTTTTTTCTTTTTTAAAAGACTTCATTTTCCTGCATTTCTCTGAACAGCTCTGCTAATCTTTAGTGAAAACACATATGACTTTATACAAGCAAGAGCATAAGTGGTCCCAGACAGAACACCAAGCTGCAAATTAATCACAAAGTTATGCTACATTTATAAAGAATAAGCGTAGAGCTTAAGCAGTTTATGAATCTTGACAAACTCCCGAGACTTCATTACCTTTGATATGCAGCCTGGGACTACAGGCCTCACTTTGTAATATGCTGAATGACGACCAAGGTTTTTAGAGAGAGAAACTGAGCCAGACTGAACTGCTTCTTAAAGAACTTGTAAAATTTCTAGCACTGGCAGAACACACTGAAAAGGTTTTTAAAAAGAGAGTGAGAGAGAAGCCACAAAAGAAAAAGACTAAGTTATATAACACATCAGCCCCTCAGACAACAGACAACAATCTCCAGGGACACAGGGAGGAGTGAGAAGCACAGGGATTTGAGGATGTGACCACGAGCTCTGGAACCTGGCAAACCATAGAATGCTTTCACTGTCTCACTCGTAAAATGCAGATTCCCATACCGTCTTCACAGGGCTAGGGTTAAAAGAAATATTTTTTCTTGTGAGAGTATAGTGCCTTTTGTGAGACGAGAGTTAAGGTTTATTTACTAAAATAGCAGAGGTTGTTCTGTCTAAGTAGGGCCAGACCTCAGAAATCCTGGAAACCTCCTTTAGAACCTATGGGGTAATAATCATCAAAATGATAAAATCATGTTTTATTTACAAAATACTTCCCTCTAACCAACCTGCTAGTATGATTCCATACTACATGTGAGTTCCAAAACATTTTGAATGTGCTTATATGAAAGAGAGTCCAGGATAAACTGTGGAGTGAGGCGGGGAAAGCAAGTTGTAGAACAATGAGTATGGAATGATCCTAATTTTGCAAAAACAAAAAGGACAATAGAGATAAGCCATTTCTAGCTGGAAAAGCACCTTAGGAGGACACAGGGGTGGACTTCTCCTAGACATTGGTACTGGGAGGGAGATGGAGCCTTTTTTTTTTTCATACTTCTGTAATATTCACAATGTACATACATCCTCTCATAGTTCAATCAATGTGTTTGTTCAAAAAGATACATGCATCCCAATGTTCATAGCAGCACCTTTCACAATAGCCAAGACATGAAAGCAACCTAAATGTCCATCCACAGAGGAATGGATAAAGAAGATGTGGTACATATATACAATGGAATGCTACTCAGCCACAAAAAGAGAACAAAGTAATGCCATTTGCAGCAATGTGGATGGACCTAGAGATTATCATACTAAGTGAAGTAAGTCAGACAGAGAAACACAAATATCATATGATATCACTTACATGTTGAATCCAAAAAAATTGAGACAGATGAACTTATTTACAAACCAGAAACAGACTCACAGACATAGAAAACAAACTTATGGTTACCAAAGGGGAAAGGTGGGGGGAGAGATAAATTAGGAATTTGGGAGTAACATATACACACTACTATATATAAAATAGATTATCAGTAAGGACCTACTGTATAGCACAGGGAACTATACTCAATATCTTGTAATAACCTATATGGGAAAAGAATCTGAAAAAGAATATATATATATATATATATATATATATATATATGAATATATATACATATGGATATATATATATCTGAATATATATATACGAATATATATCTGACTATATATATGAATCACTTTGCTGTACACCTGCAACTAACACATTGTAAATAAACTATACTTCATAAAAAAGATAAATTAATTAAAATTTTAAAAATAAAAAAGCAGATTAAGCATTTAGTGAAAATAATTTAGAAATATCATAAGAGAAGTATCTTTTTACCACAACTCTTAAATATTAGGATAGGCTTAATTTAATCTATTATTCTCATTCAGCAATTTAAAAAATCTTAAAAAAAAAAAAAAAGAAAAAATACTAGAAACATTTTCCCATCTAGCAGTTGGGAAAATAATCATGTAGATAGAGATCCTCACTCTTTCCTTCATTCAATCAAATACTCAAACATTTCACAGCTCCTACTGTGTGCTAAGAAATGTTCTAGACATGGGAAGTAGGGGAGTGAACAAAGTTATTGCCATCATGGGGCTTATGTGCCACTGAGTGAGAAGAAAATGAACACACAAGGGAATGTGGATAGATCGTGAGATGGAGCCATGGCAGGGCTTGGAGCCGGGGAGAGACGTGATCTCCCTGGCTGCTTTAATCGTTAGTAGATTAAAGGATGCGAGGGCAGAAGCCTGGAGATAAGAGGAGGATTTTGCAATAATTCAGGCCATAAAAGTTTATGGCTTGGTCCCGGGCGGTGGCAGTGGAGGTGGTGAGAGATGCTCAGATTCTGGATGTTTTGAAGATGGAGCCAACGGCATATGTGACGGACTGGAGGTGAGATGTGAAGGAAGGAAAAGGCAGCAAGAATGACTCCCAGATTTTTTATCTAAGCAACGAACTGGAAAAATAGACTTGCAATTGATCAAGAAGGAGAAGACTGGGAATGAGTCAGGGTTTTGGGGGGTGGGAGTGGGGAGGAACTGGAGTTTGGACATGTGAAGTTGGAAAGGCCTATTTGTCAGCCAAGTGGAGATGCTGAGGAGGAAGCAGACGTGAGTCTGAGGTTCAGAGAGAGGTCCAAGCTGCAGATGTGCAGTTGGAGGTTATACTGAAAAAGATATCTTTACAAACATTTTTGCAACATTTTCTCACTGATTTATAGAAAGATAAACTAATGCACTGGATACATCTAACCACAATCTTTTTTTTTTTTTTTTTTTTGCGGTAGACGGGCCTCTCACTGCTGTGGCCTCTCCCGTTGTGGAGCACAGGCTCCAGACGTACAGGCTCAGCGGCCATGGCTCACGGGCCCAGACGCTCCGCGGCATGTGGGATCTTCCCGGACCGGGGCACGAACCCATGTCCCCTTCATCGGCAGGCGGACTCTCAACCACTGCGCCACCAGGGAGGCCCAAGATCATACTCTTGATAGTAAAATTGTGCACACCGTGTTTGCAATGAGCAAGGAATAAGACAGCAAGGTATGTTTCCCAGATGTCTTGCAGTGGTTAGACAGTGGTTAGTCTTTTAGGGCAGCCATGTGCAAAGATCCTCAGATTCTCTCAAAGGGGTCTTTTGTTTATATATAGAAACAACTGAGTGCTTTACTGCCAGCTGAGATGCCAAGCGATCATTTTAGTAGCTGGGTCAAAAGTAGGTCTTCAGTTCATCTGCCCTGAACTACTTTGCTTCCAAAAGAAACAACAGTATGTCCTTTGAAACAGCTACTCATTTGCTAAATTATTTCTTCATATCAGCAGTGATTCCTCTGCAGCTCCGACGGCCACAGTCCTGGGAATTTTCTTTCATTCCCAAAGCCAAAGGTGAGGGACACAGTCGTTGAAGAGCAAAGAGGAAAGCCCCGCCTACACGCGACCTGCTTCAATGGATGTGATGCTTGCACAGGGGACCTCCCTGTGGTGCCCACCTAGGGCTAAGCCAGCAGCACAAGCCTGGTGCCCACACCCTCTCCTAGGTTCCCTCCTCTCCCCACTGTGAGGCTCCAAGTCCTGCCCTTCCCATCCCACTCCCTTTGCTGGGAGCCCAAGGGAAGAGAGCACCAGCCACCATATGCATATCAGCCCAGGGTACACAGTGTTCAAACAGCAGCCTCTTAGGGTCTCAGTTTTCTCATCTGTGAAACTGTGGAGCTTCATCATGGTCACAATCCCTCTTGCAGCTCTTTAGCCCTAGAAGCAGAAAGCATTTCCAAGGAGGCCGAGCAAAGCCCCTCAAACTCCCCTTCCCTTTGTCTGTTACAGCTGCGCATTTGAAAGCTGAACCAAGCAAGGGCTCCTAAGGGGATGTGGTGTTTGTGCAAGTGCCTGGATGTATTTAGAGTATTTGCATGCCATCAAGCACCACCAAAACTAATCGATTAGGCACCACGTGTTCCAAATAAACAGAAAGAACGGAATTCCAGGAGAGTTTCCTGGACATGAATGCAAATAGAACCACAAGCAGAATAAGTCTGTCCCTGTCTTATCTACGACTCAGAGGCGAGCAGGGCTGCCCTGGGGGCTCCGAAAGATGCCCAGCGTCCTGATCCTAGGTGTCCTTCTTTCCTTTTGAAAGTATGTTGTAGAAGTTGAAAGAGAAAGGAAAAACTCCCTGCTAAAAAATCCACTTAACCTAGATGGTTTTCAGCTAAAGCATTATAAACAGAGAGGAACCATTCCATACACTCAAAATGTTTTTCAACACCCAACTGCTAATTAGGATCCCAAATGACTGTGAAAATATACTAGAGAGTCAGACTAATGCCCCTGAAAATCCTGGCTTGAGTGGCAGTGAAGTCACACCTCCCATCCTCGCCTCAGACACCAGGCGTGAGTCACCTCTGCGACGCCAGCTCTTCCAATTAATGGTGCAGATTCTTCTCAGATGCTCGCCCCCAGGTGGCTGACGGGCTGGGGGTGTTATCTGGCTACATGTAATTTAGTGAGCCTGTCAGGATGATGAAGAGACACGGCCTGTCTTCTCCCCCTCCTCCGATCTGTCAATCCAGTGTCTTCTTCATAAAAGCGAGAGACTCCCAGCCAGTTGCCCATGGCCTTGATGTTAAGTCAGGATACCCAGAGGATCTGTTGGGAAACTCAACCCCACTGCTGGTGACTGGCCCACCCTCTGCTGATGCCACACTACCAGGGCCTTCTCACACGAAACGGTTTCTGCAAAGCTCCGTGCCTTCCACACGGAGAATAAACATCTGGAGTGTCCAAGGCTTGAATCTTTTGGACACGGACACTGATGTGGACGCACATGAATCACGTTCACTCCGCAGCTTTTGAACAGGAGGCTCTGGCAGAGTCCTTAATGGAATCAAACAAAAATATTACACTTGCTGGGAAATTCTTTCCTGTTGCTGACGGCAAGCTGTTTCTTTCAACTGCATTCAGTTTCGTCTCTTTGATCAAGAATGGAAACACAAACCAGTCGGAGTTTGGCCAGAGGATTTCAGCAGCCTCTTGGAATCTCTAGATAAGTTCTCATTTGAAACAAGGGCTTTGGTTTGTGTAAGAAGCCTCCGCAGAGCCTTGTAAATATGTCTTTCTAACTTAGGGCACCGAGTTCCACTTGAAACTAAGTGCTGCTTTGTTAGAATTCAAAGATACCTTCTATGTATTTACTGTCAATCAGTGACACAGAACGAAGCCACGGTTTCAGAGGAAAGTCTGGATCGAAATCCATTTTGTGGTGTAGAGATTTTTTTGGCGGGGGAGTGGTTTCAGTACCTAAACCAGTGCTTTCCCACCCTGGTTTGACATGTCCCCTCTATGTCCTCACTTATCTCAGCAAGGATCAGCAAAATTCTCAATAAACATAACTTCACTGAACAACTTTTGTTATAGCTTAATATTTTTATAGGAACTGTATGTTCCACAGAACAGGCCTGTCCAGCTACTTATAGGCATAGCTGCCTCCTGATTGGCCGTGAAGGACCATGGGGCTGGTGGTTGGATGCTTCTGCCTCTCATCAGAAATGACCTTGGACCAGCCACGTAATTTCTAAGCCTCAGTTTTCTCAACTATCAAGTACGAAGAATAATCCCTATCTGTCTACAGCAGTTTTATTAAAATTAAATGACTTTTCATATAAGTCACTGTGTAGCTACCAATCAATTCTTTCAAGGATTTATTACAAAATGATTGAATCAACCTACCTTGAAATCTCATCTATAAACGGGATGTTTGAGCTTGTGACAGACACTGAGAATGGTTTTCTACCTAAAACCAAGCACTTTACCATGTATAAGAACTATATTAAACATATTTTCTGCATATAACCTCATTTAGCCCACATGAAAACCTTAGAGGTACACGTTATTATCTGACTTTACAGATGCTTCAAGAGGCTTTATCCACTCCCTGTGATTCCCACCACTCCTGAATCTGGCTTGGATTGGCTGTGGGAAAACTAAAAGTATCTTTTTTTTTTTTTTTTAACATCTTTATTGGAGTATAATTGCTTTACAATGGTGTGTTAGTTTCTGCTTTATAACAAAGTGAATCCGTTATACATATACATATGTCCCCATAGCTCTTCCCTCTTGCGTCTCCCTCCCTCCCACCCTCCCTATCCCACCCCTTAGGTGGTCACAAAGCACCGAGCTGATCTCCCTGAGCTAAAAGCATCTTATTTATACACAGCTCTGTCTCTTCTCAGCCTCTTCCCTACCACCCAACCCTGTTCAGGAGAAAACCCCATTCCCTAGAATCAAAGTAACCTTCTGGAAAATTTCTAAACAAGAGACTAACACAGACCCTGACTGCAGCTCTCAGAACTGCTACCTGAGCCCACCACAAGCTGGAGGGATTTCCCACTGAGGAACAAGCCCACCTGCTGGACTGCAGCCAGGAACCCCTCTGTATGCACTGGCCCTCTGCAGGGTTCTGCTCCCAGGTACTCACAGCCGGTGACTCGCCCATCTGCTGGAGGCCGTGCCACCTTACAGCTGCTCAATTCTGCGTGATCCATGAACGTGGAATAAACAAAAGTGCAGAACAAAAATGCTTCTACTGTTTCTTTGGCCAACTTTTTAATAAGAGCTTAAACACCAGTTTGTAAGGGGCAGGGAGTTACGAAAAACAGAATGTCTGCTTTTAAAAATCCACCTTGAGCCATGTGAGAATAATCACTGATTAAGTTGAAAAAATCTCCTGCTAAGTTTAACAAGCAAGGCAAAAGATTTAAGTTTGTAAGGAGGAAGGAAACGCAACATTGAATCTGTCATTAAACTGTGGATCTGAATACTTGTGATTAAGATTAATCCTTGACCATTCAAAGCTCCTTAAACATACGCATACATTCACACACACACACAGACTCCCGATAAAGCATGGCAAGAACTAGAATTCTGAAAAGTAAGACAGCAATGAGAAGCAAAGTCCAAAATAGCTACATTTCTCACAAATACATCTAATAAAAGTCACACTACTGAACAGAAAGGATGAATGAATAGAGAAGTACTTTCATCTAGAGAAGTGTCAGCCTATGATTAAGTAACCAAAAAAATACAGAATGGGGCTATATATGCCTTCATCCGTCTTGCACCCACCCATCTGCCCTCGAAGGAACCAACCAGGGACAAACTGAACGCAGCACATATCTACATGTGATTCCGTGCTTCACCAGGATGCACACCTAAGCCAGTAGATTCTTGTGCCATCTTGCTCACTGGTAACTGGTTTTGATAAAGGTTATTTGAAGATGTGACAGGAAATGTACTGAATCTTGTACAAAGGAGTGATCCAAAGTCCTGTTAGTTCTGACACTCTCCTGCCCATTATATGGCAGAGTTGTATGGCAAAGAAAACCAAAGATGGATTTGGGTTTCTCAATATTCAGAACGCCCCTGGAAAACTGAGACAGTCAGACCCACAACCATCTGAGCCCCACAAACCCAGCTTCACAACCCCTGAAACTACATTTTTCTTTGGCCTCATTGTGTGCATGTCTGAACTTCACTGCTAATTTTTAGCACTCAGGTTTAATCATCAAAAATGCTGACTTACAAAAAAAACTAGAGAGAAACATCGCACACTGAATAATCTCAGGGATCTGAGGTGTGTTGAACTCTAAATACCAGGAGTATCTATTTGTTTGCATCTGCTGAGGCATGGGGAAACAGTATAATTTTTTAAGACTTTCTTTTACAAAATAACCTAACAGGTGCTTAGTCTGCAGGAAAAAAAAGGATATGAATGAGATCTTCATCGTGACTATGGATCGCAGTGTGAAGTTGATCTTCTAAGTATAATAATTTCTTGCCAATGGCTTCACATTTTTCTCCAAGTTCTGCCGAAAGGACGTAAGATTCCTGGCCAGAGAAAAAGAAAAAAGATCACTCATAAACTATAGATTTTTTCAGGGCTGTGAACACATCTGTGATTTATCCAATGGTCCACAAAGGGAAGACTCCCCTACAGAGCTGCACCAGCTCCTGCAAACCCCATTAGAATCATGCCAGAACCTTTGTCTTCCCTGGAGGTCATTCTTGAGAATGACAATTTCAGGTTATTACGGAATGATAAGCTGTGTCTACATAGCTCCACAGTTGACCTCTCTCATCCGGTCATTTCAAAGACCTATTTCCAGTACATCAACCCCTAAAGTGGATTTATCAAAGGGGAAGCCTGGGTCTTCAAGCTGCATCCATGGGCAAACTCACACTACAATAGGAATCCTAACCAAAGAGGGACTGGGCAAGTCACAAGAGCAACTGAGCTGACCTGTGAGAACAAAGAGATGTTCCTCTAGGGGTACAGAAATCTAATAGGGCACTGGACGTTGTTCGCATGTTGGTCACAGTCCCTGAAAGCTAGAATATTGAGGAGACTTTAAATGCCACGAGGTGTGTATTTTATGTACAGCTGCTGCCACTGCCAGCATAGGTATTGATTTTCCCTCTCCCTCACCAGAGCGTAAGCCCCATCAAAGCAGGGACAATGAATGTCAAGCCCCGTAAGAGCCCAGACAATGATGTCTTGCTTGCTGCTGGGTCCAGAGCTCCTGGCACAGTGTCAGACACATGGTAGGCACATGGCATTCATTTGTTCCATGAATGAATAGCCAAGTCTGGGAGTTCCCTCCTTCTCAGATGTTTCCCCTTCATACTTGTATTCTACACATGAACCAGCAGAGAGCCCTCTTTATGTCACTTTCCTGTACAAAACCACCACATGGAGAACAGTATAGAGGTTCCTTTAAAAACTAAAAATAGAGTTACTGTATGATCCAGCAATCCCATTCCTGGACATATATCCGGAGAAAACTCTAATTTGAAAAGAAACACACACCCCAATGTTCATAGCAGCACTATTCACAATAGCCAAGACATGGAAGCAACCTAAATGTCCATCCACAGAGGAATGGATAAAGAAGATGTGGTACATACATACAATGGAACCTTACTCAGCCATAAAAAAGAACGAAATAATGCTCTTTGCAGCAGCATGGATGGACCTAGAGACGATCACACGAAGTGAAGTAAGTCAGATAGAGAAAGACAAATATCATATGATATCACTTATGTGTGGAATCTAAAGAAATGACACAAATGAACTTATTTACAAAACAGAAACAGACTCACAGACATAGAAAACAGACTTCTGGTCATCAAAGGGGAAAGGGAGGGGGAGATAAATTAGGAGTGTGGGATTAACATATACACACTACTATGTATAAAATAGATACACAACAAGGACCTACTGTATAGCACAGGGAAATATATTCAATGTCTTATAATAACCTATAATGGAAAAGAATCTGAAAAAGAATACATGTATGTGTATATATTATATATATATATATATATATATATATATATATATATCTGAATCACTTTGCTGTACACCTGAAACTAACACAACATTGTAAATTAACTATATTTCAATTTAGAAAAGCCACTGCAGACCAGAGTCGGAACCCTGCCCTCCCACAACCTGGCACTAGGCCCATACTTCATTCGGTGCCCTCTGCTCTCTTAGGTACCACCAAACCTGTGCCACCTGGAACTCATCCCACTGCCTTCCGTCACGTGAGTCTTCCTGCCTGTGCCCCCCCTCCATCCGTGCCTGAACCCCAGTGGTTCCTTCAAGGCCCCAAACAGTGCTTCCACCAGCGCAGATTCTGACATGCGTTAGTTTCTCACAAGTGATTGTAAACTCCCCGTGGGCAGGGCCTCAGGGTAATGCCTGGCATCTAGAGGGCCATGGATTTTTAAAAGAAAAGAATAAACAATGTCAAGAAAATAAGGAAAGAAAAGAGAGAATCTTAGAATAAAGGCAAAGGCAAAAAGCAGCACTATGCTTGGTGACATAAGCCAGACAGAGAAAGACAAATATTGTATGATGTCACTTATATGTGGAATCTAAAAAAAACTGAACTTGTAGAAACAGAGAGTAGAACGGTGGTTGCCAGGGCCTGGGGGTAGGGGAGTTGGAGAAAGGATGTTAAGAGTACGAACTTGCAGTTAGAAGATGAATAAATTCTGGAGATCTAATGCACAGCACAGTGATTATAGTCAACAATACTGAATTACATACTTAAAAAATGCTAAGAGACTAGATTTTTTTTTAATTGGAGTATAATTGCTTTACAGTGTTGTTAGTTTCTGCCACACAGTGAAGTGAATCAGCCATACGCATACACATATCCCCTCCCTCTTGGACCTCCTTCCCCCTCACCATCCAACCCAACTAGGTCATCACAGAGCACCAAGCTGAGCTCCCTGTGCTCTACAGCAGGTTCCTACTAGCTATCTATTTTCCACATGGTAGTGTATTGATGTCAAACCTAATGTTCTCACCACAAAAAAGAAATGATAAGTATGTGTCGTGACAGAGGTGTTAGCTAAAGCTACAGTGGTCATCAATTGCAATATATAAATGTATCAAATCCACACGATGTACACCTTAACTTACACAGTGTTATATGTCAGTTATACCTCAATACAAATATAATAAATAAATAAGCAGCAAAAAGTGAGCTCAGAATTTAAAAGTAACCAAATGTAAAAGTAATATTTTCCCATCTAATGGTGAAAGTCTTAGAAGGCACACTAAAAAGAATTTTGCATAGGAAAAACAATTAAGATAGATATTCAGATTAAACTGCAGAATTACTACAAAAACTACAATGAATGCCCAGCAAAAACAACAAAATCCCCAGGTGTGGTGATATTTAAAAAGTTCTTAGAGGCCATGAGTTATATAATATTATAATTGGAGTCCAAGAATAACCATTTAACCCAGATATGTGATTTAACATTCACTATATCAACTCCAGAATGCCCTAAAGTTTATATCCCAAATGGTCAACTACATCAGAAGAAAACAGTGCTGATTGGAACAACCCATAACTACCGTAAATATTGAAGAAGTCTAATAAGCTACAAATAAATGTATGTACAAAAGAATTCTAGTGACAACAACATACGATTTTGCAGACAAATGGACACAATTACACAAGAAGGCATGTGAAGCATACATGAAGGTTTGTTCAGAACTGACCATAGCAGTGATGATGAGAAAACAGCAAATACATAAAAATCACATATACATATATATTTTACTGATCCTAAAAGGAGTAACATTATCATTCAAAGATGTAGAATCATGGAGTAGACAAATTACATGGAAGTTAAGACAATGGGCAATGAGTAACACCATAGTCACGCATGAACTAAATGAGACATGAAGAAAAAGAACATCTGGAGAAAAATGATTGACAGCAGTGAAAGCACAAGCCATACATGAAGGAAAAAAATACAGTGTTAATGGGAAAATATATATGACTGAGAATACACTTAAAAGAGACAAAAAAGCATAGAATCAGAACATGGAACCAAGGAATGTAAAACACTCTTCGATGGAATCAAATGATTCAATCCTTATCTTAAGGTTAAAACAAATAGAAATCAAAGCTGAATTAAATCCATTTAAAATATGTCTTTACATCTTCCCCCAAACACATAATCCCTGCCTATTTTCCTTTTAAAATTATGTACAAATTGATAGTGATTGTATGAATTTGGGAAAGTAATTTAAGACCATGTAGCAAAACTTTAAACTGTTTATATTCTATGATCCAATATTCCCCTTTCTGGAATCTATCAAAAAGAAAATTTATATATTTAAATTTAAATAATTTTTATTAATCATTTTAAATAAATATAGAAAAATGTCTATCATATATGTTAAATAATAATTTATTATTATTTTAGTAACGCAAAAGTAATTGCATTGAGTACAAGGAAGGGGAAATAACATAAATGTCCAACAATAAAGGGGACAGTAAAAATAAGTCCTGGTATATTCAATTTGTATTTAGCCATTAAAACCATTTTAATATAAGAATATTTAATGATGAGGAAATACTCAAACAGGCAAAGCACTAAAATATTAACAATTATTTGAAGGGGCAGCATTATAGCACATTTTTCTTTTCTTTTCTATACTTTGTTGTATTTTCCACATCTCTGAAAAATAATAAAGAAAAAAGTTACTAAGAACACTAACTCAAGCCATAACGGAAAAGTATGGAAGAAATACAACTGAATATTTTTAAGAAACAATTTTAAAGATTAAAAAGCACAAGACGTAGAAAACAAACCTATGGTTACCAAAGGAGCAGGGGGGGATAAATTAGGAGCATGCAATTAACAGATACAAACTACTCTACATAAAACAGATAACCAACAAGGACCTACTATACAGCACAGGGAACTATGTTCAATATCTTATAATAACCTATAATGGAAAATGTTTTATATATAAGTGAATCATTTTGCTGTATACCTGAAACTAACACAACACTGTAAATCAACTATACCTCAATAAAAAAATAAAAAAGACCAAAAAGCACAAAGAGGCATAAGGAAACAAACTCAGTGAGATCGAGATTCTCTGACAGTCACAGAAGATCTGATTGGCATTCTCTCGTAGGGCTGTTCCTCCAAGTTACAGAATCTCCAAGTTCCTGCACAAACCACTACTGACAGATCCTGGTCCTGTATTGAAAGGATACTGAATGTGACCTGGGTGAGTATTATTTGAGTGGTTTATGGCTTTACCATAATGCTCTCACAGGGAATCTTGGGAATGAAATTAGTCTAAGACCTAAACTGAGAAGTGACAGCTGATGAGAGGGCAGATTTACATATTTTATCAATCTGATGAAAAATTCTGCTCCATCCAAAGAAATCCCATCTGTCCACAGAGGGCAGGACTGGACCAGAGTCACGAGCATCAGGTGGACAAAGCTGTAGAGGTCCTGCCTGCGAACCCTGCCCTGGAAGGGCTGGGCAGAACTTCCTTGTCATTTCCATGCTGTGCCCAGGCATGGCAGTGTGTGTGCAGCCACAGCAGTATGGCCTTCAGAACTTTCCTCTCTGCTGTCAAGAGACAGTTTATGATGGCCATTCTGACTGGTGTGAGATGATATCTCATTGTACTTTTGATCTGCATTTCTCTAATGATTAATGATGTTGAGAAACTAACACACCATTGTAAAGCAATTATACTCCAATAAAGATGTAAAAAAAAAAAAAAGAAAAAAAAAGAGACAGTTTATTACTTCTCCCCCTTGAACCTGGCTGGGCCTTTAAGGATCCTCCGATGAAAAGAACACGGCAGAGGTGACATGCCTGACTTCCAAAGCTAGATCATAATAGGTGATATGTCTCTCAGATCACTTGCCCTGGAAGCCAGTCTCCATGTTGTGAGGAAGCCCAAGCCACCTGGAAGCATCTGGTTGAGAGCCCCAACTAAGGACCCAGCCAACAGCCACGTACGGGAGGAACTGAGCCTTCAGACAATTCCAGGTTCCACCTTCAAGTTATCCAGCGAACACCCAGACATTATGGGGCAGACAGCCCTCCCCACGGATTCATGCCTATAATAAATGTTTTTTTTAAGTCACTAAGTTGGGGGTGATTTGTTATGCAGCCATAGTAGCTAAGACAGCAGGATACATGGGTATACCCCACACAGGAGCCTGACTGGATAGACAGGACCCTTGCAAAACGCTAGCAGGAAGTACTCCCTCACCAGTCCCTAGACCAACCGGACCTTGAATTTCACTAAAGTGCTAATGCTCAGACTTGTCTCAGGGTGGGGAGCCGGCTGAGAACTGTGGCTCTGAGGCCGAGAAGTGCAAGAAAGCGATTTCAATGAGTGGCCACCACTGTTGGTCACTGGTCCCCAGATCCCTGGCTCCTGGTCGAATGTGCAGGCACAGATTCTGAACACCATATTTGCTTACCATGTAACCAACGGGACCTTGCTTCCTTCTAGCTTTGGGGAAAATGACTCTATAGTGGACACAGCACAGCAAAATGCTTCCATCACAAGAGGCAGAAGGGTAAGACACGAGTGAATTCCTGTCTCGGGATCTCACACCCCCCTTGGGGGCACACTCACTGCCCGGGATGAAGGACAAAATTGCCACCCTATTTAAATGATGGCATCCTCCTGAGTGTGTGTGTGTGCTACAGTCACCCGGGAAGGCAGGTCTCTTCAGGACTAAAGCACATTACTCTAAAGCATAAAGCCTGTTACCACTGGTTTCTCTCTTGCTGGGAGAACACTTTTCTCAAGTGTGTCCTTTTAAGCCAGTGGGTTTCTGCAGAGAACCCCCTGGCAGGAAAGCAGGAAGCTTCACTGTCAATTCTACCCCAGTCTCTAATTTTATCCATATTATTTGTCTAAGCCAGAGTGGAAAGTTAAATATAAAAAGGGAAATAGGAGCTATTGAAGGGCTTTTGTTTGCTTGTTTAACAGAAAGGAAACTTCTTTTCAAAAAACTTGTCCTTCAATAGATCTTCAGAAACAGTGGCATTTCTCTTTAAGCCAAAATAGTGACCTGTAAGTCAGGTGCACTGCTCTGGAGGCCCCAGCTTGGGATGTAACTGCAAGCAAGAATGTGGAGCCCCTCATTTTCGCTCCCACCTGTTTCCCAGGACATCAAATGCCAGCATTTACAAAGGGCCACCTCAGTCAGGGCTGCTAAGAATGTCACGAGCCCTCCCCTGAGCACCTTCACACCTAGAAGCAGAGAGAATTGGAGCTGGCGGGAGGCTAGGAACCTCAGCCCCATCTAGCTGAGTTCCTCTTTACACACACATTGAAGGCGTCTCCAAGAGTCCTGTGACTTGCTGAAGGTCACACAAGGAGACAGTGGTGGGTTGGGGTCCAAGATGCAGGTCTCCCCACATCTAGCCAGCTCTTTCCTCTGGATCTGACTTAGTCGGGGAAACACAGAAAGGGATCTGTGCTGGGCTGGCCCAGGGTGGGAGTGAGGGGGCTACAAAGTGATGACAGAAAGAAATCAGAGAAGCAAACGGCGCCTGAAGATGTCTCTTCTCCTCCCCCTTCCTCCCTCAGAACTCTGCAAAGTCTGCTCTGATTCCTGGAAGGCTCACCCTCACCCAGTTAGGTAGGTGGTCCCTCCACGACTTGGATACACATCACCTAGAACTGGCGATTATGGTAACCAGGACAACATGGGATGCAGTGATGAGCGAGGGACCTTTGGTCCCCATGTCCATGAAACACAAGGCTGGAAGCAGAAGACAGCAGGGGAGTCACTTGGGAAGGACCGTGAGTTTCTTCTTTCTGAATAAGAATATGACAGCCTGGACTGCCCATCGCTCGCACTGCCTTGCTAGATTCCCAATGAACATTCTCTGAACCACATCCAGTAGCTCTTCACGCACAGGGCTCTTCTCAGCGTGAAATTGGTAACGTTTGCTTCCACTTTATTATTTAATTAAATGTGGCAAAAAAAAACCCTACATCACTACATGACTGATACTCGAAAATTAAAATATCACCCACTACAAAGTCATTGGTATTCCTAGCTGAAATGGAGTTTTGTAGGATTTGCAATACTGAATGGACAAAGTACAGGTTGTTCGGCATTTCAAAGTGGCTTTGAAAACCCTCCAGTAATTTGTCCCATCAGGCAGTCTTTTCAGCCATTCAAATTATTATTTTTTCTTTCTATACATCCATTCCATCGTTTAGCCCTAGGAGTAACTATTTTCCCCATGGGCCAGAATGAAAGAAGCAGTACCAGGAAAAAGGCCTCTTAATGAGCCTTTCTTCCCTCCTCTGCCTGGCTAATGCTCCCTCTCTCTTCGAAGCCCTGCAGGCAGCACATCCTCCAGGCAGGCTTCTGGATCCCTGAATCTCCTATGACCTCAACTCTGGGCTAGGAGTGTTTCTCCAGCACCACGAACAGAACTTCTTCCACACGCATATACCTGCCTGTCTCCCCAGCTAGACGGTAGCAGAATGGGGTCCTGCCATCCCTGGAGCTCCAGTGCCACCTGCCTAGTTCTCAAAAGATGCTCAGGACACATCTGTCAAAGCAAGGAATGGAGACTTCTTTTTCGCCAGGTCTAGAGGAAGCGATGCTGTTTCTCAGCCTGCCTTAGCCAAGGTCGTCTCTCACCAAGTGTGAAGAGCCAGGCAGAGACACTAAGACCTCTCTGAAAGAACCTCTCTTCCTTTCTCTGGATGCAGCCAAGAGCAGTCGTGCCTGGGATAAGTCCTTGCCTCTAGGGCAGCTGGCAGGTCCCGTGGGCCTGCCCCAGCCCTTCCACACAAACATGCCTTTTATCGGCCTCAGGAAGAGCCCTAAACCTTCCATACTGTCCCTCCACACATGTCTGATTTGGTAGCCCTAACTCGATCAGGCAATATTTCAAAGAGAATTTGCTTAACTCACCTCATGATCAAAACCCATAGACTTTTGAGTGTTTGGGCAGAAATTTTCAGCTGTGTTGAATTAGACCTGATGTCAAATTTCTGTCCTGCTCACCAAACTCAGGAAGCGTGATTTAAAAGAGAAAATAGGATTTCCTTTGTTGGGCAGGATTTTCTCATTAAAATGACTTTCTAAAAACATTTATCTAGAAAAGTCTATACTCAGATCCAAAAATGCATTCAGTTGCTACCCTGAGCAGACGCCTGCACACACTGGTGAAAACCACAGTCACAGACCCTGGGGCCGGGCTCAGCAAGGAGTTTTTTACTTAGTGATTTTCCCATAAACAAGACTATGCCCTTGCCTATGAAATTTGCAAAATATCAACATTGAAAGTTTTAAAACTGGAGAACATATTGAAACTCCCTACCAAGGGTAGGGAATATATTATATTATAATAATATTTGTTTTGATAAGAATGAGTATCTGATGAAAACATCTCACCTAGCTACATCCAGAGTGATAAGGAAATTAGATATATATAATTTTTTTCCCAAATAGAAAATGTATTTGGAATAGAAACTGTTTGGGTTAAATTGTTAGTTAGGCAGGTACTGCTGTAGCTGCCAACTTCACTTATGAAAGGCTACCACACCTAACAAAGCAACACCTTCAGAAATGTTATTTGTCAACGGTGATCTGCCACACATTTGAGCAGACTGGCTTCACCTTGGGTTAAGTCACTGGATCAAGAACATTGAAATAGCTGATGTTTTAAAATGCTGTCAAAAGTAGTTCCTAAGGGTGATGTCTGGAATGACATCAAGTAGTAGGACAAGAAAAGCCTGATAACTGAAGTAAGAAGTCTTGCTATGATTTAAAAATTAATCTGAGGAGGGCTTCCCTGGTGGCGCAGTGGTTGAGAGTCCGCCTGCCAATGCAGGGGACACGGGTTCGTGCCCCAGTCCGGGAAGATCCCACATGCCGTGGAGCGGCTGGGCCCGTGAGCCATGGCTGTTGAGCCTGCACGTCCGGAGCCTGTGCTCTGCAATGAGAGAGGCCACAACAGTGAGAGGTCTGCGTACCGCAAAAAAAAAAAAAAAAATTAATCTGAGGAAATCAACAAGTACCTTTCAGGTCTATATATCATGTGGGAAATGCATTGTGCTGGGTGCTGTGCTTAAGGAAACTGTCAGTACAGACGAATGGATAAACAAGATGTGGTACATACATACAATGGAGTATTACTCAGCCATGAAAAATAATGAAATAATGCCATTTGCAGCAACGTGGATGGACCTAGAGATTGTCATACTAAGTAAAGTCAGGTAGAGAAAGACAAATACCATGTGCTATCACTTATATGTGGAATCTAAAAAATTGATACAAATGAACTTATTTACAAAACAGAAACAGACTCACAGACATAGAGAAAAAACTTATAGTTATCAAAGGGGAAGGAGGGGAGGACGGATAAATTAAGAGTTTGGGATTAACATATATACACTACAATATACAAAACAGATAAACAACAAGGACCTACTGTATAGCACAGGGAACTCTACTCAATATCTTATAATAACCTGTAATGGAAAAGAATCTGAAAAAAATATATATATATATATAACTGAATCACTGTGCTGTACACCTGAAACATTGTAAATCACCTATTCTTCAATTTAAAAAAAAGAAAAAAGGAACTTGTCAAATAGTTCCCATGCTTGCCAGGACCTGTGGTGTAAGGGAAGGTCCCCGCCTTGGACATCCCACTCTGTGTCCAACTACCCTACTCAGATCCCTATTTTCCTTGGTCATGTAGTAAGGAATCAGCAATAGTTGCCTATCCATAAAAATGTCTCATTCCTGCAATGAAATTCACAGGCTACATCATCAAGACAGGACAGGTGACAGAGCAGTCTGCATTTACAGATTGCTGAGCCACAGAAATACTTAAGTTTAAAAATCAATTAAAATCCCTGCACGCGCACATACATCCTTACACACCAAAGATGCGACTTGAGCCTCATGATGTTTGTTCTGTTGTTAAGGTTCATTCCCTCTCCTATAGCTTGAGGTAAACCAGATGTGATTACCACCATCCGTGAGCTTAGCTGATGCATTAAAGCATTTCCTTAGTTCGGTATTAAAATCACAGCCTTAAATATGTTTCTCTGGGCTGTTTTCCAAAATATTTGCTTGGCAAATACATTCCAGAAATGTTATATGGTTTTCCCTTTTTTTAATTGCCCACATAAAGAATATTTACCTCAAACTCCTGTCCAATACCACAAAGAATATCTTTCACATCTATTTGAAATAGCTTTTGTAAGTATGCGTGTTTTCACATAAATGCTGAGTTCTGCAGCCATTATGTAATGCCAATAAGTGAGAGGCACACATTAAGACACTAACGGTACATCATTACTACTCTATATAATACAAGTATTCATCCAACTATTCAAATTATATGGTTACACCCTCAGTAAGTGGGTTTTTTTTTTAAAGGCATCCAGATGTCGTCAGTGGTAAGGAAAGCATGTGAAATATTTAGATGTCTTTAGATCAGAACGAGCAATGAATTGTCTTCAAGTATCTGCACGCTTATTACAAAGAAAAGTTCTAAATAGAAGCATTAACAGAACCAAGGATATGGATGAAAGAAGAAATGGCCTGATAATTCATGTCTGCTCATTGGCCTGTGGTTTCTAGTTCACATGAAGGGCAAGCTTCAGAAAGCTGTATTTCCTATTCCATGATCATGTGAGAGAATTTGGTCTGCTTCCGTTTTACACCAATGTTGTGTAAGGCCAAACTCTATTAGAATCTTCGGAGGAAAAAATCTATTTGTAAATGAGATTCATAGCATCAGCAAATACCTAAATAGTCTCTCTTTAACACAAGGGTTCAGATTCTGGGGATAGTGACATCAAACACTAAGACCTTTTTGTATGAGAAAATGAAGACAGAACACCTTTGGGGTCATTGCATTTCAGGGGATGTGCCCTGCCAACTGCCTGTTACTCAGAAATACTGAACTACAAGAAGGACAGAATCAAATACCAACTTTCATCTGTGTTCGTCTTAAATTTTTTTTGAATTTCTAAATGTTTTTTGTGACCTATGCAACTATGAGATGACTAGAATTACTGCTTTTAACAGAGTGTTAGTTCACTTTCCAGAAATGTGAAAGCCTGGATTAAAAATCTTTCAGCTACTCAAAGGAAAATACTGCATATTTGTTAGACCAGCCGCCTGTGCTATAAGTGCCATAACTCAATCCTCACCAGCCAGCCAGTGACCAGCCTCTATCCACCCCTCAGTGTTCATCAATGAGTGACAAGGAATTTCCAAGGTGAAGGAGGCTCCGAGGGCCCCGAGGCTGTTTTCCTCAGAAGCACAGAACTATTTTTAATTAGTGGAAGAATTGCCACAGTTAGGCCCTGGAGCAAAGAAAGTGGTTTTGTAATTTTCCAAAAGCAGGGAAAGCAGCAGATCCAAGGCGTCCATTTAGTCTCCTTGGGCAGGAGGCTGGAAGCTAACATTAATTAACTGAGAGAACCGGCATGAACCAGTTAACTGAAGGCCCAAAAGCCTCTTCTTCCCACCTGCCAGGTGTCCTGGGCTCTGCTCCCCACCCCTCAAAGGCAGGGGCCAAGGCCAGGGCCAGGGCCAGGACGTAGCCTGTGAGCCTGCCAACTTCTGATCCTATTGGTGGAGCTGTTTCTAAACCTACTGATGCCAGCTGCACTTAAATTAATTACATAATTAAAATAAATACTATGTAAAGCAATGAAATGTTAGTGGGAAAAGAAGGGGAGTTCTTGTCTCTATAAACCAAGTTGAAAACCTTGGGAAAACTCAACAATATTTAAGAGAGGGAGAGAGAGGGGGAAACTGAGGACTGTTTTGCAAGTGCTCTTGAAATTTCCAGTCCTCTTTAAAGAAATGAAAACTGGTAGTTTTAGATGATGCATTATTGGTGAGGGTTCTGCAAGAATGGCCATGGGAAAAGCCAGTCAGGAAGACCTATACAAACAAAAAGCCTTGGTCTTATAGCAAACTTAAAAAAAAAAAAAGTTTAAAATGCACATCATTTTTTATGATTCTCTGGCTTTTTAATTAATCAACCAATTACCAATCCTGATGGCAGCCTGATTGCTTCTACTTCTCTACTCTTGGGCTAAGGAGGATGGGTTTGCAACACGAAATACTAAATTGTAGAGAAGGTGGAATTTCTCTTCACACCCAAGCTTTTTGCTTTCTCCCCAAAGGTCTTAGACAAAAAGAGTAAAAGCAGCTGATGAGCGAGTGAGCAGTCCTACCCACCCCCGGGGGTTGTCTCATAAGTTCCAAGGTGTAAGAACTATCGAGACGTGTAGTTCAGGACCTGCTCTTTCAACCCCGCTTCGCTGGTGAGGCTGCTGCCCCTCTGAGAGCTCAAGGGAGCCGGGAAGTGATAGGGAAGAGAGAGAATCAGGTCTGCATCTGTCAGGACCAAAGAAGAAGCCCTTTGACCACTTCAGATGTTTCTAGAATTAGAAACCAGTTTAAGATGGTGAGGACACACGTCTTCACCACAGATCCATTTTTCCAGCTTTCTTTTCTTGTGAAATGGAGTAAAAAGGAATCGGGAGACATCAACAATCATTTCTGGAGACCCATATAATAAATAAAACTAGAAATCAACTAGACTTCCATAAAAAAATAAAAATTAAAAAAATAAAGCTACCCTGTGTCTTATTGCTAATTCCTTTCACTGCAGACATCTTAACCCTGACTACTCAAACCCTGCATGAGATGGCTCAAGACCGCTGGACCTTTTTTTGGCCTCTTTGGTGGCAGCTACTAGCTGGGAAAGGAAGCAGCTGGAGGCTGGGAGGGTGACGCTGTCCGGGGGAACTCTGCGGGAGGGGTGCCCACTCTGTAGTAAATACAGAAAGCATCCCAGCAGCGCAGGCTGCAGACAGGAAAGAGACAATTACGCAGGTATAATGGCCAGTACAGCGAGTACAAAAGAGCAACTTCAGAGCAGAGGAAGCTAGCTCACTGATTTCCCCAGCTCCTGTCTGGCCCCCATGCAATTTCTGTAATGTCTATAAAGCAGAGCCAACGGCACCTGATTGTTTCCAGGGTCCTAGAAAAGGCTTGCAGGAGAGCTGTAATGAAACTGAAAAAGAGGGCTCTCACCATTGAGGAAGCGCAAGAGAAAATGGGCCCTTCGCCCTGTGGCTGACTTCCTCGGTAACAAAGCTCACAGCAAATTACTATGCCTTAATGGGCCCAGCTGTAAAATGGGGAAAATGGTGCTGAGAAGCCCGGTGGGACCCTAAACACAGCAAAATCTTTAATTAATGACAAAGCACTTGTTATAACCAGTGCAATCAAAATGCACGCACCCACGTGGGGCAGATAAGCACAGGGAAGGCTTTGAAAATCCATCTCCCTGTGGACCTTCATAAGAAGTCAGCAATTTTTCATGGAAGATTTGGGTTAAAAAGAAATTGACTGCCTTCAGGGCATCATGCTTCAGTAGAGAAACCCGGGCAGGGTGGCCAGACCCAGCAGGGAGTTCCACAGCCAAACCAACTCACAGCTGCAAAGCAAACAGACACTGTGGCCACAGGATAAATACACAAGGACCCAGCCTTCAATGACTCCCTAGAAACCGGGGCAGGAAAACAAAAACACCTTCCGAATGAGACCCTTGGTTATAGTTTGTGCCTTCAGTAGCCTAAGATCCTCCACTCAAATACAAACAAGACTTTTCCTTTATTAAGTCTTTCTTCTCTTGAATATCTTCCACTGATTCATTGCTCAGTTCTGCTTCTTAATAAAGGAAGCAAGGTATATTATTTTTAAAAGGTCTTAGGAGATTCTTGTGACTGCTGGAAAGAGTGATAAATACACACACATACAAAACATTATTTAAGCCTCTACTATGTATGTATCACTCACTTTTTTTTCAAATTGGGATATAGTTGCTTTACAATGTTGTGTTAATTTCTGCTGTACAATGAAATGAATCAGCTGTACTGATACATATATCCCCTCCCTCTTGGACCGCCCTCCCTCCCACCCCACGCCCACCATCTAGGTCATCACAGAGCACCGAGCTGAGCTCCCCAAGCTATACAGCAGGTTCCCACTAGCTGTCTGTTTTACACATGGTAGTGTGTTTATGTCAATCTCAATCTCCCAGTTCGTCCCACCATCCCCTTCCCCGCTGTGTCCACATGTCCATTCTCAACGTCCACGTCTCTATTCCTGCCCTGCCAATAGGCTCATCTGTACCATGTTTCTAGATTCTACATATATGCGTTAATATCACTTTAGATGCTATTCTATTTAAATCTTCCCAGCAACCTCATGAGATAGTTTCCATTATCCTCATTTTTTTGTTTTGTTTGGTTTTTTTAGCAGATAAGGGAATGCGGCTTGTATACAGCCCGGCAGCCTCAGCTCTGCTCGTTCTGCTGTACCGTCTTCCTATAGCCCTAAGACAAGTGCAACCAATTCAAACATCTGTAGCCTCACTTTTAAATAGGGAGATGTTATTTTTTTTTTAATTACAGTCACTTTTGTAACATTACATGCAGTAGAGTTTTGGGTGTAAAGTTATAGATTTAGACATACGCACACAGTTATGCAGCCATTTCCACAATCAAGACAGAGAAGAGTGTTGTCACATACAGCCCCCCACCCCAGTTCCTTCCTGTTGCCCTTTGTGATGGGTCCCTTCCCCCAATCCCAATTCCTGGCAACAATAGATCTGTTTTCTGTTTCCACAATTTTGCCCTTTCCAGAAAATACCTACCATCTTAACATTCCCGCCACTCCCGAGTTCAAAAGATGCCCGCCTCCCTCTGTGAATATAAACCCAGAAAAGCAATGCAGGGACAGCACATGGGACGGAAAAGACACAGGATGGGAGATGGCACTGAGCTAGCAGGGGGTTTCAAGGCCCCTCGTCTCTCTCCCACCCCCAAAAACGACAGAACATCCTCAGCGCTTCAGCTGGTGGGGCAGAGCTGGGGGCTCAGTCCTGGAGCTTGAGGAGGCAGCCACTGTGCCCTTCTGCTGTCTCAGTCACCGCCCGCACCTCCTCCCCACGGAAACTTGGAGAATCATTCTGTGATAAAGCTCTGCTCCATTCATCCTTGACTCTGATTTTCCTACTTTTAAGCAAACAAGCTGTTTTCCTATAGCCAGATTGGCAGATGCTTACAACCTTATAGAGGAGGAATAAGCCTCCTATACTTAGGAGAGTCATCCCCCAGAGAGCCTGGAGGGACACATGAGCACAGCAAAGAGGGAAGGAGGGAAGGAAGGAAGAAAGGAAGGAAGGGAGAGAGGGAGGGAGGGAGGGAGGGAAAGAAACAAGGAAGGAAGGAGGGAGGGAGGGAGGGAGGGAAAGAAAGAAGGCAGGAAGGAAGGAAGGAAAGAAGGAAGGAAGGAAGAAGGAAGAGGAGGGAGAGAGGGAGAGAGGGAGGGAGGAGACTCCCCCTGCAAGGTCAGATCTGCTGAAGCAGGCATGACCTCCAGAGGTGTTCACTGTCCCAGCAAACCCCACCATGTACCTGGCTTGGCTCCTGTCCTGGCACTGAGCTCCCAGGAAGCCCCTTTGGAGAGGCAGCCCTACCTTCAAAGACTCAGCCCCAGGGCCTGCAGTTTCTTCCACCCAGGGCTCCCTTCCCCTCACTCAGGGAGTGTGTCCCTCGCACCAGAATATTCTTTGAAGCTGGCCAACTGCAACTGGCCACAAGTTTTCAACAACTCTAAGCATGAGCTCGGGCAACCAGGCTTTGTGGAGGATTCCACCTGCAGGGCCTCAGCTCACAAAGGAGTTGAGATCATTGACAGCTCAGTGTAGAGCCTAATTTTATGAGGCCAGCAGGATTCCAGAGAGCGACAACAGCCTGCTTTCTCATCAGGTTGTTCAATTCAAATATATGATCAAGTATCAATTTTCCCAGTGGTCCAGAAGACGGAGACGGTAGGCACACATGGTCAGCGAGTGTGTGCTCTGTAAAGACCATGGTCCTTCAGACAGGACGGTGGGGAGGCCCCCAAATGGGGTGCGTTCCCTGGTGAGTCATGGCAGAGACCCAGGGAGGGGGCACAACTAATGGCAAACGTGAGATGTGAGCGTGAAATGACACGTTCCTCCAGTTTCACCAAGGTTTTACTTTCTTTTAATATTCAGAACACCCGGGAATCTGGCCAGAAAAGTGCTCTAAAGCCTCCTGTCATAGCACTAAAACTGGAAAAAAATTCCTGGAGCCCTTTCGTTGAAAGACTCTTATTAGGGCTAGAGGGGAAAGTGTGAGAGGGGAGGGGAGAGAGGAGAGATGAACCAGGGAGAGGAGGGGTGGGGAACTCTTCTCTGTTGATCTAGGTCAGCCTTGGGGTAAAATGTTGAATAAATCTACACTTTAATTTTTAATGCATATATCACAGGCCAAGTATTAGGTTGTTTTAAATGACAAGAGCAAACTCTAACATTCATTATGACCTTGCTTTGGCAAAAACAGTTACTGGAATATATACATATATTTGTTTGATTCTAATGAATCAATATTGTAAGATATGGATTCTAAATACAAAATGAAATATCATATATGACATATATAATATGTAGTACATAGGGTAGCTATATCTTATATATGACATATATAGTGTGGGCTATATATGTAGTAATTATATATTAGATTGTATATTCTAACGATAGCCATGAAATTAGAAAATAGAACTAATTCTTTCCATTCTCCTATATTTTAAACAACTTCTATAAAAATTCTACATCATTTTGTAATCATATTCAGGAGTTGTTAAATCTTTAAAGAGTCTGGGTGGCTCAGTGGGAAGCCTGCCCAGTATTTACTGCTCTCACTTGAAGTGTGGTCCCAAATCATCCCTCAGAGTAAGGCCCCTATTGAGGCTATGCGGATGGACAGACCTCTTTCTGTTCACTGCCAGCACAGTGAGGAGAAGGGGTCAGGTGCACCTTCCACTCTTCAAATGCTTGCAAAGGGGTCTTCCTCTCATCTTCAGAGTGGGGCCTCGGGGGGATGGCCAGAGCTGTTGTACAAGCACCTCCCCCTAAGTCATCCATCTGTCTCTCATCTTCTGCCAACAGGCTGCCCCTGGCCTCCTGGAGCTGCAGGCTCTGGATAAGCAACCGACAAGCTTCCAAGTCAGCTTCCCACACTTTTCCAAGCAGTGGACACTTGCAGCTAAGGCAGAGAAGAAACAAAGGCATAAAAATTAATTAAGTGATGTTTCATCATACCACACCAATAACTTGTCTTCCTGGCTAAAAGTTAGAGTTAACAAGTTAAGTTTACATAGTGATGGATTATTTCAACCAGAAGATTCAGAGGGGTCAAATCTGTTTACCGTGAAATAAGTATAGTCCTTCTTAGCTACTTGGTCTGTAAGGCTATCCAAGATCCTAAATATTTTTTCAGACTCAGTGGCCCAATACAACACCCCCACTCATGTCTGTGCTCTAGTCCTGCTGCCTTAATCTGAGTCCCCAGACCTGCCCAACTCCCCCAGGGTAAGTACTTTTTCATGTGCTATTTCATCTGTCTAGATTGTCCCTCCCCCACCATTTTCCCTTACTAAACCACACTCACCCAGGTAACACAAATGAGTGAAGCAGTGCAGGGGTAATATAAACCATAACAACTGATATTCAGCCTCAGTGGCAGAAAACAATAGAGAGAAGTGAACTCTTGCTAGTAGAAAGGACATATCCCTGCACAGAGAGCCCTTCCTCAGCTCAGGGCAACTAAAGCTATGAGGAATGTAGACTCAATGTTCACAAAAAATTCTGACTTTCACGGAAAGCCAAAAACCTGAAATTTTAAATGAAAGTATGTATTTTTCATCCATTCATTCAGCTTCAGGCTGGATATTTTCTATACACCTATCTTCCATTTAATAATCCTTCCTTCTACTGTGTCTAATCTGCTATTCAATTTATCTCTGTGTTCTAAATTTTAGTTAATTTATTTTTCAGTTCTATAATTTCTACTTGATTTTTAAAATATATTTCAGTTCTCTGATGAAATTATCCATCATGTCCTCTATCTTCCTCAACATATGAATCATCATTATTTTAAAGGCTGTATCTATAAATGATGAATCCAGAAGTAAAAAAGAAAGAATGAGACAGAAGCAATATTAAAAGAGCTAGTGTTGAGAATTTTCAAATAATTGACAAGAGACATCAAACTACACATTCGGGTAGCGCTACAATCTCAAAGAAGGGAAAATCAAACTAAAACACACACCTAGGTTCATCTTAGTGAAACTGATGGACAACAGAGACAGATCAAAACTCTTAAAAACAGCTAGTGGAAAAAGACATTCACTTCAAGGAAGTATATCGGTGACAGAAATGGTGGATGCCAGGAGGTAATAAAGCAACATCTTAAAAATCGTGGAAAAAACCTAACAATCTATAAGTTACACAATTATTTTTAATTTCCTTCAAAAATAAAAGTAAAAGAAAGATATCTTCAAATAAATAAAACTGAAAGAATTCCTTGGCAGTATATCCATAATAAAGGAAATGATCCCAGTTGGAAGCAAGGACATGCATAAAGGAATGAAAAACAATGGGAAGAGTAAATGTGCGGGTAAATTTAAGTGGCTGTTGATATAAAAAACAGTAATAATAATTTCTTTTGTGATCTAAAATATATGAAGAATTAAAATACATGATAGCCAGCACAAAGAGAAGGAGGGAGTGAAAGGAATTAAAATAGTTTCAATTCCTTGTGTTGTCCAGAAAGTAGTAAAGTGCTCATTTGTATTAAACTTTAAAAAGTCATGGATTCATATTGAACCCCTTATGGTAGTCATAAAACAGAGAAATTAAAAGAATGTATAACTAACAAGCTTGGGAGAAATGTTTTTAAATTAAAAAAATACTTAAGTATTGGTTTAGTGAAAGCAATAAAGAAGACAGGAATGAATGTGGTACAGATAGGGAAAATGGCAAAATAGAACTATTTATTCCCTAATATATGAGGAATTACATTAAATATAAATAGATAAATCCTGTATTTAAAAGTCAAAGATTTTAAACTAGAATAAAAAATTCAAAATCTAATTACATGTTGCTTACAAGAGACATACATAAATATAAGGATACAAACATGTTGCAGACAAAAGGATGGAAATATGTCATGAAAGCATTAGTGACAAAGTGTAGTGGGGAAAGGACAGTCTTCTAAACATATGCACTATGTCAGCTGGATATCTCTATAGGAAAAAAGATCAAAGTCATGATTACTGGCTCATACCATGCAAACATCAATTTCAGGTGGATTGTAGATCAAAGTGTGAAAAATAAAGGAATAAAACTTCTAGAAAATAATTCAGGCATACCTTGCTTCATTTTATTGCACTTCACAAATAGTGAATTTTTTTCTTTGCAGTTTGAAGGTTTGTGGCAACTCTGCATCAAGTAAGTCTATCAGCACCATTATTTTAACAGCATTTTCTTATTCCATGTCTCTGTGTCACATTTTAGTAATTCTTGCAATATTTCAAACCCTCCACCAGCAAAAAGAGTTTCAGAAAACTCACTGAAGTCTCAGATGATGGTTAGCATTTTTAGCAATAAAGTATTTTTAAATGAAGGTATGTATATACATTGTTTTTTAGACATAATGCTATTGCACACTTAATAGACTACAGTATAGTGTAAACACTGAGAAACCAAAATATTCGTGTGACTTGCCTATTGCAATATTTGCTTTATTGCCATGGTCTGGAACCAAACCGGCAATATCTCTGAGGTATGCCTGTGTAGGATAATATCTTTAAGAATTTATAGTAAACAAAGATCTCTCAAACAGGATATAAAAAGTACTAACTATAAAGAAAACAAATGATAAATTTGACTATTAATATGAAGAACTTATATTCATCAAAAAAAATCATTGAGAAAATGAAATGGTAAGCCACAAAGTGGGAGAAGTTATTTGTAATACATATAACCAGCAAAGGACTGCTTCTGGAATATAAACAGGAATCCTACAGAACAATAAGAAAGAGACAGACAACCCAATTTTTTTAAAGGGCAAAGACTTGAACAGACACTTCACAAAAGAGGGCATCTAAATGGCCAATAAATACCTTATGAAAAGATGCACCATGCCATCAACCATCAGGAAAATGCACATTAAACTACAGTGTGATGTATTGCACATCATCAAGATGGCTAAAATCTAAAAGCCTGACAATACCAAGTGTCAGAGAAGGTAAAGAATGATTAGTCCTCTCCTATACTGCTGATGGGACTGTACATGAACACAGTGTCTTTGAAATCTCTTTGACAGATGTACTAATGTTGAAAATATGTCGATCACATGACCCAGCACCACGACTCCTAGGTTTATACTCATGAAACGCACATATTCTCATTGTTCGCAGTAGTCATGTTCTGTAGTCACCATGAGCACTGAATGAGCAGATACTGAACCACTGCTCTCAGGGGAAATGGAGGGTTAGCTTCCCGTGAGCCTTTGGTTACAACATTATCATTAACTGATCAATATATAACCTTGTTTTATGTGTGTTCCTGTTTAAAAACACCTTATTTAATATATATTGTTGATTCACTAACACTGGACTCATGGTCAGAGCACTGTAACTCTGGCCTGAACAAAGCTTACAAAACACATAGGTTCTCCATACGACACATCACAGCCTTCCTGCCCTCAGGAACACCAGACAGCACTTCAGCACTGTGCTGGGGAGGGGGCCATTTGAACAGCAAAATCACCAAGACAAAAGCACAAAGATGTGAAAAACGGCATTAACTAGACAGCAAAAAGGGCACTTGTCTACAGTATGAAAACTGTAACGAGGAAACGGAGCACTGCCTTGTTCGACCTCAGCTGGGATTGTGCACATCAGGTGACTCAGATTTTTGGCCACTCTGGGCACGTCCATGAATGACGGGGAAAGCTCTGCGGGTACTGATTTGGGAGTTACAAATAAATTTTAGTAAGTAGACAAACTCGCAAACACAAAATCCACAAATAATGAAGATCAACTGTATATATGTATGATTGGACAACATTATTTGTAACAGCCAAAACCTGGGAGGGAAAACAAATGGCCATAAATAGAAGAGAGGATAAATTGTGAAATGTCCATTCATTGGAATTTTTGCAAAGAAGATGAACAAATTAGTACAATCTGCAACAATATGGCTGAATCTCAAAAACATAAGGTTAGACAAAAAGGCAAAAAGGAGGCACTATGATTCCATTTATTTTATGTTTTTAAATATGCAAAACTAATTCATGGTGTTAGACATCAGGATAGTGGCTTCTCTGGGGAGAAGAGGGGTAATGACAGGAAGAGGGGGCTGCTGGCGTAACTAGAAGTGCTTTATTTTTCTATGGTGGCAGTGATGAGTATGGTCATTTTGTGAAAATTCATCAAGCAGTATATTCACAATGTGTGCACTTTCTGATTGTGTTATATGCCAATCTAAAATTTAAAAAAGAGGGGAATTCCCTGGAGGTCCAGTGGTTAGGGATCCGCACTTCCACTTAGGGGGCACGGGTTCAATCCCTGGTCAGGGAACTAAGATCCCACATGCCGCGCAGCACAGCCAAAAACAAACAAACAAAAAAACCCAACAACAATAACAGCAAAAAAACTCCTAAAGTAATAAAAAGAGAGAAGGAGAACACAGATATCTGAGCCATGTCTTGGAGCAAGAGAGCAGAAATGGGGTCTGGTACACATGAGAAGAGACCATCCTTATTAGAAAAACTGGACTCTATTGTCCAGTTTCCTAATTGTAGCCAATCTGATACGTGACAAGTGGCATCTTCCTTGAAGTTGTGTTTCTCCACCGCAATCGTTTCACAGCCACTCAGATCTCCTCCTGTGAATTGTCTTTACCTATCCATTGCCAGTTTATTCCTGCCTTGGGTTCCCCATCCTTTTCCTAAGGCTTTTGTTGAAGAAAGCATTTTATTGCCAGTTCAATATCTTTAATTTTTAGTCTACTGATTTTCTGTTTCTTCTTGTATCCAGTTTAACAATTTGTATCTTTTATAGAAATCAATCCATTTTCTTATGGGTTTCATATGTATTGTAATGTTTGTTCATAAATTAAAAGAATTTTTTAAAATTAATTAATTAATTAATTTTTGGCTGCGTTGGGTCTTCGTTGCTGCGCACAGGCTTTCTCTAGTTGCGGTGAGCGGGGGCTACTCTTCGTTGCGGTGCACGGACTTCTCATTGCGGTGGCTTCTCTTGTTGCAGAGCACGGGCTCTAGGTGCACAGGCTTCAGTAGTTGTGGCACGTGGGCTCAATAGTTGTGGCTCGTGGGCTCTAGAACACAGGCTCAGCAGTTGTGGTGCACGGGCTTAGCTGCTACATGGCATGTGGGATCTTCCCGGACCAGGGCTCGAACCCGTGTCCCCTGCACTGGCAGGCAGATTCTTAACCACTGAACCACCAGGGAAGCCCTAAAAATTATTCTTAAAATCACTTGTCTCCATAGACATTTCTCCTTTTCATTCTGTACTTTATTTAAATAGTTATTTACCTCTTTTCTGATTTATCTTGTTCAGTCTTATCAGAGGCTTGCTAGCTTATTAATCTTTTCAAAGAACAACTTCTGCTTTGTTAATCTTAGTTATTAATTTTTGTTCTCTATTTCCTTGATTTCTGATCTTATCTTTATATTAACTTTTTTGTCATTCTTTAGATTTATTATCTTTTTATTAGCTTCTGCTGTTAAATGCTTGTTAGTTTTCTTTCTTTGATTTTCCTCTCTTACTACTTAATTTTTAGCTAATGTATATATATATATATATATATATATTTTTTTTTTTTTTTTTTTTTTTTTGCAGTATGTGGGCCTCTCACTGTTGTAGCCTCTTCCGTTGTGGAGCACAGGCTCTGGATGCGCAGGCTCAACGGCCATGGCTCACGGGCCCAGCCGCTCCGCAGCATGTGGGATCTTCCCAGACCGGGGCACGAACCCGTGTCCCCTGCATCGGCAGGCGGACTCTCAACCACTGCACCACCAGGGAAGCCCTTAGCTAATGTATTTAAAGCTCTAAATTTTCATCTGAGTAATACTTTAATCATCTCCAATATTTTTGTCTTTTTTTACAAAATTTTTTTTAGTTTTAAAATTATTAAAATATTTTAAATATACAGAAAAATATGGAAAACAATTTAACAAACACTTGTATACCTACCATCAAACTTATTCATTTTCATATTTTTCTGTAATTGAATTCCAGAATTGGCAACATTATTGTCCCCAAAATTTTACATATAGTGCTTTGTCTGATATTATAATTGTTACCCCAATATTCTTTTAGTTCCACTTTTCCTGGCTTATATTTTTACCACACTTTATGTTCAACTTTATTTTTACTTTTTTTTCCAGAAATGAATGCAATACAAAACACTTGGCTGAATTTTATAAAAATCCATTCTGGAATTTAATCTTTGGGATTACTGGCTTTAACCCAGGTGTTGCAATTACTGTTTAATTGTTGCTGTTTTTATGATATATTACAACTAAGATGTCTAATTTTAAAAAGTTGTATGTCTTTGTTTCTTTTTCCTACCTTCCTTTTTCTTTTTATTAATTCACATAAAATTGTGAGAAAGAATACAGAGAGATCCATGTATCCTTTACCCAGTTTCCCACAATGGTAACATCTTGCAAAAATATAGTACAATATCACAACCAGGGAATTGGCATTGGTGCAATCCACTGATCTTATTCAGATGTCCTCTCGTGTGTGTGTGCATGTGTATGTCTATAGTTCTGTATAATTTTATCCCTTGTGTAAGCTCATGTATCCACCACCACATTCAAGGTACAGAACAACTCCACCACCACGAGCATCCCTATATGCCGTGTAATAACCACATCACTACTTCCCACCCTGACCCCCATCCCTAGTGTCTGGAAACCACTACATCTGTTCTCCATTTCTAAAATTTTGCCATTTCAAAAATGTTATATAAATAGAATCATAAATAATGCACCTTTTGGAACTGGCGTTTTTCATTCAACACAGTTCCCTGGAGATTCACATACCAATAGTTCATTCATTTCTATTGCTGAGTAGTGTGCCATGCTCTGTCTGGACCACAGTTTATTCAACCATTCACCCACTGAAGGACAATCTGTGATGTTCCCAGCTTGGGAATATTATACATAAAATTGCTATGAACATTTGTGTACAGGTTTTTGCGTGAAATTAAATTTTCATTTGTCGTCTGAGGGACTTGCAGTAGATCAGGGGAGGAATGAGGCTACCTGGGCTGCACCTTAGCAAATGTTCACCACCCCCTCATTCTATCCCCATCCCATCTGCAAGGTGATACATTTGTATGTATCTCGAGGCCATATTTTAGTTCTAAATGTTTACTAAGATACATTTTTGTTTTATTTGTAAGCTCTCTATTTCCTCAACAGTAAAATTTACTCAAGTTTTTTTCATGTACTCTCTCACATAACTCACACTGCCCTCCTGAACTTATTTTTCATTTAAAACTTCTCTTTTTTTAGTGGTTTGACAGACGGCCTATTTATTTATTTATTTATGGCCAGGTTGGGTCTTCGTTGCTGTGCACAGGCTTTCTCTAGTTGCAGCGAGCGGGGGCTACTCTTCGTTGCAATGCACAGGCTTCTCCTTGAGGTGGCTTCTCTTCTTGTGGAGCACGGTCTCTAGGTGCGTGGGCTTCAGTAGTTGTGGCATGCGGGCTCAGAAGTTGTGGCACATGGGCTTAGCTGCTCTGCGGCATGTGGGATCTTCCTTGACCAGGGCTCGAACCCGTGTCCCCTGCACTGGCAGGCGGATTCTTAACCACTGTACCACTAGGGAAGGCCTGTAAATCTTTTAAGAACTTACAGGTCTGAAAACATCTTTATTTCACACTCAAACTCTAAATAATGGTTTGGCTTAATATTCTGCCTTCTTGCCTTCTATGTTGTTATTGAAAAGTCTGAGATCTAATTCTTATCCCTTTCTAGATGATCTGCCCTTAGAAATTTCTTTTATCTTTGTTATATATAAAGTTTAATTACAACCTATTGACCACCCCACCCTTTTCTATTCTGTTGGAGTCATTAAGCCCATTGGTAAAAGGTCTTACAGCTTTTCCTTTTTTTCTGGGCAACTTTCAGTCATTAGTCCCTCAAATATTTCCTCTCTTGCCTCTATTAATTGTTTTCTTTTCTTCTGGCATTTTTTTTCATATGAACTTTGATCAAATAACCCTATTCTGTACGTTGCTTAACTTTTGTTTTTTTCCCTTCTCTCTGTTTCTCAGGCCCTCAGAGTTTTTGAATGGTCATCTGGCTCACTAGTTGGTTCTTCAACAAAATCCACCTGGCTGTTCAACCCATTTACTGAGACTTTTTTCAATTTTTAAAGTCTGCCTTATCTGAATTTCCATTTGGGTTTCTTTGTGACTTCCTGTCTTACTTCCTGTCTCCAATATCCTCCCTTATCTTTAGGAAATACGTGATACATCTATTGAACATCTTGTGTCTAATTACACTTCATCAGGTAAGAGTCCTTCTATTGTTGTTGTTCCTTTATAGCAGTTGCCCTCCTAAGAAGTCTTGTGTATTTTCCATATGAGTTCATGTTTCCTTAGGCATATTAACCACTTTGGCTGGTGATGGGTCTTTGGAGAAGGGGATAATGCCAAGGCCCTAACTTGTGCCCAACCTAGTAGGTTTATGTGGTGGGAGGGTGGGACATCGTCTCAGGGAAAAGAACCTCTGATGGGATAATCTGTACGTCTGTGCTTGAAGAAAAACATAGATTCCCTCAGTTGCAATTATCTACCCCTCATGGAACTGGGAGGGCTGGAGGAATGCTCAAGATCCAAGCCCTCCCATGGTGGCTCCTCTGAGGCTGGTCTTCTAGTCCTACCTCCCCTGATTCACTGGCCAGCAGGTGCTTGTGTCTTTCCAGAAGCAACGCAGTGGGCACTGGCCTTCCCAGGCAATGTGGGAGAAAGAAAGGGGCGTGCCTGAAAACCTCTCCTCCACTTTATCATCTGTTTCTTCCCCACATGGAGACCAAATCATTTTCAGTTGCCCAGGGGGTTCTTGGATATTTTTTTATTATTAACTTGTCAGATCCATCAGCATCTCTCTGATTTCTCATGGTGTGTGCAGGGCTGGATTGAAGGGAAAGAGCCAGCAGCCAACCTCTCATAAATTTCCTAAGGGAAAAGAGTTTGCTCGTTTTGTAAATAATTTTCTACATTATAGTGATTTGAATACTGTAACTTTGTGTTCACTTTCTTTTTGATGAGATATAGTATGTGTGGTCTTTGAGTGAAAGTGAAAGATATTTATCCTGAAATATCTCTTAGAATGCATATGTCAAAGTTTGGAAACCAATTTTAGAGACACATACTGAGTGGTGAGTAAATCACTGTAGATATAAAATTGCAGTGCTTCATTATAGCTCATGTAATAATTTCATGAAACTTTAGATTTTTAAAATATCTTCTTACTGAATCCATTTGTAATAAAGAGAGTAGTGGCTAATTTCGGAGTCTTGCAATGTTTTGCTATTCCTGTACAGAAGAATAATTAGGTCTTTAGTAATAATCCCTTAAATGAATGACTTACAGCTATTTGAGCTATGTGAGATCTTTGGTGATGTTTTCACAACTACTAATGAGGCAGTTTGAAGATACAATTTCAGTGCTTGGGAGAAAGTTGAATAGATAATTGAGATTCATCATTTCTGTTATTCCTCCCAGTTAAAAGTTAAATGAGGTCCAAGAGAGATCATCTGACTGTGGCTTGAATCATCATGGAACTGAGGCATGAATGTGTTATTTACAGAGAATGATGTTAATAGAGGGGGTAGGCAGGAAATTTGTGGGCAAGCTTCAATCCATTTTAGAAATGGAAATACTGAATTCTAACACAGACACCTACAATTTCAGTTCTTCTTACCAAACTCTCTTTCCTGATTTATTAATATTTTCACTTAAAGAGTATTAGCATTTTGGGACTTCCCTGGTGGTGCAGTGGTTAAGAATCCGCCTGCCAATGCAGGGGACACGGGTTCGAGCCCTGGTCTGGGAAGATCCCACATGCTGCGGAGCAACTAAGCCCGTGCGCCACAACTACTGTGCCTGCGCTCTAGAACCCGCGAACCACAACTACTGAGCCCTCGTGCCACAAATACTGAAGCCTGTGCGCCTAGAGCCCGTGCTCCGTAACAAGAGAAGCCACCGCAATGAGAAGTCCGTGCACCGCAACGAAGAGTAGCCCCCGCTCGCCATAGCTAGAGAAAGCCCATGCGCAGCAATGAAGACCCAATGCAGCCTAATTAATTAATTAATTAATTTTTTTAAAAGGAGTATTAGCATTTTACCTCATTCTTTAGAAACTTTGAAAATAACCAGGTCTTTTTCTATAACTACGATGGAGGAAACTATCAAACCGATACGTGAATGCCCAATGGTACAAAGCTTTCAACTGCAAATTGCTTAAACACTACTAGTTCTCATGTGTCTAAAATCTTTCCATTCCTTGGGCAACAAAGATTTAATCTCCAATTTTTAAAAACTGTTTTTCTTAGAAATATTTAAATTTTATTCCTTTGTCTTTTATTTTCCAAGAAAGAAGATTAACACAATTCTCCCCTGAACAAAGACTTTTGGATATTTTAGCCCGCTTCCCAGAATGCCATCTGATAATATGACAAGAGGAAATGTAGTATATGAAAAAGTGTTTGTCCAGGAAACTGTAGTGGACACTGTTGTTTTCTGAGCCAATGCCCCTTCTTCTTTTTACCCTTCCTAACAGAACTCGGGGAGTAGTCAGGTAACCAACCCTCCCTCCTTGAGACTTATTGGATAGTAACTCCACCCTAGCTCCTCAGCTAGACTGTGATTTGATGAAAATAGTTGACCTATGATATTCTACTGGACAAGCCTTTATGGTCCAGGGGCTGGCAATCCCAGATAGCTGAACTTAGCTCAATCAGACCACGTTCTGTGGCCCATGCTGGGGTGCTGGTGGGTGGGGAATAGTTTTTACTTTCTCTCCCCAAACAGCAATGAACAAAGAAACCACTGTATCTATCTTGTGACCCTAATGGAAGCAGCCTACAAGCAAAGCTGATGCACTGTGAATGGAAATGGCTGAAAAAAAGAAATGGAAAGAATCTGGGTTTTTGAGGACAAGTCTTAGTTGCTGAAGCAACCAATGCAGGTGTCCATTCCTACTTTTGTTTAAGCCATTTAGAGCTGGTATGCCTATTAGTTGTGGCTGAACAGAGCTGATTCAGCCAAAATCAGATGACTTTGATGGGAGTTTAGCCTCTGCTACAAAGTTGGTGACCTTTGAGAAGTACTTTCTCTCCATTTGAGTTTCTATATTTGTAAAATAATATCTCATGTCTGTCTCAGAGGATGGAGTATAAAAAGGAAGATATGAGGGGCTTCCCTGGTGGCGCAGTGGTTGAGAGTCCGCCTGCCGATGCAGGGGACACAGGTTCATGCCCCGGTCAGGGAAGATCCCACATACCGTGGGGCGGCTGGGCCCGTGAGCCATGGCCGCTGAGCCTGCACGTCCGGAGCCTGTGCTCCTCAATGGGAGAGGCCACAACAGTGAGAGGCCCGTGTACCACAAAAAAAAAAAAAAAAAAAAAAAAAAAAGGAAGATATGAAATGATATATACAATATATAAAAGAGCAACAGTAGTAGAAAAAGTATATAAGTTCTCAAATCTTGAAGAGTAGTAGGCACTAATAACATGAAAATCAGTCTTAAATGTGCATGTATGGTGGCCAAGGTTTGACCACTGTGGTCCATATTTATTTATTATTCTATTATTATGTAAGAACTATAGATTGGGTGAGACCAGCAATTAATTCCATCCAAGAGTAAACGTTCCAACAATAATAAAATATATTTTGCAGAAGGGTAGTGCAGTCACTCATCCCCATCACCCCCATTATCCCCATCACCCCCATCATCTCCACCATCCTCATCATCCCCATCATCCCCATCACCCCCATCGTCCCCACCATCTTCAACATCCCCATCATCCTCATCATCTCCATCATCCTCATCATCCCCATCACTACCATCATCATCACTACTGTTAACTAACAGTGATTGGTCAGGAGCTGTTCTTAAAGTTGTTAATCCTCAAAATAACCTTATGAAGTAGATAGTATTGCAACATTGTGGCAACTTAAAATCACAATTCAAATTCTTTGACATTCCTACAATTGAGAGGTGGAGTCTTAGTCCTCTCCTCTTGATTCTGAGCTGCCCTTAGTGACTTTCTTGTAAGCAACTGATTCTAGAAAAGGTCATGCAGCTTCCACCAACTCTTCTGGGACACCTGCCCTGAGGGAAGCCAGTCAACAATTCCATCTATCCTGAGATCCATGCTGAGGAGACTACATGCAACTGCTTGGTCATTGGCACCAGCTACAATCTCAGCTGACGGCCACTCTCAGCTGCCAGTCATGTGAGTGAGGCATCTTCCTGTCCAGCTGAGCTGACATGACTGCAACCTCAGTTTCATGACCACAACCCTTAGTGAGAACTGCCCAGCCATGCCCTTCCCAAGTTATGACCTACAAAATTGTAAGCAAAGTAAAATGATTGTGCTGGGATAGACCTCCATTTTACAGGGGAGAAAATTAAGGCATCCTCAAAAGCCAAAGATATATTCTGACCATGTGTCTGCTCAGTTCCCTTTCCTTTGTGGATAAGCCAATCAGCCACGAATTTTAGAAGGCTTTTCCAACTTTGCAGCCTGTTTCAAACTCTAAGCAACAAGTTACCTTTTTTCCCCCCTACATCACTCAGTTGTAAACACCCAGATAAAGAAGGAAACAGAATACCATCAGAAACAACTAGGTATATAATTATCTGGAACAACTGAACACTCAGTTTTAGAACATGAAGTCAAAGTCATCAGGTATCTCCATCAACCCAGCTCCTCCTCTTAATTTCTCTATTTATATTCACGGTCTCTTATTCCTGCCTTATCTTGGCTTATGTGTTGCCCTTGCACCATTAGAATTCAATCCTTTGAGAGCAGCAGTCCTGTCTACCGTGCTGACTGCTCTGTTCCCAGCACCCAGCACACTGACAGGTACTAGGACTCAACGCGTGCTAAGAGTAAGTTGACTGTGTACATGTCAATCTCAATTGACATGTACACAGTGCTGTATTTAAAATGGATAACCAACAAGGACCTACTGTATAGCACAGGGAACTCTGTTCAATGTTACGTAACAACTTAAATGGGAAAAGAATTTGAAAAAGAATAGATTCATGTATATGTATAACTGAACCACTTTGCTGTGCACCTGAAACTGACACAACATTGTTAATCAACTATACTCCAATATAAAATAAAAAGTTTTTAAAAAAGTAAATTGATTAATACAACATTGTAAATCAATTATGCTTCAATTTTTTTTAAAAAAAAAGAGTGAATTGAATGAAGTCCAGAAATCATGGTCATTTTCAACATTTTTCTTTCCCTCCATCGAAATGTAGATCATAAATGGAGAACACTGTTCAGGTCTATTCTTCCCCTTGTTGACTCTACCCCAAATTAAGCAATTCATTTCTTCACCCCTGCAGTTAATGATGAGGCTTTCTGCCTTCAGACATTTCACTCTTCCAATCTATCCCGTCTATTATTGCTCTAAAAACATTAGTGGCCTTCACTGCTTGCCAGATGGAAAGCCAAGTCCCTCAAGGCCTTTCAGCAGTCGACCTCAGCTCTGTTCCAGATGCTTCCCCACGGCTCTCCTGTGTGTCCCTAGATGACACCCAAGTGGACCACTTGCTCTTCCCAGGACAAACGGACAAGTTTCTAATTTCAGACTACTACTTCCCTGACTTTTCTTTTCCAAACTCCCCACCCATTAAAAAGCCAACTAATTCATCAAGGCCCATCTCAAATGTCCTTTTAGTAAAGAACTCTTCCCTGATCCCCACACCATATATAGTCTCATTCTCTGAACTCCTATGGCATTTTATAGTACTTTTAAGACAGTTATTATACTCCTCCTTGATGTCTGGGGTTTTAGGTACATATACCTTCTACTGTAGGTACTTAATGAGGTTTGAGAATAGGTCATACTCATTTTTTTAATCCTATGAATCATATGGTCTAGCAAGGTATTAACCATGATAGAACTCAGTAAGTACTTAATTAACTGAATGAACTTTCAGGGAAGTTACACTTAAAGGACTCCTCCAATTTGAAGCACATAAAACAATTAAGTTAAAAAATAGCCATCCTAATAAAGGTTAATAGGGGAAAAGCTTTCCTGATAAGTGATCCCAGTAGACTGAGTACATTAAAAATTAAAGTCAGGGCCTCCCTGGTGGCGCAGTGGTTGAGAGTCCGCCTGCCGATGCAGGGGATACGGGTTCGTGCCCCGGTCCGGGAGGATCCCATATGCCGCGGAGCGGCTGGGCCCGTGGGCCATGGCCGCTGGGCCTGTGCGTCCGGAGCCTGTGCTCTGCAGCGGGAGAGGCCACAACAGTGAGAGGCCCGCATACCGCAAAAAAAAAAAAAAAAAAAAAAAAAAAAAAAAAAATTAAAGTCAGGGTAAAATCTCAATATGCCACTCAACTGTGCCAGTGCTGCATTGTTTTCTAAGCTGTTCAGTGACTAAATGGAAATTTTAAATCATTTGACTACAATTTTAAAGTGGGGAAGACACAAAAACCTGGAAGTCAAAAAGGAAAAAAAGTGACAAATCTGGATACATATAAATTTCAACTTCTACACAGTAAGAAATGCCATAAATGAAAATCAAAATACAAATGACCTATTAGGAAAAAATATTTCTAATATATAGCATAGTCCAAGAATCAAATTCCTTAACCTTCAAGGAAAATCAATAAGAAGAAAAACAAACAACCCAAGAGAAAATAGGCAGAATAAGCAGAAGAAATACAAATGGCCAAAAAGTATATAAAAACATAATCAGCCACATCCAAGGTAAAGATGTGCAAATAAATCATTACCCTTTTTTAGGGAAGTCATTTGGCAATGTTTGTTAAGATTAAAAAAGCACATGGTCTTTGAGCTAGCTATTCCACTTTGAAGCATGTACCTTACAGATATATTCAGACAAGAAAAAAGAGCTGTGTGAAAAAGTACAGTAATTGCATCACAAGAAACAACTGGAAACAACCAAAGGGAAAAAACAAATCCACCAAAGTTATTGTTACACACCGTGCAACCATTCACAATAGAAGGCTAAGCTAAGCCTCTTAAAATGGAAAGGCTTCCAAGAAAAATTAAACGAAAATAGGTAAAGCACAGAACAAACAGTATTCTGTTAAGATCTAATTTGAGTTTTTAAAAATGACAAAAGGGCAGGCATATACATCCATATATGCCTATGCATGAGTGAAAGATTTCTGGAAGGATATACTTGAAACTGTTTCCTCATAGTTGGGGGAGGAACAGGGGATTTTCTTTATATTTTACCACTTTCTTTCTTTTCTTTCTTTCCTTCCTTCCTTCCTTCTTTCTTTCTTTCCTTCTCTTTCTTTTTTCCTTTCAAATAAACCACAGGCATACTTTACTTTTATAACAAGAAGGAAATTTAAATTATTGTTGAATTTGTCCACTTCTTTTCCTTTGGCCTTTTTGCCAAAATTTGCAGCCTTACCTTTGGTGCTGAACGTCCCACTTTGCAGAGTCCCTGTCATGGTCTGTGGGGACATGTTTGATCAGTGGCAGTTGTGGAAAGGGCTTCTAAATCAGAGCTCTTCAGAAGTCGGAGAGCTACACTGAGTCCTGAGAGCCACAGGATAAATGTAAACACATGCCCACACCGAGGGCAGACGAGGAATTTTAAAGGGAAACAGGAGCAAGACGGGAAGAGAGAGTGCCTGGTAAATCGCATCCCAGCTTATCTCCTGGGCACTTCCAGTAGCTCAACTTGAAAAGAAAAGGAGCCAGACCCCACCCTGTAGGTGAAAGCTGTTATTCTTCCCGCCTCTCAGAAGAGGCACCTTTCCAAAGACAGCTCAGGGGTGGGATGGAAGAGGACCTGCCATAGCGCTCCCACCTGAACGTCTTATGGGACAGACGTGCAGCCAGACAGTCAAGGAGGCGGAGCATCCACGCAGCTCTGCAGACACGTGCAACTGGCCGTGCAGAAAAGAAAACAGAGAAATGTTCCCCAACTGTGTTCTATCAAGGACAGTAGAAGCTCCTTGGGAACGAGTGACGCTGTGATGCCGCAAGTACCAGCCTGGTGATGCTGTCGGCGCAGCGTGAGAACCGTGGGGATACAGAAGCTGTCAGCTCATCCTGTCATCGTGAATGCCTTAGGTGTGCTTCCCCTGGTGTCGGTATTCTCTGTCCACAGACCACAGGAGGTGTAACATGAGCTCCAAACAGACAGTGGTCGCGGCTCCTGAGACAGCGAACAGCACACTTGCCAGGGACGGAGGCTTTGTATCTAACTTTGAAAAGGGAGCCCAGCCAGCCAGCTGCAGCCTCATCAGGGAGGCCACAGGCTGAGCCGCAGTCCCCAAAACCAAAGGCGTGATCAGTGTCTACCTCCAGCAAAAGGAGCTCAAACGAGACTTCTTCACAAATGATGATAGGCCACACGGGTGAGAAGGAAAGGGCAGAGGGAGACACCTGCACGGTCCGGCAGCACCAGGCACCGGGCAGGTGATGCACGGAGGGGACGGGACGACAATACTGGGCGCGGCCGCTATACACCGTGCTCGTCCTCCGTTCGTGGTCCCGCAGCACGGTGCCCATACCTCTGTTTTGACGTATATCCTAGATTGTCATCATCCACATACATTTGCTTCCTCCCAAAGTGAGGATGCCTTCAAGGTCAGAGCGTGCCCTTGATAAGTCAGTGAGTGAATAGACTTCTCCCAGGGTGAGCTGCAATCTGCCTTGTGCTTTCCTCAGGCCACCATCAAGGCTGGAAGAAATCAAAGCCCAGAGCTCCCAGCGGGGCCTGCAGAATGGACGCCGCCAGCAGAAAGAGTAGGAAGACCTAAGAAGCCTTCCTCTCCTCTCAGGAGCCCACGCGCGTGCGCAGGGGCCTTGGTACTGATACCTCTCAGCCGCTCCCACTGCAGGCCTGGCACCCTGGCCCTAAACTGAGGAAGGAGAAAGCCAGAGAGCAGAGCTGTCAGCCCAGCATGACAGCAAGGGCTGGTAAACGAGAGCTGCAGGAGTGAAGGGGCTGGAGAGATGACAAGTGTCTACTACCTTAAATGTACGAGATCAGGCATCAGAGTGAAGGCTAGTCCATAGGATGACCAAGCAGCAACACGGGTCAGCAAGGCGGGGGGCCCATGGCCTCAGGGATCCACCGGGCACACCCCCAGATCCCCAGAGAGGGGTCTTACTGAAGTTCAGGGAACCGCACTCACTGAAATGCCCTGCAAAATCTTGTGTGTGGGTGCATTTGCATGGAAATAGGGTCCACAGATTTCAGGAGATTCTAAAAAAGCCTTGTGATTTTAAAAAAGAGAAAAAGGGATTCATGTGCACATGAATCACTTGGAGATCTTGTTAAAATGAAGTTGTGGTTCGCACGCCGGGGTGGGCCTGAGACTCTGCCCTCCAACCAAATCTGGATGACTCCGATGTTGCCGGTTCACAGCCCACACCTTGAGTAGCAGGCACCTGACTGGGGGCCCTACCTGCTGAAACCTAAAGCCTCCGGATGGCCACGCCGCCGGCATCCACAGGATTCAGTGGGACACTGATCTGGATTTTAGCACATGTGACAGGAAACACCCGACACGAGACCAGCACAGACAGGTATTACTGGCACCTCCTAAATGCCTCTGGAGTTTAGGACCAGCGCATCGTTAATATGGAAGACCTAGAAGACTGCCTTCCATCACTGCTGAAAAAAGATAACCTGGAGTCCCCGGTGTCCAGACCCTTCTTGTTAGTTCAGAAGGAAATCCAGCAAAGGGAGAGTTTTCCCTCATTCTGGCTTTCACCAACCACCTCTGGGAAGCTGACAAGAAAAGCAAGAATGGTCAAGTGACCTCATTTTGTTTATAGAGAGCGTGTGTGGTGCTGAGTATCTATGCCTATGAAAGATCAGATTAAACCTTCCCGGGCAAACTGAAGCCCGGCGGGCAGCAAGTTCCACTGGCAAACACTGGCCAAACGGAGCGAGTCTTAGCCCTCTCGGCCTGGCTGGGCTTTCGGCCACCAAGCAGGGCACTGAGGGCTGAGCAGTGCTGAGACCCTGTCCTGAGACAGGAAGTCTGCCGGGAAAAAGCAGAAAGCCCAGGATCTGACAGCCAAATGGTGCATCAGCAGCTCTATCCCCAGTACACAAAGTATCATAAGGCTGAAATCCAAGTTGAAGCCTAAAACTAGCACAATGAAAATATTTCCTTCCTTCCCTCCACCAGAGAGCAAAGCAGCTGGCATCAATATCCTGTGGGCACAACTGACTTCTCCGAGTTCACAGGGAAAAAACGATTACACAACTGCCCTTTCTCACCATCAGACCTACCGTCCCAGGAAATAAGGAAGGGGAAGCAATTACATTGTTGCTGAAAACCCATCATGGATATGTGATTGCCAGTATTAATGTGGAAAGAAAGAGACAGACTGCTGAGCTGCAAAGCAACCACTAAGTGAATCCGCATGAGATTCCAAGAGGGGGATTAATTTTTTGTTTTCTTTTCATCTCTCAGCCCGTCACTGGAATGTGACCCCAAACTTTAAGCATGGCCTGTCACATCCTTATCAGTATTCACTGCCACTGCACTGTGGTCACATTAGCTCCCCTGGATTCCCAAGTGACAGGTTCCTTGCTGTAGGGGATTGTTTTCTCTTTGCCTCTAAAGGGGAGGCGGGTGTGGCAGGGAACTGACTTGTCAGGTGCAGGAAATTAACTTTCAAGACAACAGAAAGACATTTGGTAGCAAATATTTACTTCTCTGTTTCTTTCCTACTGATATCGGAACATACATTATCTAATCTGGAGGATGCTGGGTTTACAACCCCTCTGAACAAAGGGATGTTAGGGCTCATTCTAAAGAAATAATGCTGTGTCAATTCTTTCAGCCCCTGGCGAGAACACTACTGCCGCAGGAAGTACATTTGTCATAAAAGAATAGAATGGGGCTTCCCTGGTGGCGCAGTGGTTGAGAGTCCGCCTGCCGATGCAGGGGACACGGGTTCGTGCCCCGGTCTGGGAAGATCCCACATGCCGCGGAGCGGTTGGGCCCGTGGGCCGTGGCCGTTGAGCCTGCGCGTCCGGAGCCTGTGCTCCGCAACGGGAGAGGCCACAACAGTGAGAGGCCCACGTACAGAAAAAAAAAAAAAAAAAAAAAAAAAAAAAAAATAAAAGAATAGAATGGACAGTGAGAGGTGCTGGTAGAGAGGAGAGTGTGAGATTTCTCTGACTTTATATGGCACCCTGAAAACCCGTTCCCCTATACCACTTACCTATCCATCGAATTTCCAATTACTATCTGGCTCAAGGTCCATATAAACATGGCAGCTTCATCCAAAGTGGGCCATTAGAACTGGAGATCCCCAGGGGGCAAGGCTGGGAACAGGGATGCTGGGTGAGGAGGAGACCGGTGTGTATCACCCTCTCTGTGCCTGGTGGGGGTCTAGGCACTTTTCACGCATTATTTCATTCTGTTGTACGATTTCACCATGAGGTGGGTATTACTACAATGATGCTCTCAACTTTACAGATCAGCACAGGGACTCGAGATTCTGCTGTTTGCTCAGAGTTACCCAGCTAGCTAGTTGGAGGAGCTGAGGCTGAATGCCATCCCGATGGCAAAACCCATGACCTGATGGCACCAGATTTTCATTCATTTTATGAGAAATATTTAGTCTCCATTCTCTACCTGGGAAACGCGATTTCCTATCCTATAGTGAAACCACACAAAACACACAGGGACTCATTTGACTACTCTCAAATACACTGCATAAGACCCATAAAGCCACTCTTACTCTTAGGTAATTTTTTTGTGGTAGATCTTGCTCATTTTTTGTGCAAATCTAGGAACATTTCTCTTGAGATGACAAGAATAATCGTAGTTGTTGTAAATGGTGACAAAATGGGCCTTCATTATTATGTGTAAAACTGAGCATTTCCCTAGGCTGCCTGTCACAAAAACAAAGGTTTCAACGGAAAACTATTTAAAAATTCTATATACATACACACACATGCACATATGTGTTATGAAACACTTTATCTAATCCTTATTATTCTTTCCCAGACTCTAATATTCAGCCTTTTTCAATAATAGCAATAATAATTATAATTATTATTATGTTATAAATAATATTATTATTGCAAATACTAATAATAACGGCAACATTTACGGAGCATGTGCCATCGCCGGTGAAAACAGGCTTCACGTATCTCATTTAATCTGTGCAACAGCTCTGTGAGGAACGTGACTATTATATTTCTTTTTATAAACAAGAAAATTGAAACTTAGATTAAATAATTTCCCAAGGTCACTAAAGTAGAAAGGATAGAGGAGGCCTGGATTAGATCATCTGATCCAGAACCATCTTCTTGGCCGTGCATCGTCCTTCTTCCCAAACCCCCATCGGTCCGGGTCCTGGCCAGACACTGGCCCTGAACCGACAGCGTCTTCCAGCTCTTCATCCAGCTCACGTGCTACCTTTTCTTGCCACCTTCCCTCGACCCCCTCCACATGCAGAACCAGCGGGCACTACCACCTTGCCTTAGACCTCAAGAAGCAGCCGTGTCTCAGCCACAAGACAGCGAGCTCCCCAAGGGCAGGTCTCCCCTCCCTGCCCACCCAGCCCGGTGTCGGGTGCACCGTGAATGCTACACATTCCCATCCCACAAGCCCATCCATGGGGACCATGGCTCTGTCCCCTCCCCACCCAACAGTGATGAGAGAAACATTGTCAAGATCTTCTGAGTGATATTTCTTCACACCCATAACAATAATTTTGCACTTTCCCCCTTTTCTCTGGTTTTGTTATGCTGAAGGAGCCCCCAATCCATCAAACCACACTCAAAATGCTATTTTCTAGTATTTTAATCCCATCACCCAATTTCCTCACCTTCCCCGCACGTCCTGTACTATGTGCCCTGGTACCTGTGTAACTTACTTTAAAAGTAATTACAATGACAGCATTCATAAAATATATAAAAGAGAGGTGGCTGGTTTAATCACAAAAGGGTTGACTGCAAACTTCTTTTAAGTACTTATCTTTCCTGACAGATTTATCTGTTTGTTCAAAGATCAGTCATGACTTGACTTGAGTCTGTCAGGCAGACCCGGGGTCCCGCTGCTCAGGTTTGAATCCTGGCTCCGCCCCTCACGAGCACGTGACTGTGGGCAAGTGACTTAACCTCTCTATGCCTCAGTCACCTCGTCTGTAAAGCGGGGATAATGACAGCATCTGCCTCACTGGATCGTGAAGATAAAATGAGTTAAAATACATAAAGCGCTAAGAACAATGCCTGGACGTGACGGGTACAACTACCGATACTTCTACTGTCATCACCACCATCACCTGCATTACAAGGCCCTCCGGGATCAGGGCTCTATGTGCCAGTTGTGAGTTCCCCGCCTCTCAGCTCCAAATCTATGCCTCACTGCCTGCTTTGCAAACATTGAGCTGGGCCCTTTAAAAAAATTCTCCTTTGTTGGTAGAGGGAGGTGGGGAGACTTTCTAAGAGGAGGCAGTTTCCTTCCTCGTTCCCGTGTGCTCTCAGCAGGCTCCTAAGGGGATGGCTTCCCTAGACCCTGCCCCCGGAGCACACACAGCTGCTGCAGTGCCCAGCTCCCGGAGCACCTGTGGTTTCCCAATTCCCAGCTCTTGCAGTGGGGCTGGTTTCCCCAGTGCTCCGCTTCCGTGGCTTCGGCTGAACCAGGATGCTTCACACACAGCTGCCCCCGCGTCCGGCTCCTGCTGTGTGGACGGCTTCTCCTGCACAAGCCTCTGCAGCACGCACAGGTGAGCTGCTCCGGCACCTGCATGTCAGCGGCTCCCAGGAGCCAACAGTTTCCCTGCAAACTCCTTCAAGCCCTTGGTTAGCAGACTGCCTCTGGTGAGACAACTCCCCATGGACAGTCTTCTCTGGAACCCTGGAAGGTGGGTCCCAGAAAGTTTTAGTTAGACGCCTGCCGGCAGGTGCACTACTACAGGACTCGGCACTCCAGGCAGCATCGTCATTTCCTCTTTAAGGAGGTCTGCATCTTAGCCTGGGGGCAGGGGGGGTCCCGATCTTAGCCCTGTGGGTGGTGGCTAAGTTCTCTTTACTTCTTCCTGCTGGATCCTCCATTACTCCAATCCTTTGTTGTAATGAATAATTCTTTTTTTTTTTTTTTTTTTTTTTTTTGCGGTACGCGGGCCTCTCACTGTTGTGGCCTCTCCTGCTGCGGAGCACAGGCTCCGGACGCGGAGGCTCAGCGGCCATGGCTCACAGGCCCAGCCGCTCCGCGGCATGTGGGATCTTCCCGGACCGGGACACGAACCCGTGTCCCCTGCATCAGCAGGCGGACTCTTAACCACTGCGCCACCAGGGAAGCCCTGAATAATTCTTTGTATTATGCTATCCGTGTTCAAGTTGCTTGTTTGGGTTCTGTCTCCTGATTAGACCCTGACTGAAACACTCTCTGCCCTCATCTCCTTGCCCTTATTGGGAACCATCCAGTACCCTCAGCCTTCTTTTTGATTCATGCTCTCCAAGTCGGTTCTTGTCTTAAGATATTTTTTTCATTTTCTAGAATGTCCTGAAATGCCACCAAGCTTTCACGTGGTTGGTTCCTCTGAGTCACTTTCCCGAGTTTGCAACCTGCAGTTTTCCAACCCAGGGCCTACACACCTCAGTCACCATCCACCACATGGGCCTGTTTCACTTTCTTCACAGCACTTATCACTGCATGAATTATCTTATTCTTTCTTCCGCCTCCTTCCCTAATTAAATGCAAGTTCTGTGACAGCAAAGACTGGGCTTGTATTGTTTACTACTAGAGCCCCAGGGAACAGTTGTCAGGTATGAAAGCACTTGATAGAGAGTTGTATTAAAAAGATGAGAAGGAAGAATAAGAAAGGTTAAAAAAAAAAAAAAAAAAAAAAAAGGAGGAACCTGGTTCGCAGCCATAATGCTCCTGACCTAATGAATTGCTTCCGTTACCCATTCTCCCAGTCACTGCTGCCTCAAATCCTGGAAGCACCACTGTCTGTTACTTCCCACACTCATAGCTTATTTTCTTTACATTTGTCCTTCCTTCTACTCTCTCTTCTCCTGTAGTTTCATCATTCTCCATACATCAGTCCTGTCTCTATGAACTCAGGACTTTATTAGCTCCATCGCCTCTTTACTGGCCTCTCTAATTCCAAGTTCCTTCTTTTTTCAATCTATTCTGAATAGCGTTGACAACCAGTTTTTCTAAAACACTGCTTTTCATTGAGCCCTTCCCCTCTTCTTTACAGACCAGTCGTTACTTGTTTGATCCAGCCTAAACGTATTTGTCTCCCTTGTAAGGCCCCCCTATGCTGGCTCTGTGCTGCCTGACAAGCTACCCTGCCCATCAAGGCACAGCAACCCTTCTGCCTGTTCACACTGGTTCTCCCTGGCCCCATGAATGAGCCAGGCCACCCCCGTCCCAGAGCCCACTCACAGGGGCTCTCCCCACTGAGATTCTGGAAGGGGGCAGCTCAAACTCTCCGCGCTACATGGGCAACCATGGGACCAGTTGATAATCTCCTTCTCTCACCTCCTCTACTCCAGAAAACATCTGAAACTTTTTAATATAAATCTATGTTGTCGTTTCCTCCTCTTATCAAAAGAAATGCGTAAGCTCCTTAGTTCTCTGAGGCTTCAGGTAAGGAAGGTATTGGACAAGTAGTGGGGAATGATGAATGATGAACAACTGATAGCCTCCTGGTTGAAGATCGATGTGAGTTCTCGGACCTGGAGAACCTGCCTTGGGGTAGTCTAAGATCCTGTTCCCCTAGCAGGCTCTAAGAGACTCATCTGACCCAAATCACAGTCTTTCTCATTATTCATATATTAAATCTAACATGACACACTTTGCATGTACCACGTATAAAAATTTTTCTTTGGAAAAAAAACAGAAGTGAGAATTTTTCACAAAGGTTTTTGTTCTGTTTAAAGGTCCTCCTCCTGTCGATTTTCATCCTGTGTATGTTTTGTATTTTCCTTCTTTTGGAAGTGTTAAGAAAAAATACTTTCTCTGGGAAGAGCTACATCTTTCCGCACACTTCCACCCCTGGAAACAAGGACCCGAGGAAACAACACAGGTGCCTGTTAGGTAATGGTGTCAGTCCCATCAGTTCAATAATTCAAGGCTCTTGAGCAAAGAGAAATTAATTTTTAAATTTGCCATATAGGGCTTCCCTGGTGGCGCAGTGGTTGAGAGTCCAACTGCCAATGCAGGGGACACGGGTTCGTGCCCCGGTCCGGGAGGATCCCACATGCCGCAGAGTGGCTGGGCCTGTGAGCCACGGCCGCTGAGCCTGCGCATCCGGAGCCTGTGCTCCGCAGCGGGAGAGGCCACGGCGGTGAGAGGCCTGCGTACCACACACAAAAAAATAAATTAATTAAATTAAATAAATAAATTTGCCATATAACAAAAAAAGGGGGAAAACAACAAAATGCCCTTCAATGAAATATGGTTAAGCAAATTGTAATATGTGTACTTATTGAATGTTAATTACTATTAAAACCGTGGTTATAATTGTCATGTAGTAACATAGAAAAATATTTTTGACAAACCACCTGGTTGAAAAAAAAACGGTATTTCCAGAATCAGTATATGCAATTAATTATAACTGTGTGAGTCTTGGGAGATCTTGGGGGTGGTATAAGCTAAATATGAGGAAGAAAATAAAAATGTCAGCACAGAATGGGTCACAAACAGAGCTCTGCAAAGTTGAAATCTAAAGAGGATTCTGGCTCCCAGCTGTTTAGGACTTGACCCCTTTCTGATTAAATGGACTGCTGGGCTTACACTACAATATGTGGGTTCTATTTCCTATTCTCAGGAAGCTTTACATTCACAAGTCATCTTGGCAGGTGTAGAACAGTGTGTGTAGTATTGCACCTTTCGTCTAAGAGAGGATATAAATATATATGGCTATGTCATTAAAAAGCAGTGGAAAGATAAAGCAAAATGGAATTAAAATGGTTTCCTGTAGGAGAAAGTCAGGAAAAGGCTGAAGAGAGGGAAAGACAGCTATACTTTTCTGATTGCACCTTGTTTTGTACATTTAACTTTGAACCATAAAGTTTGTGTTATATATTTGTTTGTGTTGCTAAAAGAAGCAACCACTAAAATAAAAGGCGAAATAATAGAGGTTAGCCTACTGTGCATTGAGCTAACTATGCACTGAGTTGATGGTTGAACTACACCAAAGGGAATTAATTAAAGTGACTTTAAACCTCTGTAATTTAACTGTGCATCCCTGGTGGGATATATCCTAAGAACAAAAAGAACTGCAAAGAAGTCTTAGGTTGTTTTCAGTTATCATATTATTAATAAAAATGTCAGTATTATTATTCTGAAACCATACATAAAATGGATATACCAAATATAATACAATATATACACACACGTGTATATAGTCAGATATACTACATACACGTAATCAAATATATTTCATAATAAAGATAGATAAATATATAGATAGGTATAGAATTCTTTTAATGATATAAGTAATAAAATTTTTCAGCATAAGAGAAAAGAAATACCCATATAAAATCATGTAACCCTAAATTTGAACTGGAAATAACAGTGTGAATCTGTGATATAATTTGTCTGAAAAAATATCCTAGCTCTGTCTACTGAAAAGTTCAAAAATAATGATAATCCAGTAGCTGTGAGCACCCCCAGGGCCCAGTCTGTGGTCTCTAAGTACCATTTCCTACTAAAAATAATAAGAGCTCCTTGGAGAAAATGCTGATTCTAGATCTGGGCCATGAAATGTGCAAGATGAGCCTGAAACATCTCATTCCATCAGAAAACAAGGAAGCATTTAGGTTGATGTTAAAAGATTCAGGGGCCAGTTTGAAAGGGATCTCCGCCAAAGATGGGAAAATTTGAAAAAGAACACTTTCTGCAAAGAATTGAAACAGCAAATATGTTAAAAATCCATTTCTTCATAATGCTACATGCACACACACACACTCTTTTTGTTCACCTTTAGAGGATTCTAGAAAACCAATTATTATTCTGTAACAGGTGCATAAAGAGAAAGAATCAAACATTTCTTTCTTTTGTAAATCATAACTCAGGACAATTAAATAGATGTTGAAGGAAACTTTGTTTTTAAACTTTGAGACATTTACTTACTTTCTCACATCACCAATCATGGCTTATTATGAGTGAAAATGAGTGTCTGTATCTTTCATCTCTTCAGGAAAGCAGCACTACTGAGTGCCTATGACATCCTATGGAGAATTTTAATCTTTGGTCATAGCATTAAGAGCTCCCGGTTTCACAAACCCACAGACCCTCTTTGAAATAACCTGAAGAAGTTTCTTTTCTTATAGAAGAATTTTATGTAAAAAAATGATGACTGTGATGGAATTAGAATATTACTATTTCACAATCCACTAATAATATGTCTAGTCAATGATTACCAATTTAGGTATAAAAAGCTGATGGAAAATCTGATACAAACAGGGCAGAGCTCCTAGTCTTGAACCCAACAACCAATCTCAACACCACAGAAGAGAAAGAACAGATAATATTGGCTTCCGTATGTGGAAAGTAACAACACTATCAATGAAGCACTGTGACAATAAAGTCAAACCTCAGTATAATCAAACCTATAGATCTAACTACCAGTTTATAGGAAATACATGGGAAAAAGAAACATGTTGATGACCACAAGGACACAAGTAGCCAAACTCTGTAGGACAAAAATATTGATTAATTCAACAACAAGAAAGTGAAGTAAAAGGTTTAGGAACCTGTAGGTTAAAGAGCCCTGACACATTTCTTGATGTGAATAAGCCACCTGTCAACATAAAATTATGAGACAATTTGGGAAAATTGGATATCTGATGATATTAAGAAAGTCTTGTTAATGTATTTAGGTGTGATAATGGTATTATGGTTATTTTTTTTAAGTCTTTATCTTTTTGAAGATATGTGTTGACATATTCATGGGTTAAATAAAATGAGATTCACTTCAAAATATTCCTGTTGGGGGCAGGGTGGATGTGGTAGGCTGAATAACGGCTCCCCAAAGATGTCCATGTCCTAATCTTCAGGACCCATGAATGTTACCTTATATGGCAAAGGGGACTTTACAGATATAATTAAGTTAAGGATTTGGGGATGGGGAGATTACCCTGAATTTTCTGCTCAGCCCAATGACGTCATCCAATGGTCCTTGTGAGAGGGAGGGAGAAGGGTCAGAATCAGAGGAAAAGGTGATGCAGAAGCAGAGACTGGAATGATGTCATCTGAAGATGGAGAAAGAGGCCACGAGCCAAGGATTACAGCTGGCCACTAGCAGCTGAAGAAGGTAATGAAGCAGATCCTGCCCTGGAGCCTCCAGAAGGAAGCAGCCCTGCCAACACCTTGACTGTAGCCCAGTGAGACCCACATCAGACTCTGGACTCCAGAACTGGAAGACAGTAGATCTGTGTTGTTTCAAGTTGTTCACGGCTCTCTGTTTCAGCAGTGATAGGAAACTAGTACAGTGGGGAAGTGGAGGGGAGTACAGCTGAAGTCAGTTCAGCCATGTACTGAAAATTGTTGAATTGGTGAGACGTGCACGTGGGGGTTCGTTATAAGTTCTCTAGTTTTGCACGTGTTTGAAAATTTCCACAATAATTTGGATTTTTTAAAATAACGTCTTACTAAGGGAATTTAAATCAAAAAGTTCATTCTTAAGACACAGTTTTCAAGTTTCATACCTCTGTCCCACACCCAACTCCAGAACGTTGTGGCAATGTTAGTCTTGGAGAACGAGGTGCCGAGGGAATTGGAGGCAGACAGATTACACACCCACAGAGTAGTCCCTGGAGCACCTGAGGGAAGGTGCTTGATCTCTGCCAGCCTCAGCCCCCTTATATATTCAGATAATAACAAAGCCTGAAGCTCACTGGGTGGTTGGGAGGCTTCAGTGAAATAATCCATTTAAAGTGTTTCATGGATTACCTGCATACAATATCTCTTAATAATGGTCAGCTACTGATATATATCATCACTGCATGTCATTCCTACAAACATTTGAAGAACGTCTCCAGTCAGTCTCAATCCTAATTATCACAATCCTCTAAAGTGTATCTGTGAGGGCTTCTCTGGTGGCGCAGTGGTTGAGAGTCCACCTGCCGATGCAGGGGACACGGGTTCGTGCCCCGGTCTGGGAAGATCCCACATGCTGCGGAGCAGCTGGGCCCGTGAGCCGTGGCCGCTGGGCCTGCGCGTCCAGAGCCTGTGAGCCTGTGCTCCACAGCGGGAGAGGCCACAGCAGTGAGAGGCCCACGTACCGCAAAAAAAAAAAAATGTATCTGTGAGAAAAGACACATGCAACCCAATATTCATTGCAGCACTATTAACAATAGCCAAGACATGGAAGCAACCTAAATGTCCATCGACAGATGAACGGATAAAGAAGATGTGGTATACATACACAATGGAATATTACTCAGCCATTAAAAAGAATGAACTAATGCCATTTGCAGCAACATGGATGGACCTAGAGACGATCCTACTAAGCAAAGTAAATCAGAAGGAGAAAGACAAATATCATACGATATCAGTTATATGTGGAATCTAAAATATGACACAAATGAATGTATCTACGAAACAGAAACAGACTCACAGACATTGAGAACAGACTTGTGGTTGCCAAGGGGGAGGGGAGGCTGGGGGAGGGAAGGATGGGGAGCTTGGGATTAGCAGATGCAAACTATTATATATAAGATGGATAAACAACTAGGTCCTACTGTAGAGCACAGGGAACTATATTCAATATTCTGTGATAAACCATAATGGAAAAGAATATGAAAAAAGAATATATATATATATATATATATATGTATAACTGAGTCCCTTTGCTGTACAGCAGAAATTAACACAACATTGTAAATCACCTGTACTTCAACGAAATTTAAAAAACAAAAAAGCAGCACCCCTAAAAGGCCCTGTTGGGTGATGAATGAGAGCTACAAAGTTATCTTTTGAGGCTTAGCATAGAATGCAATCACAGAAAATTCTTCCAGCTCAAGAAATGGCACCTTTACAGTAGTAGCCACAGAAGGAAAAAACTGCTTTCCTCCCTGAGGTGTTTGTGACCAGGGATTTAGAACCCACCCTGGGGTGAGCTCCATGATAGAAGGGGACACAGCACAGCACAGAGAGTGTCTGTGGCTCATTGCTTGCTGCTTTGCAGCTAATGTTTGCACAGCTGTTGTATGACTCAGGGTGGCTGGGAGGGAGGGATGCGGGGTCGGGGAGTGAGGAGGAGAAAAGGAGCAAAAATGAGTCACAGACAATGTTGTGTGTAATATTTCGTCGAACCTACGTTTGCCAAGGCTGCTGCAGACCTGTCACCTCACTTTACGTGAGCTAAGAGCACTCAGCAGAGTCTTAAAAATGACTGCACACTGAAAGTGAGCACTGGAGAAATTCCAGGAGGAGCTCTACTTCTATTAATCAAGTGTCTGAAGCTAACAGGTTCATCCATGTTAGCAAATTAAACTATCACACAATCTTGACAATGCTTCCTTGAATCATTAAACGTCTTCTCATTTTAATTAATGACAAATTGGATATCTACCTACTGGGGTTTCCATTGATACAGCAGTTAATTTTTCTTTAAGATTTCTCAACTCCCTGCCAAAATGCATCAAAAACACTCAAGCTATATGGTTTCTCTTGAGCCTGTAAAAATCATCTTAGTTTGGACATTCCGTATTGATTCGTCATAATCGCCTTTTTAAGAATGTGACAGGCCCCTTGAAACAGGCACACCGTGAAGCACACTGGCATATCTGGGGGACAAGTGCACATGGGCCCCCAGAGCACAGTGGACAGAACGTCCACTCGACGGCCTCCCCAAGTTCAGGTTTACATAGTAATTGAAATGGAATGGCTTTCCACCACCTAAACCAAACGGAGTAAAGAAAGAGGAATCACTGGGCATCTTGCCAAGCCTCAGGCCTCCTTAAATATTGGTTGATTTCTTAATTGATGTCAGTGGGCAGAATGATCATATCATTGCTTTAAAACACACACTTTGGGATGAACTGGACAAACCACAGGGGAGTCTGTTAGCAGAGCCTAATGTTTTTTTTATTTTTTATTATTTTTATTTTTTTTTGCTTTATAACAAATTTAATCAGTTATACATATACATATGTTCCCATATCCCCTCCCTTTTGCGTCTCCCTCCCACCCTCCCTATCCCACCCCTCCAGGCGGTCACAAAGCACCGAGCTGATCTCCCTGTGCTCTGCGGCTGCTTCCCACTAGCTATCTACCTTACGTTTGGTAGTGTATATATGTCCATGCCGCTCTTTCACTTTGTCACAGCTTACCCTTCCCCCTCCCCATATCCTCAAGTCCATTCTCTAGTAGGTCTGTGTCTTTATTCCTGTCTTACCCCTATGTTCTTCATGACATTTTTTTCTTAAATTCCATATATATGTGTCAGCATACAGTATTTGTCTTTCTCTTTCTGACTTACTTCACTCTGTATGACAGACTCTAGGTCCATTCCCCTCATTACAAATAGCTCAATTTCGTTTCTTTTTATGGCTGAGTAATATTCCATTGTATATATGTGCCGCCTCTTCTTTACCCATTCATCCGATGATGGACACTTAGGTTGTTTCCATCTCCGGGCTATTGTAAATAGGGCTGCTATGAACATTTTGGTACATGTCTCTTTTTGAATTATGGTTTTCTCAGGGTATATGCCCAGTAGTGGGATTGCTGGGTCATATGGTAGTTCTATTTGTAGTTTTTTAAGGAACCTCCATACTGTTCTCCATAGTGGCTGTACCAATTCACATTCCCACCAGCAGTGCAAGAGTGTTCCCTTTTCTCCACACCCTCTCCAGCATTTATTGTTTCTAGATTTTTTGATGATGGCCATTCTGACTGGTGTGAGATGACATCTCATTGTAGTTTTGATTTGCATTTCTCTAATGAGTAAACATGTTGAGCATCCTTTCATGTGTTTGTTGGCAGTCTGTGTATCTTCAGTGGAGAAATGTCTATTTAGGTCTTCTGCCCATTTTTGGATTGGGTTGTTTGGTTTTTTGTTATTGAGCTGCATGAGCTGCTTATAAATTTTGGAGATTAATCCTTTGTCAGTTGCTTCATTTGCAAATATTTTCTCCCATTCTGAGGGTTGTCTTTTGGTCTTGTTTATGGTTTCCTTTGCTGTGCAAAAGCTTTTAAGTTTCATTAGGTCCCATTTATTTATTTTTGTCTTTATTTCCATTTCTCTAGGAGGTGGGTCAAAAAGGATCTTGCTGTGATTTATGTCATAGAGTGTTCTGCCTATGTTTTCCTCTAAGAGTTTGATAGTGTCTGGCCTTACATTTAGGTCTTTAATCCATTTTGAGCTTATTTTTGTGTATGGTGTTAGGGTGTGATCTAATCTCATACTTTTACATGTCCCTATCCAGTTTTCCCAGCACCACTTATTGAAGAGACTGTCCTTTCTCCACTGTACATTCCTGCCTCCTTTATCAAAGATAAGGTGACCATATGTCCATGGGTTTATCTCTGGGCTTTCTATCCTGTTCCATTGATCTATCTTTCTGTTTTTGTGCCAGTACCATACTGTCTTGATTACTGTAGCTTTGTAGTATAGTCTAAAGTCAGGGAGCCTGATTCCTCCAGCTCCATTTTTCGTTCTCAAGATTGCTTTGGCTATTCGGGGTCTTTTGTGTTTCCATACAAATTGTGAAATTTTTTGTTCTACTTCTGTGAAAAATGCCAGTGGTAGTTTGATAGGGATTGCATTGAATCTGTAGATTGCTTTGGGTAGTAGAGTCATTTTCACAATGTTGATTCTTCCAATCCAAGAACATGGCACATCTCTCCATCTATTTGTATCATCTTTAACTTCTTTCATCAGTGTCTTATAATTTTCTGCATACAGGTCTTTTGTCTCCTTAGATAGGTTTAGTCCTAGATATTTTATTCTTTTTGTTGCAATGGTAAATGGGAGTGTTTTCTTGATTTCACTTTCAGATTTTTCATCATTAGTATATAGGAATGCCAGAGATTTCGGTGCATTAATTTTGTATCCTGCAACTTTACCAAATTCATTGATTAGCTCTAGTAGTTTTCTGGTAGCATCTTTAGGATTCTCTATGTATAGTATCATGTCATCTGCAAACAGTGACAGCTTTACTTCTTCTTTTCCGATTTGGATTCCTTTTATTTCCTTTTCTTCTCTGATTTCTGTGGCTAAAACTTCCAAAACTATGTTGAATAAGAGTGGTGAGAGTGGGCAACCTTGTCTTGTTCCTGATCTTAGTGGAAATGGTTTCAGTTTTTCACCATTGAGGACGATGCTGGCTGTGGGTTTGTCATGTATGGCCTTTATTATGTTGAGGAAAGTTCCCTCTATGCCTACTTTCTGGAGGGTTTTTATCATAAATGGGTGTTGAATTTTGTCGAAAGCTTTCTCTGCATCTATTGAGATGATCATATGGTTTTTCTCCTTCAATTTGTTAATATGGTGTATCACGTTGATTGATTTGCGTATATTGAAGAATCCTTGCATTCCTGGAATAAACCCCACTTGATCATGGTGTATGATCCTTTTAATGTGCTGTTGGATTCTGTTTGCTAGTATTTTGTTGAGGATTTTTGCATCTATGTTCATCAGTGATATTGGCCTGTAGTTTTCTTTCTTTGTGACATCCTTGTCTGGTTTTGGTATCAAGGTGATGGTGGCCTCGTAGAATGAGTTTGGGAGTGTTCCTCCCTCTGCTATATTTTGGAAGAGTTTGAGAAGGATAGGTGTTAGCTCTTCTCTAAATGCTTGATAGAATTCGCCCGTGAAGCCATCTGGTCCTGGGCTTTTGTTTGTTGGAAGATTTTTAATCACAGTTTCAATTTCAGTGCTTGTGATTGGTCTGTTCATATTTTCTATTTCTTCCTGATTCAGTCTTGGCAGGTTGTGCATTTCTAAAAATTTGTCCATTTCTTCCAGGTTGTCCATTTTATTGGCATATAGTTGCTTATAGTAATCTCTCATGATCTTTTGTATTTCTGCAGTGTCAGTTGTTACTTCTCCTTTTTCATTTCTAATTCTATTGATTTGAGTCTTCTCCCTTTTTTTCTTGATGAGTCTGGCTAATGGTTTATCAATTTTGTTTATCTTCTCAAAGAACCAGCTTTTAGTTTTATTGATCTTTGCTATCGTTTCCTTCATTTCTTTTTCATTTATTTCTGATCTGATTTTTATGATTTCTTTCCTTCTGCTAACTTTGGGATGTTTTTGTTCTTCTTTCTCTAATTGCTTTAGGTGCAAGGTTAGGTTGTTTATTCGAGATGTTTCCTGTTTCTTAAGGTGGGATTGTATTGCTATAAACTTCCCTCTTAGAACTGCTTTTGCTGCATCCCATAGGTTTTGGGTCGTCGTGTCTCCATTGTCATTTGTTTCTAGGTATTTTTTAATTTCCTCTTTGATTTCTAAAGTGATCACTTCGTTATTAAGTAGTGTATTGTTTAGCCTCCATGTGTTTGTATTTTTTTCCTGTAATTGATATCTAGTCTCATAGCATTGTGGTCGGAAAAGATACTTGATACAATTTCAATTTTCTTAAATTTACCAAGGCTTGATTTGTGACCCAAGATATGATCCTGGAGAATGTTCCATGAGCACTTGAGAAAAATGTGTATTCTGTTGTTTTTGGATGGAATGTCCTATAAATATCAATTAAGTCCATCTTGTTTAATGTATCATTTACAGCTTATGTTTCCTTATTGATTTTCATTTTGGATGATCTGTCCATTGGTGAAAGTGGGGTGTTAAAGTCCCCTACTATGATTGTGTTACTGTCGATTTCTCCTTTTATGGCTGTTAGTATTTGCCTTATGTATTGAGGTGCTCCTATGTTGGGTGCATAAATATTTACAATTGTTATATCTTCTTCTTGGATCGATCCCTTGATCATTATGTAGTGTCCTTCTTTGTCTCTTCTAGTAGTCTTTATTTTAAAGTCTATTTTGTCTGATATGAGAATTGCTACTCCAGCTTTCTTTTGGTTTCCATTTGCATGGAATATCTTTTTCCATCCCCTTACTTTCAGTCTGTATGTGTCTCTAGGTCTGAAGTGGGTCTCTTGTAGACAGCATATATATGGGTCTTGTCTTTGTATCCATTCAGCCAATCTGTGTCTTTTGGTGGGAGCATTTAGTCCATTTACATTTAAGGTAATTATCGATATGTATGTTCCTATTCCCATTTTCTTAATTGTTTTAGGTTTGTTATTGTAGGTCTTTTCCTTCTGTTGTGTTTCTTGCCTAGAGACGTTCCTTTAGCATTTGTTGTAAAGCTGGTTTGGTGGTGCTGAACTCTCTCAGCTTTTGCTTGTCTGTAAACGTTTTAATTTCTCCATCAAATCTGAATGAGATCCTTGCTGGGTAGAGTAATCTTGGTTGCAGGTTTTTCTCCTTCATCACTTTAATTATGTCCTGCCACTCCCTTCTGGCTTGTAGAGTTTCTGCTGAGAGATTAGCTGTTATCCTGATGGGGATTCCCTCATGTGTTATTTGTTGTTTTTGCCTTGCTGCTTTTAATATGATTTCTTTGTGTTTAATTTTTGACAGTTTGATTAATATGTGTCTTGGCGTATTTCTCCTTGGATTTATTCTGTATGGGACTCTCTGTGCCTCCTGGACTTGATTAACTATTTCCTTTCCCATATTAGGGAAGTTTTCAACTATAATCTCTTCAAATATTTTCTCAGTCCCTTTCTTTTTCTCTTCTTCTTCTGGAACCCCTATAATTCGAATGTTGGTGCGTTTAATGTTGTCCCAGAGGTCTCTGAGACTGTCCTCTGTTCTTTTCATTCTTTTTTCTTTATTTTGCTCTGCAGCAGTTATTTCCACTATTTTATCTTCCACCTCACTTATCCGTTCTTCTGCCTCAGTTATTCTGCTATTGATCCCATCTAGAGTATTTTTTATTTCATTTATTGTGTTTTTAATCAATGCTTGATTCATCTTTAGTTCTTCTAGGTCCTTGTTAACTGTTTCTTGCATTTTGTCTATTCTGTTTCCAAGATTTTGGATCTTGGAAATAGAATCTTGGATCATCTTTACCATCATTATTCTGAATTCTTTTTCAGGTAGACTGCCTATTACCTCTTCATTTGTTAGGTCTGGTGGGTTTTTATCTTGCTCCTTCTCCTGCTGTGTGTTTTTCTGTCTCCTCATTTTGCTTATGTTACTGTGTTTGGGGTCTCCTTTTTGCAGGCTGCAGGTTCGTAGTTCCCGTTGTTTTTAGTGTCTGTCCCCAGTGGCTAAGGTTGGTTTAGTGGGTTGTGTACACTTCCTGGTGGAGGGGACTAGTGCCTGTGTTCTGGTGGATGAGGCTGGATCTTGTCTTTCTGGTGGGCAGGTCCACGTCTGGTGGTGTGTTTTGGGGTGTCTGCGGACTTTTTATGATTTTAGGCCACCTCTCTGCTAATGGGTGGCGTTGTGTTCCTGTCTTGCTAGCTGTTTGGCATAGGGTGTCCAGCACTGTAGCTTGCTGGTCGTTGAGTGAAGCTGAGTGCTGGTGTTGAGATGGAGATCTCTGGAAGATTTTCGCCGTTTGATATTATGTGGAGCTGGGAGGTCTCTTGTGGACCAGTGTCCTGAAGTTGGCTCTCCCACCTCAGAGGCACAGCACTGACTCCTGGCTCCTCAATTTGGGATGATTTGTTGTCTATTCATGTATTCCACAGATGCAGGGTACATCAAGTTGATTGTGGAGCTTTAATCCGCTGCTTCTGAGGCTGCTGGGAGAGGTTTCCCTTTCTCTTCTTTGTTCTCACAGCTCCTGGGTCTCAGCTTTGCATTTGGCCCCGCCTCTGCGTCTATTCTTCGCTCAGACAGGACAGGGTTAAAGGAGCAGCCTCTTCAGGGACTCTGGCTCACTCAGGCTGGGCGGGAGGGAGGGGCACGGAGTGCGGGGCGAGCCTGCAGCGGCAGAGGTCGGCGTGACGTTGCACCAGCCCGAGGCGCGCCGTGCGTTCTCCCAGGGAAGCCGCCCCTGGATCCCGGGACCCCGGCAGTGGCGGGCTGCACAGGCTCCCGGAAGGGCGGTGTGGACAGTGACCTGCGCTCGCACACAGGCTTCTTGTCGGCGGCAGCAGTAGCCCCAGCGTCCCACGCCCGTCACTGGGCTCCGCGCTTTCAGTCGCGACTCGCGCCCGTGTGTGGAGCCCCTTTAAGCAGCGCTCTTAATCCCCTCTCCTCGCGCACCAGGAAACCAAGAGGGAAGAAAAAGTCTCTTGCCTCTTCGGCAGCTCCAGAGTTTTCCCGGACTCCCTCCCGGCTAGCTGTGGCACATTAGCCCCCTTCAGGCTGAGTTCTCGCCGCCAGCTCCAGTCCTCTCCCTGCGCTCTGACCGAAGCCCGAGCCTCAGCTTCCAGCGCTGCCCGCGGGGATCTCTCCGCTTTGCCCTACCCAGGTATGTGGGGAGTTTCTTGCCTTTTGGGAGGTTTGGGGTCTTCTGCCAGCGTTCAGTAGGTGTTCTGTAGGGGTTGTTCCACGTGTAGCTGTATTTCTGGTGTATCCGTGGGGAGGAAGGTGATCTCCGCGTCTTACTCTTCCGCCATCTTACCCGGAAGTCTCCGAGCCTGTTTTAACAGTCAATCTCCTATTTGCTATTAGACAAAATCACGGCCATCTTTTTTATTTTTCAGGCCGTCTTTTCAGAACAGCCCCACGTCCGATGAAGGGTTGAAATATCAGTGACAGAAAATGATGCCAGATGACCAAGACCTTTGGTCCACACTTTTAGTTCTGATGCTGCAGTCAAAAATCTGTCTTCTCACATACAGATGGCCAACAGGCACATAAAGAGATGCTCAGTATCACAAATTACTGGAGAAATGCAAATCAAAACTGCAATGAGGTGTCACCTGATACTGGTCAGAAAGTCTACATATAATAAATGCTGGAGAGGGTGTGAAGAAAAGGGAGCCCTCCTACACTGTTGGTGGGAATGTAAATTGGTACAGTCACTATGGAGAACAGTATGGAGGTTCCTTACTAGAGTTACCATATGACCCAGCAAAACAGAGTTACCATATGACCCAGCAATCCCACTCCTGGGCATATATCTGGACAAAATTATAATTCAAAAAGGTACCTACACCCCTATGTTCATAGCAGCACTATTTACAATAGCCAAGACATGGAAGCAACCTAAATGTCCTTCGACAGATGAATGGATAAAAAAGATGTGGTACGGATATGCGATGGAATTCTACTCAGCCATAAAAAAGAATGAAATCATGCTATTTGCAGCAACATGGATGGACCTAGAGATGATCATATTAAGTGAAGTAAGTCAGACAGAGAAAGAAAAATATCATATGATATCACTTATATGTGGAATCTAAAAAAAAAGGACACAGGGCTCCCCTGGTGGCGCAGTGGTTGGGAGTCCGCCTGCCGATGCAGGGGACATGGGTTCGTGCCCCAGTCTGGGAAGATCCCACATGCCGCGGAGCGGCTGGGCCCATGAGCCATGGCCGCTGTGCCTGCGCGTCTGGAGCCTGTGCTCTGCAACGGGAGAGGCCCGCATACCGCAAAAAAATAAATAAATAATAATTTTTAAAAAAGGATACAAATGAACTTATTTACAAAACAGAAATAGACTAACAGACATAGAAAACAAACATATAGTTACCAAAGGGGAAAGTGGGAGAGGGATAAATCAGGAATTTGGGATTAACAGATACACGTTACTATATATAAAATAGATAACCAACAAGGACCTACTGTATAGCACAGGGAACTATAGTCAATATCTTGTAATAATCTATAATGGAAAAGAATCTGAAAATGAATATATATATATTAATATATATAGCCATATATATATATATAACTGAATCAATTTGCTATACACCTGAAATTAACACATTGTAAATCAACTGTTTCAATTTTAAAATAAATAAATAAATACTTTAAATTTACATTTTTTCTAAAAAGTCTGTCTTCTCCTGTGCCAACCACGAGGCTCATGCTACCTGAATTCTTCCCATCACACGTCGGGAAGAAGACCTCTCCCCTCTCTGAAGCCCCTCACCAGACAAACCCAAAGGGTTTCTGACTAATCCTTCCTCTTCTTTCCTTCTGCCACCCTCTTCTCTAGAGCAACATTTTTACTCTCTCAAAGGAAAATATCAGAGGGAGAGAAGCAAATATATTGGAGTTACTTTCTCCCCAAAATGCTCTCTCTCTCTGAGCTCCACTGACGGTCAAGATGAAGGGCTTTGAAGCTCCGTGAATCACAGAAGAGATGATAAATTCCTCCCAGCACCTAAGCTCTGGAGCCTGGAGCCCAGAACTTTCTTGGTCTCAAACACCCCCAAACCAGTCAGGTTGCTTCTAAAGACAGAAGAGTGTTGGAAGGATCCTAGCCCTTTGGTCACAGAAACCGTGGGAGGCTCTAACCCTCAGCCATTAACAAGACCTCAATTTCCTCACCTCTCTCCCTTTCCAGCCTCTGCAGGAGGTGCCAACAGCTGGCCAAAGGGCAGGCAGAGGAAAAAGCTAAGAGTTTAAATAATCAACCAGGTTTCGCAGCCCTTCAGTGGAGGCTATAAGCTCCAAGCAAACATCTCTTCTCTCTCCATACTTTCACCAGGAGGATAAGAGATTCTCTTCTGGTTTTATAAAATAAGGATTTTTTGAAATGTAGATATTTTGATTTCATAATTTTCATGGTGCCATAGCTGCTACTAAGGTAATAATAGCTAGCATTTATTAAGTTATTTTTGTATATGGGAAACATTCTTTATCTTTGCTGTATTATTGGTCTATTTTAATTGGCCACACATGGATCCAAACAATTTGATTCCAGAGCCTGCACTTTATCTAAATGTCTCAGGTTCTCCACATTCATCAGGAAAGAGATTATTTGTTTGTTTGAGGGTTTTTTTTAATGGTAAAAACTTAGGAGGAGGGAGACCCTTCATCTTAATTCCCCTGTCTGGGCCCCGCTGCCCAGCATCCCTAGAAAGGAAGAGTGGACTCCATGCCCTCTTTGTGGACTGGACATAAAGGCCAGGTGGGATTCAGCAGGCGACGGCTTCTTTTCTTGCCCTGAAGGAAAGACTTGCCTAGTTGGGGCAGCTGCAGGGGTTCTAGAGGCAAGAGCTCGACTCCCTCTTTCTGAAAAACTACATGTAGGCTTCTCGAAATGGACTGAAGTGTTCCAGAAACTATACTCATCATTAAATGAACATTTCAGGGGAAGAAGTTATTTCTGAGTAAAAATTCATTACTAGAGTTCTTAGAGAATGGAAAGTATTGTAGTGAACTGTAGCGCAAATGCAGACCTCCAAAGTTTATTATAAATTCTACCATTCACATAAACTTTTTCAAACATCACTTAGTTTTATATACATATCAGTCATACTTAATGTCTAGAATAGTAAACGGCTGTGGTGTTGACTCTAATCCCCATACAAATGTTACCAATATTTTCCCTACCCTTGTTTTTCCTTCTTTTTTTCCTACTTTTTAAATTCATGCCATCTTCTTGTATTTTATGTATTATTTTTCTGTAAGTATGTATTTTTATATGTTTAACCATTATTATTTTAAGTATACTGAAGGATTTTCTATTATAAGATGAAATAAGATTAAAAATTAAATGTGAACAATCAATGGTTACATATTAAATTAATGATTATGTAGACCTTTGTAGAATTAACTGCTTTAAGATTTCTTATCAGTTTGAATTTCAAAATAGTATGGTATTTTAGATCCTTTTTTCCCCTGGAAAATTAGACCGTATAGCCAAGTTGCTTCAATATTCAAAAGTGGACAAACCTAACAACGAATATTTTCACAAAGGCTTTCGTGTATATGATGTGTAGGATCAATCTATCCAGTTTTAGAAGGAAATAGGGGCTTGCTACAAAAGATCAGCAATGGGTGAAGTCACAGTATCTCCTGGGTGGAAGGACTGAGCCCTGAGTGGGCAATTGAGGTGAGAAGGCAGAACAGGGACATAAAAGTAAAATTCATGTCCCAGGACAGTGCGATCAAAGGGCAGGCGAGAAGTAGACGGGAGACAGGACAGGAGCCAGGGGACAGAGAAGTCCCTGTGGGCTACACCTCCTCAAGAGAGTCTGAAAGGACAGACAGGCGTCAACCCAGGAGAGAGACGGCTTATCGGGAGGGGATGAAAAGGGGTGATGTACTTCCAGCCTCTGCATCCTAAACGTCTCCTTCTGCTAATGAGAGAGACAGAGACAGAGAGAGATAGAGAGACAGAGAGAGATAGAGAGACAGAGAGAGACAGAAAGATAGAGAGACAGACAGAGATAGAGACAGAAAGACAGAGAGACAGAGATAGAAAGACAGAGATAGAGACAGAGAGAGTGACAGAGACAGACAGAGAGAGATAGAGAGACAGAGAGAAAGAAAGAGAGAGATAGACAGACAGAGATAGAGACAGAAAGACAGACAGACAGAGATAGACAGAAAGACAGAGATAGAGAGAGAGAGAGTGACAGAGACAGACAGAGAGAGATAGAGAGACAGAGGACACAGAGAGATAGAGAGACAGGGAGAGAGACAGAGAGCTCGCACAGATAGCTCCCAGCTGAGAACAGAGGTGAACACAGGAGGGTCACGCCAAACAGAGGAGGGAAAAGAAATAGCCTGGAGATGGAAACAACCTAAGTGTCCATCAGCCGATGAAGGGATAAAGAAGATGTGGCACATATATACAGTGGAATATTACTCAGCCATAAAAAGGAACAAAATTGAGTCATTTGTAGTGAGGTGGATGGACCTAGAGTCTGTCATACAGAGTGAAGTAAGTCAGAAAGAGAAAGACAAATACCATATGCTAACACATATATATGGAATCTAAAAAAAAAGGAAAAAAAAGTGGTCATGAAGAACCTAGGGGCAGGATGGGAATAAAGATGCAGACCTACTGGAGAATGGACTTGAGGACATGGGGAGGGGGAAGGGTAAGCTGGGACAAAGTGAGAGTGGCGTGGACATATATACACTACCAAACGTAAAATAGAAAGCTAGTGGGAAGCAGCCGCATAGCACAGGGAGAACAGCTCGGTGCTTTGTGACCGCCTGGAGGGGTGGGATAGGGAGGGTGGGAGGGAGGGAGACGCAAGAGGGAAGGGATATGGGAACAGATGTATATGTATAACTGATTCACTTTGTTATACAGCAGAAACTAATACACCATTGTGAAGCAATTAGACTCCAATAAAGTTGTAAAAAAAAAAAGAATAAAAAGAGAAAGAAGCTGAGAATCTGCCTTTCTGAGACGCAGAGGAAGAAAAAACGGGGCTGAGGCTGTGAAGACGGGGTGAGTGAGGCCCTGGGCTCCCAGAGAGGCAGAGGGGTCTGGGGAGGTACTAACGTGTCTGACTCGTGCCTCCTAAGAGGGGAGAAGGGACGCCTGGGTCAGCAGCAAAACAATACAATAAAAGTGCGAAAAACAGAAGCAGGTGTCCGCCCGTGCCTGGTTGCTTATCCCCTGGCTGCCATTTCTTATAGTCACTTCCCCCAGCAGCTTTTGAAATAAGGTCAATGTGGGTTGAAAATGGATTGTTCCAGGTGCACCGAAACGTCGAAATTGCCTTGCATAACTCGGAATAAAGAACATTCTATATGGGATCCCAAAGAATTCTAGTCATTGTTCAATTCCTGTTGGGAAGCTGGTGAGCAGCCTCCAGCCCGCCGGGAAGCACAGCTCAGTCAAGGTTGGAATGTACCCCTGGGAGAAGCAGCCTCCCGGGCTTTCAGCTATTATGCTTTTAAGGGCCACACACCTGAACAAGGCTCGTGAATTCTGGCCTGAAGTTACCAATAGCTCCACACTGTAAATTCCCTCTCCCCCGTGCCTTTTGTAACTCTGCCTGTTCCCTCTTCATGTCTCTGCCTCTTTCATCTTCTTTGTGTATGAGGGCCAACTCTTCTGTTAGACAATTAACTCCTTTTTTTCCTTTGTGGACGTGAAGACAAAGACGGCTGCGGCATAGGCTGGTCATACGCTGAATGTGACATCTGATTCAGTAATCGGAAAATAAGCGAGTGTTAATGTCAGCACTGTCTCATCAGTGAGAAAATTACAACCGTGCACTCTGATTTCTGTTTCACAAATTGTATGCATGTACTACTGTACACATGTACAACAGGTTCAAGGACAAACCTTAAATGAGAGAAATGAAAAGTAAAACAGAAATTCTAAAATGTTCTTCCCGCATCCTAGTGGACCATCTCGTAGGCAGCTGCCTTGGAAACAAGTGTTCCAGGGATCCCACCTTCAGCCCTAATTCCCATCTTCCTGAGATCGTGGGCAGTTGGTTATCAACACTTGCTTTTAGCCGTGACTGACCGGCTCCAGGAGCCTTGGGTGAGGGGACAGACCTTGACCTCTGAGGCACAGTGTGGGCAGCACTGCTCCCACTCTAGACGGCATGTCCTCTGGGCAGAGAAACGGTGCCTTAGTCTCTTGATGTTGTCCATACGGTACACTGTGCCGACTTAGAGAGAAGGTCAGGACAGCATTGCCCAACAAGTACTCTCAACTCCAGGAAGCTCTGTACCTCTCAGGCCTCGCTGGCTTCTGGGCTGAAGGCAAAGCCGTCCAGACAGACCAGCTGGGAAGGTGATGGTGCCCAAGCAGCAGCCACCACAGTTCTCCCTCCCTGCTCACACCCCTCTGGACACTGAGCAGTGAGTTCCCTGAGCTACCATTTCCTGGCAGGCTGTCCATATCGAAACTGCAAGATAATGAGAAACTAAACATTAATTAAAAAAAAGAAGAACAAAATCACCTTTAGAAAAATATATGTCTCTAAGTAAATTTCAGGTAAGACCAATGAGTTTTTAATAGTTCCCTCTAAAGCTAAGAAGACCTCTGAGAAAGTCTCTAACTATTTCTATAGTCAAAACAGACTTTAGGGCTTCCCTGGTGGCGCAGTGGTTGAGAGTCCGCCTGCCGATGCAGGGGACACGGGCTCGTGCCCCGGTCCGGGAGGATCCCACATGCCGCGGAGCGGCTGGGCCCGTGAGCCATGGCCGCTGAGCCTGCGCGTCCGGAGCCTGTGCTCCGCAACGGGAGAGCCCACAACAGTGAGAGGCCCGCGTACCGCAAAAAAAAAAAAAAAAAAAAAAAAACAGACTTTAATGATTTTTCTGTTTTCTTTTCTGATTATGAAAGTATGATGCACATTCAAAAAAAAAAACTCGCTTGAGAAATACAGAAGAGCACAAAGAAACAAAAATCCCCTATAATCCACTAAACTGTGCCTATCGTTTGTGGCAGTTTTTATGTTTAACTTTAGAAAAAATGCTAGAAAAAAAAAAAGAAATTTTCCCATCACTCATGCATATAAGAGACTCTGTGAGTTTAAATGGAGCCTTAGGGTGGAGGGCTTGGTGCCCACGAGCCAGAGATGTGAGCTGGTCATTAGAGAGTAATGAATTTCTCCTGTACAATTGTTAGATACAAGATATAACATAGGATCAGTAAAAAGTGTAACCCATCTACAAGACTTTTGAATATTCCTTTCGCCTCTTTGAGAAAAATGGCTACCAGAGAATACGAATACTTGAGAAAATAAATACCACATCTTCTATATACAATGGAATATTACTCAGCAATAAAAAAGAATGAAATTCTGCCGTTTGCAAAATGTATAGACCTGGGGGGTATTATGCTTAGTGATTTAAGATAGACAGAGAAAGACAAATGCCATATGTTTTCACTGGAATCTAAAAAATAAAACAAATGAACAAATATAACCAAAAAATAATAATAATTGAAAAAACAGAAATTCAAGCAAGGTTCATCTGTAAGGAAAAATAAGCAAGGCCAAAATATCATGCTTAAGTACTACCTCCAGAAACAATAAACGTTGGGGGTAAGAAGAAGTAGAGAAAGCTCTTTAAGAGTAGATTTTTTTTTTCCCTTTTCTATTATATCCCACTAAGATTTGATGTCAAGACAAATGGATTTCTGGAGCATTACATCTTCCTAGGCTGCCTTGACTTCAGAGCAAGTGAGCATCCTCAAGGAGCTCACAGTCCAACAGAAGCAGACAGAAGTCAGTGCAACAGACTGTTGTAAGTGGCTCCTACTGTGAGAACCAAGAAGGAAGCAGGAGGAGGCCAGAGAGGCTTTGTAGAGAAGATACTGTGCTGAGCCGTGAGGTGAGCGTGCACCCAAGAGCTGGGAAGGGGAGGGCTCCCCAAAGGAGCTGCTGGGGGCGTGAATTAAGGAACTGAAAGCACAGGCTAGTCTGGAGCACCGGACACCCAGTGAGGGTGGGGATCACAGGGACAAGGTGGCAGTAGGCTGGAGCCCCTTCATGGGGAGCCGGGGGGCCTGATGAGGACCGTGGGGTTTATGGTGGATGCAGAGGAGCCTAGAAGGATTGTCAGCAGGACGGTAACAAAGTCGTCCTGGCTGCGGGGGAACGGTGCACTGAAACGGTGTGAGCCCAGAAGGAGAGAGGCTGTAAGATGCTTTACTGACTCAAGTCAAAGGTAGCAGCAGTGGGGCTTCCCTGGTGGCGCAGTGGTTGGGAGTCCGCCTGCCGATGCAGGGGACACGGGTTCGTGCCCCGGTCCGGGAAGATCCCACATGCCGCGGAACGGCTGGCCCCGTGAGCCATGGCCGCTGAGCCTGCGCATCTGGAGCCTGTGCTCCGCAACAGGAGAGGCCACAACAGTGAGGGGCCCGCGTACTGCAAAAAAAAAAAAAAAAAAAAAAAGGTAGCAGCAGTGGGAATGGAAAGGAAAGCAGCGAGGGAGTGGGTCTGTGGAATGATCACGACCCTGTAACTGACTGCAGCCACCCTCCTGGCTCTCTGGCTGTAGATAAGGGCAAGGCGGGACATCCCTGAAACAGGTGGGAAAAAAATCCACAAATCCTAACTCCTTTGTAGAAACAAGGAGCAGCAATGTATATGCATCTAACTTATAACCTGGATTATTTTTTCCATCGGTTCATTTCCTTCTTGAGAACAAGGTGTATTTGCCAGAGGTCTGTTGCTTCTCTGCCCCTCACTGATAGAGAGATAATAAGCCAGCTTCTCCCCAGCCTCTAAGTCACTCCCTGATCGTAAGGCTGGATGTAAAGAAGAGAATGTCACCTCCTTCTGATCCATGAACTTCCATTCAATGCCTTGTTGCTGAAGGGGAATTTTCATTTGGGATCAACACATATACACTACTGATAGTATGTATAAAATAGACAACTAATGAAACATACTGTATAGCACAGGGAACTCTACTCAATGCTCTGTGGTGACCTAAATGGGGAGGAAATCTGAAAAAGAGGGGATATATGTATACGTATAGCTGATTCACTTTGCTGTACAGTAGAAACTAACACGACATGGTAAAGCAACTATACTCCAATAAAAATTAATTTTAAAAAGGGGAATTTTCAAAATAAATAGAGTAACTGTGAAATGTTTATTTTTCAATTGCAAGTTTGTGTGTTTATATATGTGGATGTGGATGTATACATGCATAGGTGTATATATGTCTATATTTATTCTCCTGTATAAGAAATAAAGAGTTTATGGGTGTAATTTACAAATGACGATTTTACTATTGATCTATTTACAATTTTATTTGACTGAATAGATACCCTGAGTATATAAAATAACATAATTGAGATACTTTTAAGTACATCAAATATTTGGCAGCCTTAACATTGTTTGATAGCAAATAAAATCATGGTTTTAAAAATCAGGTTTTAAAAAAACCTTTTTAACGTTTTTACGAACATTCAAACTTACAGGGAAATTTCCTTTTTTATATAACTCAGATTATTAAAAGGCAAATCTTTGTTTACTATATACTAGAAGCCCCTATTTAGTATTTGCCCACTTTTTTGTTCTGTACTGTGCAGGAGATCCTTCTGAGCTGCTGATAGCATCAGTTACTTCCTAATTTCTAATTCATTTGACTTTTTTGATAGAGAGGGAGACACTGAACCCACCCCAGTTTGTCTCAGTACTTGAGTCTCCAGGCCTCAACAAAGATATTGCGGTCATTTAGATTTGTCTCCAAAATCATGACTGGCCAGATCCAAATCTCGCTGTGGCACTGATGATCAAGTGTGTCCTCAACAACTTTCTAACGGGAAATAAGCATTTTATTCAGTTCTCAGCAACTCTCCTTCTAAACCCCCGTAAGGCCCAGAGATGCTCCAGACAGTGCAAATAAATAACAAAGATTTTCATTGGCATCTATCACCTTGCTTTCGTCAACATCTTGCAATATTAATTGAGCAGCCACCATGATGCCAACCACCGAGGGCTAAAAACTGGTTTTGTGTTTTAAGATGTTGATCCTCTTGAAAAGAAACATGACTGAGGCAGGATTGCGCCACCATCACGCCTCAGGCCTGCTGGGGAGGGCAGTTCTGTCCCAGGAAGGAGAGCCTCACACTCACCACACTTCCGCCGCCTCCAGGCTGGCCTCCCGCTCCGAGGCAGCAATAACCCCCCTGCACGCACCTCAGGGCACAGCAGTTCCCAGCCTCTGTCTGCCCCTCTGCCCACGACTCAGGGGTTACAGAACCTGCTGCCTTGTCTCCTCTCTATTTGGGTGGTTCCAGCACAGCAGTTCAAACAAATCTGAGCCAGACCTCCTCACAGCTTGAAACAGCAATGGAAAAAGCCCCCAGGAAGTAGGCTGGAGGATGGGCCAGCCACCATCCTGGTCCCCGGAGACTGTTGACGGATCCCAAGTAACGAACGTACGTGAGTCATGCATCCACGTGGCTGGAGAGGTGATGGAAATGAGACCGGGTTGTCTACAGATTGGCTGCACTCATTCAGTCATCTATTCAATCATCCATTCAGCAAATATTGTTTGTCACCTACACTGTTCAGACCTATCAAATCACCGAGGACACATCCTGAACAAGACAGACATAATCTTCCACACCTGACGTGAAGCACTTTGAAAGCAAGAAGAATAATTCAGTGCAAGCACATGACTCAGTCCTGGGGAGTCATGGAAGGCTTCAAAGAGGAGACGTCTAAAACTTGAAGGATGCACGAGGCTTAGACACATGGAGGGCTGGTCGGGGCTGAGCTGGGAGAGGCCCCCAGGGGCACATGCCAAGGGAGAGGTGAAAGCCCGCACATCCATGCACGGGCCAGCGCGCCGTGGGAAAGGACACTGGCCCGTCTCAAGCCGTAGCATCGGACCTACTGAAGATTACTCCAGATCGCTAAATATTGGGTTGCACCGTAAGAGAGTGCCATTTTTCTAGGTTGAAATGGTCTGATATCAGTAGTTTCACATGGTTCAACCTAATACTTCCCAGAACAATAATCCCTTGATCATTTTCCCTTCTAAATGAGTTTCTCTCTAGAAAAAAACCACAGTGGCATTGAGAAACATACGAGAATCAGTAGGACTGGAGTAGGGCAGTGACGGGTGGTGATGGTTCATTCCGAAGGACCCACAGAGGCCACGTGGAAGAACGCATGAGCTGCAGTGGGACATTTAGGCTTTACCCTTCGGATGATGGGGATGCACAACGACCAGATTTGCATTTTAAGATGCTCACTGGAGATCACCTGGAGAATGGAATGGAAAGGGCAACACTGGACACAGAAAAATGTAAAAAGCAGCCCTCACAGTCATTCAGTGAGAGAAGACAGACCTACCCTAGCGTGGTGAACGGAGGTGGGCTGGAGGATGCTTACAGGGGCCTAAGTGGCAGGACCACAGACTGACTCCAAGGGGGAGATGAGGGAAAGGGCAGTGAACCTGAGTCCTGGTTCCACACAGGCACCAGGTGGGAGGGCCTCAACAGGTAGGGGAGGGGTCGTTCCCTGGACTGCATACACAGCCCAGGGACCTGGCTTGGAGGGAAAAGGATGAGCTCTGGGCATGACTGTTCAGCCAGTTCTGACGATCAGGACAGCAAACATCAGAAGCACCAGGAGGTGAAGGGAATGAAGGTTTGCTGACCGCTGACTATGAGGGTGCTTTATATACAGTGGGTAATAAATGGCACACACCTGGAAGGTAGGTACCCACCCTTCTGTTTTACAGGTAAAGAAATTGAAGGTGAATGCTTACCCGAGTTTAGGTAGCTGATAAGTGATAGAGCTGCTATTTAAAGGGGCACTTCTCTACCTATACCCACGTCTCACAGCTCCAACCTGCCACCCACTCACCTAACAGAATGCAGGGCATGTGGGATGCTTACAGCTAAAAAACAGTAAGCAGAGTTAAGATCAAGAGGGATGTGCAGAAACCTGTCCCGGCAGAACACACGGTAGGGGAGGACACCAGACTCAGGGCAGTGTACCTGACCCAGCTGAGTGCCCTACTTTCTAAGGAGGAGAGACATTTCCTTAGAGGATGCCTCTTACCTGCAAGCCCTCTCACCCCATACCTGCTACAGGCCACCTTCGTTGAGGTTCCTCCCCACATCTAGGGCACAGGGGTCAGGGCAATACCAGTCAGTGGTTGGAAGAACTTGCTTTCCAAGCATTAGAATCAACCCTGCAGCACCTCACTTGCCCTGGAGAGCAGAGCTCAGCTAGGCAGCCCCCCTTAACATCTCTTAAGGGGGAAGCAGTATTTTAGCCGATGGCATTACACTGGCAGACAAAGGTTTAAGGCATAGCCTGTTTAAAGAATTATTTAACAATTTCCAAAATAGTAGCAAAACATTTTCCATAGAACTAAATGAGTCCCAGGGAGGAAAGCACATATTACATTTTCCTACTTGTTTCCTTAATTAGGAACAGATCCTGGTGGCTGGGATTTATTTTCATGAGTACACATCCACCAAAACCAGAAACATCTTGACACGATGCAGCATCCCTAATGTCTCTCAAATCTGAATTCCTAACTGGGTTTTTTAAAAAAAAAAGGCACGAGAATTTTTCACACTTGTTTTGATTCAGGATTCAAAACAGAATCTAAGATGTGCATTTTTATATTGTTCTAAAACGTAGATAAGCTGGATCAAAATCCATAACATCCACTTCAGACATTTAAAAGAAGAGAAAGACAGACCAAGGCATGAATTCTGAACTTAACATACCAAGGATGATTCTTCTTCTTCTTAGGAAACATGAAAACAATCTTGTCATCTCCCCGGACACTTTTCAACATCTTAATCTACTTACTTTTTATAAAAAGAGAAAAGCTCTGGGATATATTTGTATGGCACCTGCTTCTTCTGTTACAGGATTCAAAGGACTCCTTTTTTTGTGTTTTTCTTTGTTAATTTATTGCAGAAATGGGCTAGCCTTTTTCTTTGCTTTCACCAAGTTCTGTTATAATAAAGAATCCAGACATGTCACGGAGTCTATAATGAAGAAGTTACCATCCCTACCTGTGCAGTTTATCCTCAAGCATTTCCATGTACTTCATAGTATTCGCCTTCACGCTGGTTCCTGCAAAACAAAAATCCAAAATTGATGCAACTGGAGTCAGAGATTGAACAAAACCCAGAACTGCTCAACGAAAAGCCAAAACCCAAAGGATCACAGTTGAGCCGCTAGTAATGATAACATCCTATGTTTGGAAAACACTCGAATCCATTGGACGGCTTGCCTGGAAGGATGCGTTGGAAGGGGTCTGAGGCCTCCAGGCACTGCCGGAGTCGGAGCCGGGGATCGAGGGCATGATGCCTTTCACTATGTGCTTTCAAAGGCATCTTATCCGGTGTCTGGCGTGGATCCCTTTGTGCCCTGTGCCCCTCACCTTTCCCACCTGGTAGCCAAAGGCTTGGTTGTAGAGTTTGGGAAAGAGTGCGAGCGAGAAGAAGACCCCATCCTGTGGTTTAACCAGAGAACCTCACCAATGGTAGCTGAGGATGACAGACCCTTCCGCTGAAAAACAAACAGGAGCCTGATGCAGCCAGTGAGCTGACATCAACTACTCAGCTCCCAAAGCTGTGAGATCAGCTTCTCCTAGAGGTAAACTCAGTGCCTCATAACCACCAAACACTGAAGGAATAGATGGTCCTTGGGCAAATAGATGACCATCAAATAGATGGTCCAATGGGTCAAAGAGGCACTTTGCTAATGTAGAAGAGGTTTGGTACCTTTGGGGCAAGCTCTGACACCCTCTGTTTCTCCTCCTCTGAGGGGTGAAAGTGCCTTGGTCTCCAGGGGACCCCCGAATGAGATGTGACTTCCAGCCCCAGAAGAGCGGCCGGCAGAGATGCCTCTGGAGGATGGTGGCAGTAACCTATTGATGTCATTCCCTTTCTGTCCTCACCGGTATTACGGCCATTGTGATATTTACCATTCTTTTTATTCCAACCTTCATTCTCAAAGGTAATTTGTGCTGACGGGCTCATGAACACTCAAAAGTTGGGGTACATGGAAAGCATGCTGCCTGACTCTCAGCCCTGAGTGTCCGCCTGGGGGACACTCAGGACCCCACTTTGGTCAACATGTATGTGTGGAGTGAGGGACAGGGGCTGTATTGGAAACTGGAAAAAGTACCTTGAAATTCCTCATCAAGAAACCAAATATTCCCAGGAACTATATACTTCATTGATCCCATTTGGGGAAATACTGCTCTAAGAATAGAAAAGCCAAACTGATGACCTTTCCGATGGGGGAAAACACACCTTATCAATGAATCAGTAAGACTATTATTAAAAGGCTATGATTAAACTGATTATTCTGCTTCAGTTGGAGTCACATGAAGTTATTTAATAAGGCATTGCAATTAATTTTCAAGAATAATTAAGCTACTCTTAATCCATACTCTCAGACCACTCTGTTTTGTTTTCATCAGAACATTTACCACTACCTGTTTTTTTTGTTTGTTTATATGCTTGTTATTGTCTATTTATTCCCACTACAAGGTAAGCTCTGTAAGAATTGGGATGCTGTCTGTCTTACTCAATGCTGTATCTCCAGTACGTTGAATCGCATTTCTTTGTACTAGTTTCTCAGCAAATGTTGACAGAGTACTTGAATAAATCTAGTACTTTTCTCTTTGTTAAAAAAAAAAGAAAAGAAAAGAAACCAAATATTTAGATGGAAATGACAACAAAATTTCTGGTTAATTCGTTGATGATAGTTAAAACAGAGATGCATACAGTGAAAGGAGCTGTTTAAGTTGATCTCTTATTGATTTGTGCTTGCCTAAGCTAGTTAACTTGCCTAAGCAAGTTTAGGTGTGCTAAGTTTTGTTTTGTTTTGTTTTGTTTTTGCGATACGCGGGCCTCTCACTGTCACGGCCCCTCCCGCTGCGGAGCACAGGCTCTGGACGCGCAGGCCCAGCGGCCATGGCTCACGGGCCCAGCCACCCCGCGGCATGTGGGATCCTCCCGGACCGGGGCACAAACCCATGTCCCCTGCATTGGCAGGTGGACTCTCAACCACTGTGCCACCAGGGAAGCCCGGTGTGCTAAGTTTTTTCTCTAAATAAATCAGTTAAGTATGCGTTGTCAGTTCCTACTATGAGTCAGGTCGTGTGCCAGCATGGGGATTTAGAGAACCATGGTGATGCGTTTCTTCAGAGCAGAGATCTCACTGGTTCACCTGGAATAAGTACTGCAAATTCAGAATATCCCAACCAGACATGCTCTGTTTCACATCCTATATGCATTTATGTGGCACACACTGTCCTAAGCCCTGGGTATAAACCAGTGAGCAGAATCAATAAAGATTCCTGCCTATGTAGTGCTTCGTTCTGGAGGGGCAGGTAATAAAGAGGAAATAGAAAGTTCCATAGACTACTAGGGGGGTGATAAGTATTATAAATCAAGAGAAGGGGATCAGAGTGGGGCTGCAGAGTGGGGCTGCAGAGTGGTCAGGGTAGGCTTCGTTGAGAAGGTGACATTGAGTAAAAGCATGGAGACGGCGGGGAGAGCACGTAAGCAGCACGCCGGGAAGGGCAGAGACGCAGAAGGGCCGGCCAGGGCAGGAGTCTGCCTGAGTGTCTCACCAACATGTGGCCAGAGCAGAACGTTCCCTTGGGGAGAAGCGATGAGGGCAGAGAAACAGCTCAGGTCCAATCACGCAGGCCACTGCAGCAGACTCTATTTCCAAACACGGCCACAGTAATATTGCTGGCCCCATACGCTCTTCCAGAACTTGGCCACTGTCCATCAAACAGGGAAACCTATTTCCCTCCCCTTGAATCTGAACAGGCTAGGACTGTTCCCCCAGCTGCGTGTGGCAGGAAGGATGCTGTTTAACTTCTGAGGCTAGGGTCCAGCTCCTGCCTGGCTCCTCCTCCCGGGAACCCAGCTGCCATGCTGTGAGGAAGCCCAAGCCACACAAGAGGCCACACGGAGCTGGTCTGGCTCATGGCCGCCGGGGCAAAGGGCTCAGCCTACAGCCCGCGTTTTTTGTTTTTTTTTTTTGGCCGCAACATTTTATTCAGTTAAGCAGGCTCTCGGAGCAGGAGAGAAACGCCAGCTGCAGGGGGCAGGTCCTGCAGATCCATCCCTGCATCCCCTCAGAGAAGGAGGTGAGGTCCTGGGGACAGCTCCCTCCGTCCATCTGTCCCTCCGTCCAGAGTCCCAGGGAGTGGGTGCCCCTGGGCAGGGAGTAGTTACTGGGAGGTAGGGTAGGAAGAGGGGGGCTGGCTCCCTGCCGCTCCCAGCAGAGTCAACCCTGCCATGGCTGCTGCTGGGCCTCCGCTAGACCCCGGGCGGGGCTGTGGACCCAGAAGCCCCAGCACGCAGCTGGGGACAGGGGGGAGTCAGTGTTGGGAGCACATGCCACCAGGAATTGCTTTTTAAAAAGTATAAAGTGTTTTGGAAAAAAAAAAAGGAAAAAATCTATATAAAAATTTCTTCACATATAAAATCCTGAAGAAGGTGCAAGGTAAGACCCGGTGCTAGGGGCGTGCTCAGATACGCAGAGTGTGTGTGTGTGTGTGTGTGTGTGCAGACGTGTGAGTGACCGAGCTTTCAGATGATTTGGGCCTTTCACTCTGAGGGACCCGGACATCATGGAAGGGAGACAAGCCATCCCTGCTGCTCCCTGTCGAAACCCCTGACTCACAGAATTTGTGCACATAATAAATGGTTGTAAGTCATTAAGTTGGGGGGATAAGTAGTTCTACAGCTATAGTAACTGGAAAGCTATCTCAGGATTTGGGGTGTTCTGAGTGAAATGGGAAAGCACTGCATAAGAATGGCAAGAAATTGGCTCGTGGCTGCTGTGTTGAGACCAGACTGTAGGAGGAGGGGAGGTGATGGGGACTGAGACCAGGGCATCAGCAGGAGGCGGTGATAAGAGGCAGATTTTAGGTATACTTTAAACAATAGAAACAACAGGAGTCCCTGACAGATTGGATTTGCATGTGTGAAAACAAGCCATGTCAAGAATGACTACAAGGTTTTTGCCCTGAGCCACTGAAATAAAAACAGAGTCGCCATCAACTGAGAAGGGAAGATGGCGGTGAAACCCGTTTGGGGAGACAAGCAGGACTTCAATTTTGGATTGAAATTTGCTAAGAAAGTAGAACTCTAAGGTCCGTTCCCCCCCCACACAAAAAAAAGATAAATACGTGAAGTGATGGATGTGTTAATGAACCTGATGAGGGGAAACTCTTTCACCATGTATATCAAACATCACGATCACGTTGTACACTTTATCTCACAATGCTATTTGTCAATTATACCTCAATAAAGCTGGAGAAAATAAAAGCAATCAAAAAACTTTTAAAAAGAGTCCAATTTTGGATACGATAAATTTAGGTTTATTAGACATCCAGCAGGACGGGCAAGTGTAGAGTTGGATATATGAGTCTGGAGAAGGTCCGGACTGCAGATGGACACTCAGAAGACCCTGGCGACTGAAGCAAGGAGACGAGATGTCATCACGCAGGGAGTGAGAGTAACTTAAGAAGCCCTTGGTGATCCCATATAACTATGATTATATTGTGATAGCACCTTTCATGCAAGGGACAAAAATTCATAGCACCTCCCTTGAGGACAAGACAGCCATATTCTCGTGTTTAAAATAATCCAGAGGTACACGCTATGAACGATTTTGTTAAGAAATCGGACACTAAATATTTGAGTCGTCTAAGCACTTGATGCTCCAGTTAGTAAGCTGCTAGACCCACACAGGAACATCTTGTCCACGGGCCCGGAGGCTGCCATCTGCAGAGGATGCTGTGTTGATTGCCTTCGCTGGATCCTGACTCATCTCCCAGGCCTGCCTTGCTCACATATTCCTGGGTTGACTCACAACCTTCCAGAGAGGCCCAAACCATAGACGGGGAGTTTAGGTTTTTAACTTCCTAAGAGATATGCAACTTCCTAAGAGATATGCCCACAGAGACACTGACTGAGAACAGAGTTCATCCTTTCTTCCCTTATCACCAGCCCTTCGCTTCCCTCCTTTCTCCAGCATCTTAGAGCAGGGACCCAGAGAATGGCAGTGGTGGTGAGGCAAGATTCCAAGAACCAAGGATGGTACCGAGGGAAGCTGAGTACTAAAGGGAAAAGGAGACCAGGGGTCACCAGGCATCCTGATGCGGAAAAGGCAGGAACACTTCCCCTCCTCCCCACATGCTAAGAGAATCTGATATCCAGAATTGGGCCAAAATATCAGAATGGAGTTCATATAGTTTTATGAATCCAGTTAAACAAGAACTGATTGATCACTAAACACAGAGAAAACATTTATGGGAGTGCATGGCACAGACACAAATCAATGTTACAGAAATGGAACCTGGGTCCTACTTCATGCAAGACACTATGTAGGCACTATTTAAGTACAATAGAGATACGGCCTCAAGGAGCCCGGAGAGCACTGTAGGGCCAGATGCTAACATTGATTTCTCCTGGGAGTGCATAGCAACATTTTCCATATGTCTTCATCATAAGGGATAATCCAAAAATATCCTTATGAGTCTAATGGAAAAAAAAATTACCAAGCCACCCAGCAATAAATATCCTTTTCAGGATAAACTAGGAAGGTAGAAGAATGTTAAGTAGAAGCAGGTCTAACTAGGTTTCATTGCATTAGATCCTTTGTTTGCATAATAAAAGGACAGCAGTTTTTGTCACGATAACAGTACAGGGAATGAGTAACACGCAGGCAGCCTTGCCTGCAGATTGAATAAAGCAGTGGTTCCAAAGAACTTCAGCCCCACCACCCTCAATTCATAAGGCAGCATCATAAGGTCGGTACAATATGATCTCAAATTTGAAAATGGAAGCCGAAGGGACCTCCTCAGTTTAGCATCAATCACAAATGTTGTTTAGCATCAATCACAAACGTTGTCTAACATCAGCCATTTTATTGACGTGTTTCTAAAATAACCTAAGTACCAAGTGAGGTCTGACCTCGTTTTATGAAAATAAGTCAGCAGATTTCAAAGGTAGATTTAGCCAAGATGAACACCCATTAGTGAAATCTTCCAGAAGGAAGATGTGAAAGACAAGGGAGAAATTTTAGAATTCTGAGAAACTTTTGAACATTTGAAGTATTATTCTTCCGCTTGAGTTAATGGAAGGACTTCTGTTTACCTGGGTAATTAAACTGCACAAGGAGATGAAGTAGTAAAGCAGCACTAACAAAGAGCCACGTAGGGCAACAACATGGAAACAATGGACTTGCAGTTGGATTGTCTTGGTAGGTGGGATGGAACAAGATTGTAAGACCTTGAAATCTGGCAGAATCTGTTATAGGAGGTGCTACACAACTCAAATTTTACTCTGAAGATGGAAATACCAGCCTGAACCCTTGCTGGTACCAAAGTGATCTTGACTGTCACACTGGAAACCCAATATGCAGAAATACTTGATATCAAGTTAATGACATCAATCTAGTTAAGATTTTATTGAGCACTTCCTACGTGTCAGGTACCGTTCAAAACATCTGCTCTAAATGTCTCACAATAATAGTACCTATGAAGCAGTTAGTATCATCCCCATTTTGCAGTTAGAAAAACAAAGGGGCAGTGAGGATCATTAGCTCACACAGCTAGTGAGGGACAGTCCCAGAACCCACTGTTAAAGAACACAACCTCAATTTTAAATAATAGGAGCGAGGAAATGCACACTGAATAAACGCATGTGAAATTTCAGCCGCCAGCAAAATGAAGCAGGTGTTCAAAGATAATAAATTCAGGAGAGGCCAAAGACTGCTGCAAAAAGTCAGAGTTACAAAGAGCACTGGCAATTACAGAACGGCCACCAACAAATGGAAACCTAATAGCATGTAAACTGTGGGGGAGAATACTGCTAACATATCAGCATAAAATACATTACCATTGTGTAATATATCCTATATCTGCTAACATATCAGCATAAAATACATTACCATTGTGTAATATATCCTATATCTGCTAACATATCAGCATAAAATACATTACCATTGTGTAATATATTTATATCCTATATCTGCTAACATATCAGCATAAAATACATTACCATTGTGTAATATATCATATATCTGCTAACATATCAGCACAAAATACATTACCATTGTGTAATATATTTATATCATATATCACATATATACGTGTGTACATATACGTATACCTGTGTGTGTGTATCTATATATATTGTATAGGCCAAGGTGATTTCAAAGTAGTTTGCAATGAGAAAATGATTACTAATTTTCCCAGGCTTATATTCAGGTAGGGTCATTCCTCGCTATAATAAGATGTCAAATTCATGTGGTTTTACAAGATTTTTGTTTGCCTCTGTAGAGTTGTTTACAGCATTTTTCTGCCATCACTATGTGTAGTGGTCATTTACATAAAACTCTCAAGAGGGAGATTCTGAATTAAACAGGATATAATCCTTCCTAGGCTTTAGACTTGTCACTGCATATCCGCTAGGGTTGGAACCAAATGAACACAGCATCACTAGATTAGCAATGGACTCACTTCTCATCGGCAGGACAGCATCCTGTGTGGTGTTGTTAATTCTCTCTGACGTTGGTAAGAGATTTGCAGAGAGAAGAAGAATTATCAGATATGGGTCCTACAGAATTAATAAACACTAACAAAGAGCGGGCCTCTCTTTGGGGTCGTATCTGACTCTCATTCTTACATCTATCTAATGTTTCAATGTTTCTGAAATGCCCACCACGTGCCAGGTTCTGCATTAGGCACTGTGGCTTCAGACATGAACATGATGCTGCCCTTAGCCTGGAGAAAACCAGGTTTGGTGACAGTCACACAAATAGATAGCTAATAAAAGCAATGAGTTTGGTCCAATGATAGAAACGTAAAGCAGCGGTCACTCTGGGAGCATCGCGGAAGGAGATTCAGCCTAGCTTGAGGGGATAAAACGTGAGTCCCAGCGGAAGTGACTGAGCAGAGATCCTAAAGGATTTTCCACGCTGGCTGAAGCCGGAAGAGACGTGCATAATCCAAAACAGCAGTTGCACATAAAATAAGATTTGCGTTTCAGAATATCAGGCATTTAATGCCGTATCGTTTTACCTTCCCCATAATTTCTGAATCATTTTTCCCTAAGCTTCCACGTAGATTACTTGGTGTAGCGCATGATCCCACACCAAGGGAAGATGAGGTGGCTACAGGAGATGGGCAGGTCCAAATGTCCCAAAGCACGGGCCCTAAGCCTCTATCACCACTGTCACGGCCACTCTCAGAAGTGGAAGTAGAGATTAACAATTCGTCCAGATTTTCTCCTTTGGGCAAGGTGAGTGGGGCTGCCCCGTTACGCTAACTTCAAAGGCAGAGAGTGGAAAAAGCCTTTTCAGAAGTGGAGCATCCTAACATGATTCAGTTGTCCGTGAAGAAAGTAAAAGCAATTATTCCTAGCTGTGCTGATGTTTACGCTACTGCTTCTACCGTTTTGTGCTGTGTGACGGTGTCTGGCTGCATCTGCCCCGTGAGAAGCCCTGCCCTGTCGCCCTTGAACCCAGAGGGACTTAGCCCTGACACTCATGTCAGTAGAAACCACCCCTGCTTAGATGGGAAGAGAGCGTGGGCAGGAGGAAAGGGAGGAGAGTGAGGAAGGAAGCTCCCCGAGGTTTAAAAACATTAACTAGATAGTGAGCACTTGCTCTATGTAACAGATACAGCCCCACTTCCAATTTGACCTGCTGCACTTGTCACCAGTTAATTGGGTGTCATCTGATACAGTAATTCTCACTTTCCCTGTTCAGACCTGCGCCTACATGCAATCTCCCCGTGCCCTTGAAGCACACAGCCCATAAATCAGCACTATTCAATGACAAAAAGAAAACCAAGGGCACACGGTATGGAAAGCTAGGCGGAAAAAAGCTAACACTGTCATTTCCATGCAGCCTCCCTCCACAGCTCCCCTCACTCACACACCCTCACCAGCCACGCGCTCCCACTGACTCCCCAGCTTTCTCTGCTGACAGCAGGCCTTCGGTTTGCTTTCTTGCTTCCTAGAACGTAGCCTTGAAGGACCTGTGACCTGGAGACCCATTTACAATATTTTGTAAGTGGCTTAAAATGTCAATTTACTAGTTTTGCCTGGGAGGGTCCATTTGAGACTATACACTCGCGTTCTGTGATTCTTTCTCCTCCCTTCCCTCAAAGACACGCACACCTCACACATGCCCACATGACTTACTTCTCTTCGTTCTTTTCAAAAGGCAGACAAGGAATAGAATTGGGGACTTTATTTTTAAAGTGGAACACTATCTTCTTAAATAACTAGTATTAAAACATTTTAAGCCCAAATCCACACTTGATCTTTTATTTTTTAATTTTTATTTTATATTGGAGTATGGTTGATTTACGACGTTGTGTTAGTTTCAGGTGCACAGCAAAGTGATTTCAGTTATACTTTCTCAGATTCTTTTCCCATTTAGGTTATTACAGAATACTGAGTAGAGTTCTCTGTGCTATATGGTAGGTCCTTGTTGATTATCTATTTTATATATAGTTGTGTGTATACGCCAATCCCAAACTCCCAATTTATCCCTCCCCCCGACCTTGATCTTCTAAAGCTAAGGAGAGAGAGCTCACACTAGCTGCCGGTGTGATGCTTTCAGTTGTGTACATTATTATGAGAATTATCTCTAATTCTCATGCTAACTCCCTAAATCCCTTTTGAGGATAAAGAGACAGGCTGAAGGAAGTTCATGCCAGGAGTAAATAAAAAATAAAGGTTCAGGGCTTCCCTGGTGGCGCAGTGGTTGAGAGTCCGCCTGCCGATGCAGGGGACGCGGGTTCGTGCCCCGGTAGGGGAGGATCCCACATGCCGCGGAGCGGCTGGGCCCGTGGGCCATGGCCGCTGGGCCTGCGCGTCCAGAGCCTGTGCTCCGCAACAGGAGAGGCCACAACAGTGAGAGGCCCGCGTACCGCAAAAAAAAAATAAATAAATAAAAAAATAAAGGTTCATTCGGTTTTATTCCAGAGTCTATGTTTTTTCAAATGCACAATACTGCTGCCCAATTGTTAGGGAACATAACTTATGAATTTCACTGAAGGAAATCCACATTTCACAGAAGGAAAGAATTTACTTTTCCCTCTAAAGCAGAGGCTTTACATCCATTAAAGGCTTGAAACTGGAATCTCTCTATTTGACACAAAACTATCCTAGTCTGAAGGTCTGTGTGATCTATTGCCCTTGGAAGAGAGATCCCGGAATGTGGGTGCGGACACTCAGATTGTGCTCCAGGGCAAGGACTGGCCCGTGTTAAGCTGATCAGATCCCCGACAACATGGTGTATCCCATGTTGAAGATGCCCTGCTGCACCATCTTGGGACATAACTTGCGCCCAGCAGATTTTGGCAGGGTGGCGCCGGGGAGGGAGAGGGGAAGATTTTAACGTCAACCTCTCTGCTTACGTGAATCACACCCACGTCTCCCTCCTCCGACACAGGGGCTCCCTGCCCAACACCCTTCCCTCTGGGGGCTGATCATCCTCAACCCAGCCCCCTGCTAGCAGGTCCTAGCCCTCACCTGCTTCTCAGCAGTCTGCCCTCCACTGAGGGCACACGGATGGGAACAGTCAAGCTCCCTGCCCCGGAGTTTCCAACGCTGCACTGAGTGAAGAGGCCCTTCCCTTTCCAGGGCCCAGAATGAGGGCTGCAGCCGCCACAGCCAGGCTTCCGTCGAGGATGAAGGTAACACTCAGAGGTCAGCAGAGGAGGGACGAAGGGGAGGGAGTCCTGACAGCTCTGGAGGCCCCCTCCACCTCCAGGAGGGTGACCTGAGCCAGTACAGACCCTCCTACTGTTCCCTCTGCCTGGAAGATCCTCCTCACATGTTTCTGCCTTTCTGCCCACCGAGATGCTCCCTGCTTCCCATGTGTTCTCTCCCTTTCTGGACTCCTACACACATTTCCCACCTTCCTATAGCCTCCAAGCTCATTTCGGGTGCGGCTATCCTCTCTGCCGGGAACCTGGACGCTATGTCCTTTGAACCCTTAGCGCCCAGCACAATCATGGGCCCAGAGAAGGTGCCCAGCGCCTCAGGCACCAGGTCCCAGGGGCCAGTGCCGTGCCAGCCTCGATGGAAGCCACAGTGAGGAAGACACGTGTATGTTCTCAAGGAATCAACAGCCTGATGAGACAGAAATCAGAACAGATTCTCAGGATGCTGAGGAACTGAGGTCATCAAACAGTGAATTACTGGAGAGTGGAGTCCTCCACGAATGCACCCCAGCCTGAGAAGGTGAGAGGGGGCCGCCTGGGCTCCCTGGAGCTGAGAAGGATGTGAATACAGGGCTATACTTCAGTCTCTAGTACAAACAAAGCAACACATGTGGAAGAGGAGAGGGGAGGCGTGATAGGGATGAAATAAAGAGGGAAGATTCCCGAACTCCCATCTTTGACACTAAGTCATTCACAAGGCCACCAGCATCACAGACCATCGGCATCCTGCCCATCCCTGCTGCAGGCACTGATCTGCTGGGCACCCAAACAGTGCAAATCCAGATGAAATCCATTCACACGTGGACTACACAGACGTTCCCAACCTCTTACAGGCTGGGACAAAGTCCAAAAGTGAACTGGCTTTTTTTTTTTTTCCCTAGATAAGGGCCAGACAGGGGCCAGCACTACACCTGTGGTGGAAAACTTGGAATGTGGTTCCACGTGAGGCTCCGAGCACGGAGTGTGCCCATCCAATCAGAGCATGTCACTCACCCCCATGCATGAGCACAGCTAACTCAGCCCCAGGGTCCAGCTCACAGCCTCCCAGCCTCTCCCCGTGAGGGCAGGTGGACTCAGGCATATCAATAAGACACCCCAAGAAGACCAGGTACCTGTGAATTTAAACTCTAAGATGCAGTGAAATGTAATGATTATTCTGATAAGTCTTCTACATGTGCTTTGGAAAGACTACCTACAGTTTTTTTATTGCCCTATTTTCTCAAGCCTTTTGCAGAAGAAGTGGGTTTTCAGTTGGCTCTGAGATTCCACCCCCAACACACGTGCACAGGGTGCCCATGTCCAGGACCGTGCATCACTCCCACACGGCCGCACAGTGGGGCCACATGTGGCTGGGCACCTCTTGCTTACAGGCCAAGTTTTGTCAGAGGCCAAATGCCAAACCCACGGGCCTGTCCTCTCCTTCCACACTCAGACGATGCATAGGCGACAAACAAATAGGTTTTAAAATTTAACAGAGAAAAAAATATGAATCTTTGCACACCTGCTTCATTAGGACAAACACATGCCAGGTGAGGAAGGACCAGGCAATATAAAATCTTACAGGAAAACAACCTGTATGGAGCCTCTGGCTTCTGCCTGAAGCAACTCATCCTCCCAAACTCTTGAATCCAAGATTGTATTATGACGCATGCCAGAGCATCACCTGCATGTTCCCACAACATGCCTAGCGTCTGGAGGAGGCCGCTTCTCCTTCCAGGAGAGGGGTCAGGGTTGTGCGGGCGAGCCTCACCACAGAGGAGTGGCCAGAGCTAGGATATGCAAGCTGGACTCTCCACACGCTTGTATGCAAGGAGCTCATGGGGGCAGATGACAGAGGTGGGCAAAGATGGGGAGGCTGGGGGCTGTGGCCAACTCTCCCTCCCCTCTGCTTTCCAGCATGGGATCCAAGGGATCCGAGAATTCTAAACTCCCACCTGGTCTCCTAGCCATTAGAGTTATATTTGTCAAGTGTATTAATCATATTTTTTATTTTCTGCATTTTAAGATGCTTTGACACCTGAGCCTTGCTGACCCTGGAGTGACTGTCCCTCCCAGGGCTGGCCAGTTCCTAGAGAGAGAAAACAACTCACCTGAGAGCAAGCCTCTTATATGCAAACCAGACATCCCAGAGTACACATGTCCAACTATCTCTTCTGTCACTCTCCAGGCTATTCTCCCCCTGCCCTAATCACCCAGGGCCAGTACCAGACAGCTAGGAACAGTCCCTATGCCCCAGAGCCCTGAAATGATTCAAACCAGCCAGTCTGACTGACCCTACCCATCCCTTCCTTCTCAGGGAAACCACAGTAAAGGCTATTGTCCACGTTTCCCCCTCCCCCCTGCCTCCCAACAGACCCTGGTGCTTCCCCCTGTGGCCCTCCTGTGACATGGTGTGCCCCCTTCTCTTGGGAGCTGTGAGTAACAAACTGTCTTCTCAACAGCAGTGGTCTCCTGATCTGTTGGCCTCACCATACCTGAAAAATAATAAAACCTACGTTTTAAACCTCAAGTTAAGACAACAGAACACGCTGTATTTAGCCATTCACTAGACTGATTCACAACTTTAAATATCCAGATCTACAGTAGCTGTGCCTCGTGCTGTGTCTCTGCCCCAGCCCCGCATGTATTAGTGATGAGCCTGCTCTCACCAACATTTGCAGTTAATTCTATAACGGACAAGGGGAAAGAAAGAGACAGGCTTTATCAGCTACAAACACAACATCGTGAAAGAGCTGGATTTCAGCCTTATCAAGACAGCCGACAGGAATGTAATCCTTGATCTCCCAGAGCCTGGGCAAGAATGTGTTATGAGACACCCAGCCGGCACCTTCCTGGGGGCAGCATCTGGCACAGAGACAGTGTAGGGGGCTCAGCACAGGGCTAGTGAGTTGGGGGCTGGGAATGCCCACCCTGGCTGTGCCTCTGTGGCCCCAACATGGTGCCCTGAACCAAGGTTTGGCACATCTGGCTACTGCATTTTCCATTTCCACGCAGTAGAGCTGGAAGGCAGAGGAGGCTGAATGCAGAACTCAGATGGAGACCACGAGTTCTCCCTCCTCCAGGCCACTACTCGGGGCCCCAACTCCCCCTCTTCACACGGGCTCTTCTCACTGGAGAGAGAGCCCACCAAAAGCGGCTTAACACGCTGCGTTGGCTTCTCTTTGCCCTTGGAACAAAACACAAACCCTCCGCAGCGCCTGCAAACCCTCCAGATAGTGCCCTATCTGCATCTTGTCCACTCAACCCCTCCACCCACGTCTGGCCTCACCAACACACTGGACTCTTTCCTCATCCTCGCCTGGCATGCTCCTCCCCTGCACTCCCTGCAGGGGTGGTTTTCTTTTCCTTTAAGCCTCAGCCTAAATGTCACTGCCTTAGAGGGCGCTCCCCCTACAGCCATTGGCTATTGGCCACTCGGTTATTTTTCTTCTGATCCCAGATTGTTGCCTCTGTAGGCCTTAGAGCTTCTCTCTTGTAATTATTTGATTTATGGGTTCATTCACACGTTGTTTTCGGTTTTCATTTTTCTGTCCCTCCCATTAGAATTCACGTTCAGGAGGACAGCACCCCACAGTGGGTTCCCGCTATGTGTTTGTTTTGTGGTTTTTGGTTTTTTTGGCTGTGTTGGGTCTTCGTTGTTGCGCGCGGGCTTTTCTCTAGTTGCTGCACGCAGGGGCTACTCTTCGTCGCGGTGCGCGGGCTTCTCACTGAGGTTCCTTCTCTTGTTGCAGAGCACGGGTTCTAGGCACCCAGGCTTCAGTAGTTGTGGCACGCGGGCTCAGTAGTTGCAGCACGCGGGCTCTAGAGTGCAGGACCAGCAGCTGTGGCACATGGGCTTACTTGCTCCGTGGCATGTGGGATCTTCGCAGATGAGGGCTCGAACCCATGTCCCCTGCACTGGCAGGCGGATTCTTAACCACTGTGCCACCAGGGAAGTCCGCTATGTGTTTGTTAGTTCGATTATGTACTCACTCTATTACAAAGTGTGTCTGATTTCATGTTCCTGGCCTTGCTGCTGAGTCCCACTCTTGCTCTGTAAAGCCGAGAAGGGCACGTGGGGAAACATCCTGGTTATGAGCACAGGCGCTGGGCGTTTGGCATCCCTGGGGAAAGCTGGAAAGCCGGCTGTGTGCCGGGCGTTAGGAGACACTGGTGCCTTACACAATGGACTTCAGTGTCAACACGCAGCACCTCCTGGCTGCAAGGAATCTCTAACTCCCACCCCAGCTGTGCAGAGTGGCTGCAGGTAGAAATCTATGTGAAATCGGAAGGTTTGGTACCAACTCCTAACCTGAGAGCAGGGGTTCAGGACTGTGGGTGAAGGAGAGCCCCCAACCACCAACCTGTTCAGAAGGATGCCTAAGAGAGCAGTGTTTGTAAACTGGGGCCTCAGGCCCCCTGCTAAGGCTCTCATCTTCATCTGCTCCCACCCGCTGTCTGCAGTGGGCACAGTGGAAACGGGAGCGTGTTGACTGGGAAGCAGAAGACAGAAGGTCAAAACTCCTTCCAGGACTCAGGGTGCAAGCCTGCCACGGCCCCTTGTCACAGTTGAGAACGTAATGCAGCAAATGTTGAGGCTGACTCTGATGTTCAGTCTTTGTATTTGGGGCAAGGCTAAGTGTGAAAACTGAAGGTACTAAAACAAAGTGCAATAACACCTCGAACAGCTTCTGAGGGCCCTCCCTCTCACATGCACCCTGAAGGGCACAAGATCCATGAGAATTTAAAAATAGCCTAACATGGGTTTCAAATAGAGTAAACTAAATGAGTCCAATTTTCTATGCCTTTCATTTTAAATTATGCGCTGTCTAGAAGCAAACAATGCAAGTGAGGATGGGACATTCAAAATCTAATTTTCAAAAACTGGGTCCTATGGCAGAACAGTGAAAATGCATTTAGACATATAATTGTGCCCTCAAATCAATCCCGGCTGAGCGAGTGGCCCTGTGGCTGGCGAGGGCGCCTGGCCTGGGCTCACCCAGCCTCAAGAAGCCAATTCACGGGCTCGCGGGTACCTACTGAGCCCCTGCTAGGTGCCAGCTGCTGTGCTAGGTGCTGAAGGAGACCCCGCTCTCCAGCCCAGTGCCTCAATAACCTTGTGAAGTAGCAAGAGGGTCACACAGGTAAAGGGGTCTTTACAGCACATGGGGAGAGGCCAGGACAGACTAGCTGGTGAGCAAAAGGCAGGCACTTCACGTGGTGGAGACGGATGGAGACCATGGAGGTGTCACGGGTGGGGGGGGCGTAGACAAGTAGAAACAGGAGGGATGGGCAGGGAGCAGGGCAGGTAGCCAGGAGTGAGCTGGGCAAGGAGCCAGATGCCAAGGCTTGGAAGTAAGCAGAGAAAGGGCACAGTTGGGAAACTGGATGTTGGGGCCACTGAAGATTGAAGTGTAACGAAGGAGAGGAGGTTGAGAAATGAAGATGGAGGAAGCACATCAAGAAGGGCCACTCGGGCTTCCCTGGTGGCACCGTGGTTGAGAGTCCGCCTGCCGATGCAGGGGACATGGGTTCATGCCCCAGTCCGGGAAGATCCCACATGCCGCGGAGCGGCTGGGCCTGTGGGCCATGGCCGCTGAGCCTGCGCGTCCGGAGCCTGTGCTCCGCAACGGGAGAGGCCGCAGCAGTGAGAGTCCCGCGTACCACAAAGAAGGGAAAAAAAGAAAAAAAAAAAAAAAGAAGGTCTGTTCAAGCATCTACCAAGAAGCATCGTGGGCCCGGGCTTGCAGTCCCTTACACTGCCTGCAATGTACAGAGTGGATTGTAGGTGGGTGGGATTAGATGTAAGTGGACCAATGGAATAGTGCTGCTGAGATGCAAGAGGCTTGGAACCAGAAAGTGCTTGTGGGATGGATAAAGGCGGGCTGATATCAAAAATATTAAGAAAATAGAATTGACAGGATTTAGTGTTAGGCTGAATCCACTCATTCATTCACTCACGCAGCTACTGCACACCAAGCAGGCACTCAGCGCTAGGTACTACCATCAAAGCTAGAAACACCACAGTGAAAAAGGAGCATGAAATCAGTGGGTATTTGTAAAAATGCTTAAAGCAGTGCCTGCTATTTGGGAACTATTGGGTTATTGCTTAAATAGAATGAAAAAAATAGAACAGACATGGGGCTTACATTCCAAGTGGGGAGAGAAGCAAAGAAGTTAAGTATGATACGGCAGCTGCTGCTAAGGGAAAAGGGACCACACGTGTATCAGGCGAGGGCTGCCATTGTAAATAGGGTGGTCAGGAGAGACCTCCTTGAGACAGTGACAGTACCACAAAGACCCGGCAGAGGTGAGACTACACGAAAAGTAAAATGAGAGAAAAGGACCAGCCTGATGCCAGGGCTCTGGCTTGGTCAACTGGCAATGGACAACACCAGAAAAAAAAGATTTGGGAGGACAGAAAATTAAGTTCACTTTCCAACATGTAGAGCTAGATTTGTCTTTAAGATATCCAAGGGGAGTTGCCCAACAGAAGGTGGTCGTGAGGGGCAGGAATTCACGAGGCGGAGGATAGAGATCCAGCCAGGAGTGGGTCTCAGCTTCTAGAGGCTGCCCACGTTCCCCAGCTCACGGCCCCCTCCTTCCAGCCTCAAGGCCAGCAAGCCCGTGTCAGGTCATTTCCTGCCTCAGGTTTCTCCACCTCCCCTTCGGCCTCATCTCTCCTCTGCTTCCAGCCGAGAGAGTCCTCTGCTTTCAAAGGCGCTTGTGATTAGATTGGGCCCCTCTTTATAATCCAGGACACTCTCCCTTCCTCAAGATCCTTAACCTCAGTCATGTCTGCAAAGCCCTTTGTAACATCACATATTCATAGATTCTGGGGACCAGGGCGTGGATATCTTTGGGGCCATTATTCTACCTAGTAGGCCAGCCATGTAGCATGACAAGAAAAGGTAGCTGGGGACAGAATCCCAAAAGGAACAAAACCTTAAAACGATGGGCAGAGAAGGAGGAACTGGGAAATATGACAAAGATGGAGTGGCCAGAGAAGCAGCAGGACCCCCGGCAGGGCAGGGTCCACGGAAGCAAGTGAAGGATGAAGTGTCCCTAAGTGTCACCAGGACTAGACTCTGCCAAGAATGCTGGAAAGGATCGCCTGGCACAATAAAAGGATTACTGGGGATCTACAACTGCCTTCACACACACACACACACACACACACACACTCTGTCTCTCTCTCTCTCTCTCTCTCTCTCTCTCTCAGAAACCCCTCTTTCACATGGCTTCCTACCAGGCTGCTGCCCACCAAGCCCCACCCAGCACTGGCCAGCAGAGCTGCGTGGAGGGGACAGGGCTTCGATGGCATCACACAGGCGGGGTGCCAGAACCTCACCCAATAGACATGAGCCTGGTTTTGAAATAATCAGCCTGACTTGCATCCCACATGCTCACTCTCCTTTCTGGGGAACAAAATGAAATCTCTGTGTGAGAAGTAGGAAAGGATGGAGCCCCTGGCTACTAAATCTGCTGAGATTGATCCCCCCTGATACGGAAGACACTAAATGCCGGTGGAAAATCTATTCTCCAATCCCCATAGTTTCCTGGCATTTGTTTTAGGTATTTAAAATGCATTTGCTTTGACTCTAGGATGGTTAATAAGTTAATGTCCTAGATATTAAGGAAGAGGTAGGTATAAAATCATTGGCTTAAAATGATCCCAGTGAAACCATTTCTTCTGACAAGTTCATAAAATGCACTTTCCCAGTGAGCCGCCATACATAACTGGCTCAACTCTGTAATAAAGCGGGGCTGCAGGTTTAACGGAAGACAGAACCTGTTCCACCACAGATTAAAGTGCAATTTTCCTCCTGCGTCGCCTTGTGGTTGAGGGATTGCAGTGTCTTTTTTCTGATACTCTTTCTGTCAGCGGACCCAGAGATAAGTGAGCAGTTTCTCCTTATCACGGGGCCACGTTATAAATATGTGAGTTGGATGGTGACTGCTTTGACCAAAATAAAAAAGAAAAGATAGGAAGTCTCAGCCATGTTTTTGATTTTACAGACAATACCAGAAAGGCCCTGTTACCATCCCAGGATCCCATTAAGGTTTTAACAGGGAGTTAGTTTTAAGGGTTATGAAAGTAGATCTGTTTTGTTTAAATACCAGGAAATAGGGTTTCCCTAGTGGCGCAGTGGTTAAGAATCCACCTTCCAATGCAGGAGACATGGGTTCAAGCCCTGGTCTGAGAAGATCCCACATGCCATGGAGCAACAAAGCCTGCATGCCACAACTACTGAAGCCCACGCACCTAGAGCCCGTGCTCCACAACAAGAGAAGCCACCGCAATGAGAAGCCCATGCACTGCAACCAAGAGTAGCCCCCGCTCGCCGCAACTAGAGAAAGCCCGCGCGCAGCAACGAAGACCCAACGCAGCCAAAAATAAATAAATAAAATAAATTTATTTTTTTAAATATCAGGAAATAACATGGGTGAAACTCCTATGGACTTATTCTTTTCTTTTTAAATTTATTGAAGTATAGTTGCTTTCATATATTGTGTTAGTTTCAGGTGTACAGCACAGTGATTTGGTTATACGTATACATGTATCTACCTATATTCTTTTTTTTCTGATTCTTTTCTGTTATAGCTTATTACAAGGTATTGAATATAGTTCCCTGTTGGGTTTGTTCTTTTTAAAAAAAAAATAAATTTATTTATTTTTGGCTGCGTTGGGTCTTCGTTGCTGCACGCGGGCTTTCTCTAGTTGCAGCGAGCGCGGGCTACTCTTCGTTGAGGCGCGCGGGCTTCTCATTGAAGTGGCGTCTCTTGTTGCGGAGCACAGGCTCTAGGTACGAGGGCTTCAGCAGTTGTGGCACGTGGGCTCAGTAGTTGTGGCTCGCCGGCTCTAGAGCGCAGGCTCAGTAGTTATGGTGCACAGGCTTAATTGTGGGATCTTCCCAGACCAGGGCTCAAACCCGTGTCCTCTGCATTGGCAGGTGGATTCTTAATCACTGTGCCACCAGGGAAGCCCTGGGTTTGTTCTTAATTACAGGTGTTGGGATCCGGGGACATTAAGGAAAGCGGCCTCGGCCTCTGGTGTGACAGTGGCCATTTTGACGGTTGAATACTTTGAGACAGGTTTGTCTGCCTTTTCGTAAACCCAGCCCTGCCAGTTTCACACCTATACCATTTTAATTATGTGATTCTTTTTGCCATCTACCTTCCACCAATAAAAACCTTTAAAAACTCACTTAAAACAAAGACTATAATGTTGTCACTGCTTTCCCTGGTGTGGGTGGAGGGCCTGCAGAGGGACAAGATCTACCTCGTATAATTGCACGTGGCCGCCTGGTGCTCAGAAACGCATCACTGACTCCTGGACAGAGCATATTGCTTTGTCCTCTGTGACATGCCCGCCTCTATCCCTGCTTGGCTGGAGAGTGACAACAGTACCCGAGTGTCTACCCTGAGGGGTTGCAGAACTATGAACTGGGGCCAGGAGGGGCTGGATACTGGGAGAGCACAGGCAGGATGAAAACAGCTGGTCTGTGTGGGAGATAGCAGAGGGCGGCTGAGCTGGGTACAAGGTGCTACGGGTAAGTTCCATACATACAACTAGGTGAGTTTTCAGTCATGCACCAAAAATATGGGAAAATCATATTTTGCATGCATTTTCCATTAAATGTTGTGCATTGTACATTTAGATATACTCAAATCAGGCAGTATATATATATATATATACACACACACATATATATAACTTTATAACATTATCTATTTTATTTCATGGGCAGCTTAAGAGATTTTCAAGGGCAATTTTAAATGGGCTTAATTTTTTTTTCCCGCGTGTCACGGGATCTTAGTTCCCCAACCAGGGATTGAACCCGAGCCACGGCAGTGAACACACCAAGTCCTAACCACTGGACTGCCAGGGAACTCCCTAAATGTGCTTAATTTTTGCCTTAAGTGTTACCTTTAGAACCCAACCCCTGCACAAGGTGAATGTCCCTCTACCAACTGACCTGGCTTTATAAGGCTGACCAGTTAACACCAGGATTAGACAGGGATGCAAAGTAGTTGAAAGGTGTTGTCCTGGCTTTCCTGGTAAAAAGCTTTACGCAGGTGTGTTCCCTGAAGTCAGCTCTCTCTCGTTGAGCAATACTGTGAAGGACAACATGTGCAATTTGGGAGATGTTCCCGACCTTCAATCTAAACTCTTCCTGCTTTGGAAAATTCAGGATCTGAAGTTGGAGAACCACTTTAATAAACTGTAGCACTTTCTCCCCACCCTTTTGTGGATTTATTTCCCTTGTATTCATAAGATTGTTGAAAAAAAAATCTGTGTTTAAAGAAAAAGGAAAGACTCACCCACCATTGTTCCCAAGTGGCTTGACTTCCCTAGTCTTCTGTCACTTGCATATTATACTGTGGGGATGTGCTCCAGTCCCTGGAGGCTCAGCTCAGTGCTCCCCATAAAGCCCAGAGAACAGATGGGATCATCCTGCTGTATTAAGATGTCCTGAACTCTCTTTACCACAATCCTGCCTTGTCCCATTTTGGCAAGAGCTCTCTGAATGTGAGCACACAAGGCCTGTGTCATTTATCTCTCTGGCTCAGACCCAACCAGGAGTTAATCCCTGCAGGCTGCGCAAACAAGAGCAGGAGGTTCAGAGATAAACCCTTTCCTCGGTCCACCAAACCTCTCTCTAAATCAACTCCAGTGGAAGTTACATGTCCAGAGTAAGCTCTGTCCTCCAGTGGGGGGAGCGTGGACACCCCCTTCACTGCCTGAAAGCTTCAGATCACCTCCTCGGAAATGGAACTCAAGCTCTGATTGTGAAATTTAACTATTTCCTATCCAATGAAAATAAGAATATATATATTTCTAATGGAGTCGCTTTGCTGTATAGCAGAAATTAACACAACATTGTAAATCAAATATACTTCAATTAAATATTTCAGAAATTTAAAAAATAAGGAACTACATATTTTCTATCATTTCCTCAAATCATTCACATAAGACACCTAAGAATAATTGATTTAACTGTTTTTTATCCAATTAAGTGGCAATATATAAAATACACATCTTTCAACTTCAAAGGACTGTATATTTAAGAAAAACTATCACAAAAAAGATTTCTACTGGGATTTTTGTTGCTTAAAAAAAATTATTCCCTTTTTCTTTCATTTATCTGTACAGCGTGGTGTCCATGCACACCCAGCACATATACTCTAAGAGTCCCCATCCTTGACCACAGGTACTGTTTCCCTGAGCATGGCTGTCAGGCGGTGGATCTACGTTGAGGCTGGAAACTACTCCCATAAAACCAAAACAAGAAGAAGAAGAAGATGGGGATGGAAGCGGTGTCCCTAGACCAGAGGGTGTGCCTACCTGCAACTGGATGGCACTTACAACACAACTGCTACACAGGGTTTCTCCACCTTTGCTCCTCCTTCTTCTCCCTCTCCCACTCCCTTTGCTGTCTCTTTCCTCCATCCTTCCTCCAAAGACATAATGGGATAAGTCTCAGCTGTGCTGAAGGTTGTAAACATAAGTTAACATTGGCTTCCTGCCTTCTGCCTCCTCTATGAGTCTCACTTTCACAACTAGAATTTTGGGGGCTCCAAGAAGGAAAGCCTGTAGAAGGAGTGAAGAGTGGCTCTTCCATGTGCCAGGGAAGGTTCTCGGTGACCCACACGCACGCGGATTTGGGGAGGGTGGGAGGCCCAGCCAAGGAGAGGACTCTGGCCAGTGAAGGAACTGCTTGATTTTGTCCCAAACTTTTGGGTTGTAAGTATATCCCTACTGAATTTAGGACACCAAGCCTTCTCCACTGTCTTGGTCCATTCAGGCTGCAATAACAAAAATAACATAGACTAGGTAGCTTACAAACAACAAAAATATATTTCTCATGGTCTGGAGGCTGGGAAGTCCAAGATCAAGATAATGCCAGGTTTGGTGTCTGATTAGTGTGATACTTTTCTGGTCATTTCACTGAGTCCTCACATGTTAAAAGGGGCAAGCGACTTCTCTGGGGTCTCTTTTATGAGGGCACTAATCCCGTTCTTGAGGGATTCTCCCTCATGACTTAATCACATCTCGAAGACGCCCCCTCCACATACCATCACATTGGGCATTAAGATTTAACATATGGAAACTTGCTAAAGCCTCTTAGATAGCCTCATCCACCAAAGGGCAGACAGCAGAACAAGAAGAACTACAATCCTGCAGCTTGTGGAACAAAAACCACATTCACAGAAAGACAGACAAGATGAAAAGGCAGAGGACTATGTACCAGATGAAGGAACAAGATAAAACCCCAGGAAAAAAAAAACTAAATGAAGTGGAGATAGGCAACCTTCCAGAAAAAGAATTCAGAATGATGATAGTGAAGATGATCCAGGACCTTGGAAAAAGAATGGAGGCAAAGATCAAGAAGATGCAAGAAATGTTTAACAAAGACCTAGAAGAATTAAAGAACAAACAAACAGAGATGAACAATACAATAACTGAAATGAAAACTACACTAGAAGGAATCAATAGCAGAATACCTGAGGCAGAAGGACGGATAAGTGACCTGGAAGACAGAATGGTGGAATTCACCACTGTGGAACAGAATAAAGAAGAAAGACTGAAAAGAAATTAAGACAGCCTAAGAGACCTCTGGGACAACATTAAACGTAACAATATTCGCATTATAGGGGTCCCAGAAGGAGAATAGAGAGAGAAAGGACCCGAGAAAATATTTGAAGAGATTATAGTTGAAAACTTCCCTAACATGGGAAAGGAAATAGCCACTCAAGTCCAGGAAGTGCAGAGAGTCCCATACAGGATAAACCCAGGGAGAAACATGCCAAGACACATAGTAATCAAACTGGCAAAAATTAAAGACTAAGAAAAATTATCGAAAGCAGAAAGGGAAAAAGGACAAATAACATACAAGGGAACTCCCATAAGGTTAACAGCTGAATTCTCAGCAGAAACTCTACAAGCCAGAAGGGAGTGGCATGATATATTTAAAGTGATGAAAGGGAAGAACCTACGACCAAGATTACTCTACCCAGCAAGGATCTCGTTCAGGTTCGACAGAGAAATCAAAAGCTTTACAGACAAGCAAAAGCTAAGAGAATTCAGCACCACCAAACCAGCTCTACAACAAATGCTAAAGGAAATTCTCTAAGTGGGAAACACAAGAGGAGAAAAGGACCTACAAAAACAAATGCAAAACAATTCAGAAAATGGTAATAGGAACATACATATCAATAATTACCTTAAACGTGAATGGATTAAATGCTCTAAACAAAAGACACAGGCTCGCTGAATGGATACAAAAACAAGACCCATATATATGCTGTCTACAAGAGACCCACTTCAGACCTAGGGACACAAACAGACTGAAAGTGAGGGGATGGGAAAAGATATTCCATGCAAAGGGAAATCAAAAGAAAGCTGGGTAGCAATATTCATATCAGATAAAATAGAATTTAAAGTGAAGAATGTTACAAGAGACAAGGAAGGACACTACATAATGATGAAGGGATCAATCCAAGAAGAAGATACAACGATTATAAACATATATGCTCCCAACATAGGAGCACCTCAATACATAAGGCAACTGCTAACAGCTATAAAAGAGGAAATCGACAGTAACACAATAATAGTGGGGAACTTTAACACCTCACTTACACCAATGGACAGATCATCCAAACACAAAATTAGTAAGGAAAGACAAGCTTTAAATGACACAATAGACCAGATAGATTTAATTGATATTTATAGGACATTCCATCCAAAAACCGCAGATTACACTTTTTTCTCAAGTGCACACGGAACATTCTCCAGGATAGATCACATCTAGGGTCACAAATCAAGCCTCAGGAAATTTAAGAAAATTGAAATCATATCAAGAATCTTTTCAGACCACAACACTTTTAGATTAGAAATCAATTACAAGGAAAAAACCGTAAAAAACACAAACACATGGAAGCTAAACAATACATTACTAAATAACAGAGAGATCACTGAAGAAATCAAAGAGGAAATCAAAAAATACCTAGAGACAAATGACAATGAAAACACGACAATCCAAAACCTATGGGATGCAGCAAAAGCAGTTCTAAGAGAGAAGTTTATAGCAATACAAGCCTACCTCAAGAAACAAGAAAAATCTCAAATAAACAATCTAACCCTACATCTAAAGGAACTAGAGAAAGAAGAACAAACAAAACCCAAAGTTAGTAGAAGAAAAGAAATCATAAAGATCAGAGCAGAAATAAATGAAATAGAAACAAAGAAAACAATAGCAAAGATCAATAAAACTAAAAGCTGGTTCTTTGAGAAGATAAATAAAATTGATAAACCATTAGCCAGACTCATCAAGAAAATGAGGGAGAGGACTCAAATCAATAAAATTAGAAATGAAAAAGGACAAGTTACAATAGACACCGCAGAAATACAGAGCATCCTAAGAGACTACTACAAGCACCTCTATGCCAATAAAATGGACAACCTGGAAGAAATGGACAAATTCTTAGAAAGGTATAACCTTACAAGGCTGAACCAGGAAGAAATGGAAAATATGAACAGACCAATCACAAGTAATGAAATTGAAACTGTGATTAAAAATCTTCCAACAAACAAAAGCCCAGGACCAGATGGCTTCACAAACATTTAGAGAAGACCTAACACCCATAGTTTTCAAACTCTTCCAAAAAATTGCAGAGGAAGGAACACTCCCGAACTCATTCTATGAGGCCACCATCACCCTGATACCAAAACCAGACAAAGATACTACAAAAAAAGAAAATTACAGACCAATATCACTGCTGAACATAGATGCAAAAATCCTCAACAAAATACTAGCAAACAGAATCCAACAACACATTAAAAGGATCATACACCATGATCAAGTGGGATTTATCCCAGGGAGGCAAGGATTCTTCAATATATGCAAATCAATCAATGTGATACACCATATTAACGAATTGAAGAAGAAAAACCATATGATCATCTCAATAGATGCAGAAAAAGCTTTTGACAAAATTCAACACCCATTTATGACAAAAACTCTCCAGAAAGTGGGCATAGAGGGAACCTACCTCAACATAATAATGGCCATATACAACAAACCCACAGCAAACATCATTCTCAATGGTGAAAAACTGAAAGCATTTTCTCTAAGATCAGGAACAAGACAAGGATGTCCACTCTCACCACTATTATTCAACATAGTTTTGGAAGTCCTAGCCACGGCAGTCAGAGAATAAAAGGAATCTAAATTGAAAAAGAAGACGTAAAACTGTCACTGTTTGCAGACGACATGATACTATACATAGAGAATCCTAAAGATTCCACCAGAAAACTACTAGAGCTAATCAATGAATTTGGTAAAGTTGCAGGATACAAAATTAATGCACAGAAAATCTTGCATTCCTATACACTAATGATGAAAAATTTGAAAGAGAAATTACAGAAACACTCCCATTTACCATTGCAACAAAAAGAATAAAATACCTAGGAATAAACCTACTTAGGGAGACAAAAAGACCTGTATGCAGAAAACTATGAGACACTGCTGAAAGAAATTAAAGATGATACAAACAGATGGAGAGATATACTATGTTCTTGGATTGGCAGAATCAATATTGTGAAAATGACTCTACTACCCAAGGAACGAAATTGGGTCATTTGTAGAGACATGGATGAATCTAGAGACTGTCATACAGGATGAAGTAAGTCAGAAAGAGAAAAACAAATATCGTATATTAACGCATATATGTGGAACCTGAAAAAAGGTACAGATGAACGAGTTTGCAGGGCAGAAATAGAGACACAGATGTAGAGAACAAACGTATGGACACCAAGGGGGGAAAGCAGCGGGCGGGGGGACGAATTGGGAGATTGGGATTGACATATATACACTAATATGTATAAAATGGATAACTAATAAGAACCTGCTGTATAAAAAAATAAATAAAATAAAATTCAAAAAAATGATTTAACATATGAATTTGGGGGGGGGACACAACAGTCGGTCTACAGCACCCATAGATATGCTTAATGAAATATATTTCATTTTGAAAGAAGCCAGGTTAAAATGAGCTTGGAGTATTTTTTTCCAGAAATTCACAAATTCAGATACCATGAAATATCACAAAACTAGGGATAAGAATAAATGCTTTAAGAAGACGTAGCTGATGCTTCATAATCAAAAGGACAGAAGCTTTACCCAGAATTGCTTTAGAGGTGGCAATAGATGGCTGGATAATTTATTTTGTGCAGGGTCATTTTTGGGCTCATTATTACAGTACTTATTTGTTTTTGCTTTCAAAGCAAGAGTCTGAAGCTCTTCTTATAATTGAGAGACTGTACAGTATAAGTTGTTAAGAGTAAGGCCTTGCACTCAGGCTAACCTGGGTTAGCTCTGACACTTATCAGCTCAGTCAATTTGGGCAAGCATGTTATTTCCTCTGAAAATCAGGTCAATACTTGTACTTCCCTCATAAAGTGGCTGTAAGGAGTCAAGGAAATAATGGGTACTCAGTAACTGTTAACTTTTATCATCTCCCGCTATTGTCATTATCATCAATTTCACTGTCGTCATCATGACAGTGGCCATCAGCAGGTGGCCCAGGGACATTAGATAGCCTCCATTTCACATATCATTACACTGGGTTTTTCTAACATGAGTATTAACTGGGCTTAATTTGTAAAGGAGCTTCACAACTTGATTGGAGCTCTCCAGGGTTGAGAATCAGAGGCATGATATGATTTTTCACAGGTTGCAAGAAATATATAAGTTTTTAATTATAGTATATTAATACTAGATAAATATTAAATATATCTAGTATAAGATATATATTATTATGAATTTAGGATTATTTCATAGCCTCAGTCACTCATTGAACCTAGAATACTGAACAGACTTAAAAAATCAGCTCCTGAAGGGGCAGAGGGGTGAGGTAGAAAGAGGACAGCTGCAATTTGCACAACTCCAGAAGTACTGTGCACATGACCTCTAAAGTGGATGATGCCCCTGGAGTTGGGTGGTGCCACTGAGGCTCAGAGAAAGAGCATAGGCAAAATGTGATCCAAACCCGGCCCCTGCCATGGGCTCAGGCATGTTACCAAACCTTACATTCACTTCCTAACATGTAAAATGAGAAAAATTATTCCTATGTGTTAGGTTACTGTCAGAATCAGCAATTTAATTCAGACCATTTAATCAGATGGTCCTAATTATGCACCCCTAAGAGAAGACAAGAGACTCATGGTCATTTTGGTAGATTATTTTGCAAGGTTAAATCTTCCTAGGTAGGGCTACCACTCTGCATAACTCCAAGGGCACCATTCTCAGGAATACCATGCTTTGACACTGCCACTGATTTAATAGGCACTTTGCTTGCAATTAAGGACACTGCCACTAGGTGTCAGTGCCGAGCTATAACCACATGGTACAAATAGTCTGGTTCCCCACAGGCAGCAGCAATACACAGGTCAATGCTGAAACTGAGTTATATAGCAAGTAGATTAATAGTGTGTCAGAACAGTGCAGACTTCCTATTGCTCTGGAAACACTTCTCAGCCTACTTTGGTTCACTCAGTCACTCAATGAATCAACAAACATTTATGGGCCCTGCTGGGAACTGCTGAGTCAGGTCAAAGGTTTGTAAGTGAACCCTCTCCTGGCCACTATGTCATAAGCAAGTCCCTAAGGCATCTTCTGTAGATCCACATGCCTACAAATGCATAATAACAGGAGGAGCTGTGCAGAGTTGAACACTCCTCTGTCTGAGATTAGCGTGATTCCTAACAGGGGCTCTGAACATCTTGAGTCCAGGCTGCTTCTGGCTTCTTTCATGCAAGGGACCACCAGGAAATCAGGACCACCTTGAAGAGGGCAGGGGTGGTCTGGCTCCACTCTGGGCAACTGAGAGTGAACTCAATCTCCTGGGATACCTCCCAGGATAGAACATGACCCCAGGACTCAGCCAAAGTGGGTCTCTGAAGCATAGTCTAGTTTGGGAATCGATATTCAGAAGTAGACCAAAAGCAGAAGGACCCAAAGGGAAGCAACCTGCCCCACCTTGAGTTTGTCGGGTGAGATACAGGAAGCGCGATGCTGGCTACTCAAGCAGCATGTGGGGAAGCGACAGTAAATCTGAGTGGTTTCTGGGCCTCCACCCAGACCTCTGCTCATCTGTGGGCTCCTGAAACTAGACTTGCATCAGGCTGGCAATCTCCACTCAGTCCCCAAGCCATCAGTGCTTCCTACGACATCATTCTGCTTTCTTTCTGCCCAACAGCTGCAGCAAGCAACAGCCCTGAGTTCCCAGGTCCCCTGGTGCCCATCTGTGCTGATGGGTCCTTTCTCTCTTAGGACCCAGAACACATGTTTCCCCAGGGATGGGATGTTATAAGTAGTGGTTAGGATCTCAGACCAGCCACCAAAAGGCTGAGCGGACCGCGTGGCGTAGTGACCAGGGCACAGCTCCCAGGGCCCACCACCCAGCTGGAATCCCACTGTCACTTCCCAGCCATGGGACTCTGGTCGACAGACTGAACCCTGTTATGCCTCAGGCTCATTGTGTAAAAGTGGATCAACAGAACAGCAGCAACCTCACACCATTACGGTGAAGACTCAACCTGTTTAATGTGCAAATCACTTAGAGGGATGCTGGGTGAAAAGAACACTGGACCAGCAGCCACAAGATCCACACGTGACCATGGGGTCCCTGTGAACTTGAGTCTCTGAAGCTGCCACTAAACTTGTGTGACCTCACGTGCCTGATTTGTAAGTTGCAAGGGTTAAAATACCTGCTCTCTGAGGTCCTTCCAGTTCAAAATCCAAAGGAAAATGTTAATGGGAACATTTTCTCAATTTGTTTTCTGAAATTCCCCATTTAACTTTTTGCTTTTCTTTTCCAGTGATGTTGATAGTGAGTGCCTGCTTGATCTCCAGTCCCCCGCCTTGTAACGGGTCCCAGAGGTTTTGGGTGACCTCTCACTCCAGGCTGGGGGTCCACAGCCTGTGGCTGGCTCCACGGACCCCTCTGCCACTGAGACCCATATTGCAGTCAGGTTTGAGCAGCCACTGCCCCTGCCACGCCCCCATCAAATGCCCCTGAAATACAAGACCTGGGGAAAGTCAGGAGTAGTTGCCCCTCAAGGAAAAAGAAAATCTGGAATGCCCTCTTTCAAAGCACCTTCCTCTCGCAGCCTCCAGAGAGAACCAGGCTTCCCCTGCATTTGTTTCTTTCTTCCCATCTGATTTTTAAAGCCACCAAAAGCCCCTCTTCTGCCCCCCTGAACTTCTGAGCCACACTGGGCTTCCTGACCCAGATCCACTGCAAACAGTCTGCAAAAAGCATCTGCTGGCGGGTCCTGAGCTTGGCGGTCCTGAGCACCTTCCCTTGGCTGTTCCGAGTAGGCTGATGACTTGCCCTTGGACGAGCCATCACGTCTGTGCCCGGAGCCGGCCATGTGCTCTGGGCAGCGGGGCTGCAAGGCTTATTACTCCTGGGAAAAATAACAAGCCGGCAGCAGACTAATAGACGACAGCAGGAATGATTTAAGCCATTTTTGAAGTCTCCGGGTTAAAAATACATTCTTTTGGCTGTGTGATGGTGTATTGTGATCACGACTACTTGGGGACAGGATTTCCATATTTTGTCAGGAGTTGGGGAGGCGAGCAGGAGAGGAAGGATGGCGAGAACAATAGCGTGGCTCTGTGGACGGCTCGCACGGTGCAAGCAAAGGAGGGCACGGCCTTCCCACCGAGGACACCCAGGCAGAAAGCAAGCAGAGGGCATCTCCACATGCCACTCCGATGTTCACAGCAGCATTATTTACAACAGCCAGGATATGGAAGCAACTTAAGGGTCCATCAATAGAGAAACGGTAAAGAAGATGAGTTATGCATATATATATACATAGTCTATATATAGAGTCCATATATATGTATATATAAAATGGAATACTGCTCAGCCATAACAAAGAATGCAACGACTTGAATGGACCTAGAGAGTTTTATGCTGAGTGAAATAAGTCAGACAGAGAAAGACAAATACTCAGTGTTATCCCTTATATGTGAAATCTAAAAAACAAAACAAACAAATGTATATAACAAAACAGACTCAGATGTGGAGAACAAACTCTCCACTGGTTACCAGCGGGGAGAGGGAAGTGGGGAGGGACAAGATAGGGAGAGGGGATTAAGAGATACAAACTACTATGTATAAAATAGGTAAGCAACAAGGATACAGCACAGAGAAACACAGGCATCATTTTGTAATAACTGTAGGTGGAGTATAATCTATACAAATATGGAATCTGTGTGGTACACCTGAAACTAATGCAACATTGTAAATCAACTCTACTTCAATAAAAATAAATAAGTAAAAAATAAATCAATAACCCGATGATCATGTCTCAATGTTGCTAATCTTGAAGTGTGCATATATGCCTCATGCTTTGGAGCAGCATTGGTCTTGGAATTATAGGCCAATAATGAGCTATCAGTGGAGATCCTGTGACCCAGCTGCAATAGGGTGGAAATCCAGACAGGGAATGAGAATGCTGAGGCTTCCCATCCTTTGTCTCAGAGAAAAGGGGATTCTCTTTGCAGTTAGACAGTGTTGAGTTGGAAGGACAATCCCTGGTGCTATCACTGTTCCCAAAGGCTTTATGACTGGGCTACAGAAACACACTGCAGCAAACACATGTGCCATCCACAGTGTGGGTGAAAACCATGGTACTTAAAACACTATTGTTGGACTATCTGGAATTCTAAGTAAAAATTCCAGGAAACCAATGGATTTCTGAGAAACGTACATGAAGTGATAAAGACAATGCATCATACCCCTTGGGAAAGTCTCATTTTTCAAAGCCAGCTTTTCTTAAAGGAGGTCACGAAGGGAGCATGAGAGTTGAATTCACATTTGAACCCTCTCTCCATCCAGGCTCTCAGTCTTTAGATTTGGTGGAAGATAAATCTCTGCCCCTGTCTTTCAATCCAAGGAGCTTCCTCTCTCTTTGTTCCCCTTGGCTTTCCTCCTACTGTGTGTAAAAGTGTTATTACCTGCCCTCCCCCAGCTCTCCTTCAGCCTGATCTCTTGACATTCAGCCTCAAAGGCAGCCACTGAAACTGGGTCAGGTACAGATATGAAAGCCTGAGACCAATCACCAAGTTTATAAAAGTCACAACAGCTAAATCCCCAGATCCAACTGTCCTGGGCCAGGAGGATAGACAGCTGTTGGAATGTGTAGGTAAGATGGTCATCCAGAAAGAGCTCTCTCCCCGCCATAACTGACGTTGTAACACTGGATCTGGCATTCGGACTTTTACTACCCTGAACTTTATATTCTATACTTCATGAGATAACACACTAGTGCTTTTTATATAAACCTACTTTTGACATGGGTTTGGATTGTAGCAACATTCTATTGATTAATACCAATAATAATTCTATTGATTATTCCTAAATAAGCAACCTGTTCTCTGAAGTCTGTGCACAAAGAAGAAATAAGTCGAAGAGCTTTTACTTCCAGTAGGTCAGCTGACAGCAACGTTCTGGGTCCTGGAACATTCTTTTTTTTTTTTTTTAGAAGACGTTGGGAGTAGGAGTTTATTAATTAATTTATATATTTTTGGCTGTGTTGGGTCTTCATTTCTGTGCGAGGGCTTTCTCTAGTTGTGGCAAGCGGGGGTCACTCTTCATCGCCGTGCGTGGGCCTCTGACTATCGCGGCCTCTCTTGTTGCGGAGCACAGGCTCCAGACGCGCAGGCTCAGTAGTTGTGGCTCATGGGCCTAGTTGCTCCGCGGCATGTGGGATCCTCCCAGACCAGGGATCGAACCCGTGTCCCCTGCATTAGCAGGCAGATTCTCAACCACTGTGCCACCAGGGAAGCCCCTGGAAGGTTCTTGGAAGTGGAATAACTAATTCTCTGCGAGAACACCTTGTCCTCCTGGGGCTAGCAGTCACCATAGCGGCAATCTTCGTAGCTAGCGTTCATGGGGTGCTTATTATGAGTCAGATACTGAATTCGTTTCCTGAAGCTGCTGTAACAACGTACCACAAACTGGGTGGCTGAAAATAACAGAAATTTATTGTCTCACAGTTCCACCAAGCAGAGGTCCAAGATCATGGTGTGATGGGGTTGGTTCCTTCCAGAGTCTCTGGGGAGAATCAGTCCCAGGTCTCTGTCCCAGACCCTGGTGGTGGCCACCAACCCTCGGCATCCTTGGTTGCAGACGCCTTCACCTCCACATGGCTTTCCCCTCTGTGGTCTCTGTGCCTCAAACCTCCCTCTCCTTTCTCTTGAAAGAGGACCAGTCGTTGGATTCAGGGCCCACCCTAACTCCAGGATAATTCCATCTCAAAAAGCTAAAATTAATTATCTCTTCAAAGACCCTATTTCCAAGTAAATTCACATTCACAGGTACCAAAGGTTAGAACTTGAACATATCTTTTTTGCAGGGGGACACAATTCACCCCATTACAGGTATAATAAGGGGGACTTTGTATGTGTTATCTCACTGGTGGAGGAAATCTCTGAGGTCATCTTGTCCCCTCCTCCATAACTGTGAACATTCTCTGCTATGATCCCTGACAGAAGCCAATCAGCTGCAGCTTGAACAGCCCAGTACCAGGGAATTCTCGACTATGACGGAAGCCTTGCCCGCTTCACACAGCTCTGCTGTTTCTAAAGATTTTCCTGGGTGCACGACTTCACCATGGAGTTGCTAATCCTATTATCACCAACTTTTCAGATAAAGAACAGAGGCCAGAGCAGTATCCTGTAGGAAGAATGCAGGGGAACGGGCAAAGTTTCCAGACAAGTTCTCAAGTCCCTCCGTAGCACCATCAAGATGAACCTCAAGCTGCCACCAGAATTATCTTGCCATATGTAAGGCCATCCCAACGTCACCTTGACCGTAAGACAGACAAATGCTGAGCTGACTGACACAAGGCAGCAAGAGAATCATTAAAAAAAAAAAAAAGTTGCAAGCGTCCTTCCATTGTCTCCACAGAGCAGTTGCTTCCCTCTTCTGCTTGGCCGGGGAATACCATGCATCTCTTTAAGGAGAATTAGGGTTCCCAGTATCTCCCCTCTTCCTCTTCTGCATCATTCATGTGGACAGTTTTCCTCATGTCACACACGCAGATGTATTCACACCCGCCCCACACACTCTCTGCTGAACATAACATTGAAAATGTTTCATTAGATTTTCCAGGAGAATAGTTTTGCCCTGTAGGTAACTCTGGTGCTCAAAGGTGGTCTCCTTTGACAAGAATGCTCCTTCCTTCCCGGTTCCAACACGTGAACAGACTCACAGCCTCCCTTGTAGGTGCAGCTGTGCGTGCTCAGCCTGAAGGCTCCGGGGGCACAGGCGTGGGCTGTCCCCCCCAGGGACAGAGGGACAGTGAGGGGGACAGGCCTTTCCTTGGCCCTTTCTTCTGCTGCTTGCCTTGGATTGACGGTCGCCCTTACTCACTGGGGGAAAACGTTCATCTTTTTCCCTTTACATGTATTTATATAACAAGCTCCTTAAATTCTGTCATTAAATCGTTACTGAGCTTTCAGGGAAAATAAAGAGACATTGAAACAAGCCACCCTTAAGCCCGTAATACAGGAAAGAACAAATAAAGGGACACAGCAGGACTTGTCCAATGAACCCAAATGAATGCTCGGTTTTATGACTTCAGAAACCAAACACATACCCCTAAGCCCCCGCCAGACCGCCTCTTGTGAAAACAGTGCTCCAGCCAGAAGACGAAGCTGTTCAGAGTGGAATTCTTGCTTCTAGGTCTCAGGAGGCTCTGGTTCTCACCATCTGACGCCCTACGTAAAGTCGTCATAGGAGGATCTCGAAAGCCACAGAGCTAACTGCCGACACCCTTCCTGCATGATGTAACACATGTGGACCAAATCCACACCCAGCAGCCATGCTTTCTTGGGCAGAAACCCTAAGAAGTAGCCTGTACGCGCACCCCACAGGTGCGTCTGAAAGTGTGCAGGTGAGTGTGAAGTTTTCCAGTGAAGAAAACCAGCCCAGATGAGGTGAGGTCTGCCCGCAGCAGTCAGTGAGGGAAGGTTCCTTCCCAGGCCCCAAAACATCGCAGAAGAAAGAAAGGCTACATTTCCCATCAAAAGTTTAAACTGTCGACACCTTGGAACACCTGGTGAGTGGGTGGGTTGGGAAGCAGGGCCTTAGGAGAGCAAGTGTGCTGAGCCCCGGGAGCCCAAGGCCATGGTTTCCCACCTGCAGGAGAGCTAAGTGGTAACTGCCTGACTTCCTATTTGAGTCAGTGTAGGAAAATCAAAACCATTTTGGTTTTTGTGAAAAATCAGTATCGCATTTTCTCAAGCTGGGGATTGGTGGCTTGAGTCCTGACTGCCATGATATTTTGCCAGGTTGGGGCAGGGGGGAGGAGGGCGAGAGTTTCTGAGTAGGTTGGAAACAAACAAAACAAAAGGTGTTCTAGAAGGACCATCCTTCCTGGGGCTGGGCTTGAGGGGCTGCAAAGGCATCTCTCCTGGAGCCTGAAGGGAGGGACCTCCCGCCTTAGTGCTCCCCACATGCGTCATTTCCACCCCCTGTGTAGACAGCAGCGTAGCTGAGTGGTTAGGATGACTATTCAGTCTGGAATCAGGATGCCCCAAGGCCAACCCCAGCTCCACCACTCACTTCCAGTAAACTTCTCCGTGCCCCAGTTCTCTATCTGTGAAAGGGGATTTAAATGGTCCAAACCTCACGGGCTCAATGTGAGGATCAAAAGCAACATGCAAAGACTTTAGGCTGGTACACAGTAAGCACTTAATAAATGTTAGCAATTACTGCTACCTTTCTGCCACCAAAACCTCACCCCAGCTCAAAGCTGAGTCGAGTTGAGCACCTACATGTATCGGATATTCCCACAGCCCAAGCTGTATCCGAATGACCTCCTTTACCCTCCTGGGGACCCCACTGAGGAAGGCATTCATGTCATTTTTTTAACCTGATGAGGAAACCGAGGCTGGCGGTGCAGAGCCAGGATTCACCCAAGTCCCTGTGCCTCGGAGGCAATGTTTTAGATGGCCACGTGACTGTCCTCAACCAGGTAGAAATAATCTATTAAGTGGCTTCTCTGGGTGGTAGAAAAAGCAAAATGGGAAAAGAGAAACAATTCGAAATGGAGAAAAGTAGCCAGTGAGGACCCCACCTTGTTTCTTTAAGTTGACTTTTTGAAGAATCTGATCATGATACTATTTCTCTACAGTCACCTTAATACACATTAATTTACCAGAACCACTGTGGGTGCAAAACAGAGCAAAAACAGTAGGTCAATACCTCCATCACTTTTCCCAAATTGAGAGCAAATGGCTGTTGCTTCACGAAGTTTAAGGAAAGTAGATGTTAATGGCGCCCACCTTGTTTTGCATGAACTTCTCTGTGCTGGGGGTCTTGGAATCTCCCAGATTTTACCTGCAAGTCATATATGACAACCCCAGGGATGACAGCTGTCCTTGCAGCCCCGAGCCAGGGCCCAAGGAAGGAGGGCAGCGGCTAGGGCCATGCTTCTCCACTCAGTAGGATTACTGACCGGATGAAATCAAATACAACAGCTTGATGATGCCCAGATGCCCAGTTAATTTGAGTATCAGATAAACAATGCATATTTTTAACATATAAGTATATTCTGAAATTGTGTGGGACATACTTTACTAAGAAATCTTTCATAAGCACTAATGTTCATAGCAGACTATTCACACTAGCTGAAATGTGGAAGCAACCCAAATGTCCATCAACAGATGAATGGATAAATAAACTGTGGTACAGTTCTACATTGGAATATTATTCAGGCTTAAAAAGAAAGGAAATTCTGATGCATGCTACAGTATGAATGAAGCTTGAGGACATTCTGCTAAGGGAAGTAAGCCAAATGCTAAAGGACAAATACCATACGATTCCACTTACATGAGGTACCTAAACTAGTCAAATCCATAGAGACAGAAAATAGAACGGTGGTTGCCAGGGGCTGGTTGGGGGAGGGGCTGTAAGAGGAGGGCAGAGGGAGTTAGTGTTTAGTAGGGATAGAATTTCAGTTTGGGACAATGAAAAGAGTTCTGGAGATGGATGGTGGTAAAGGCTGCACAACAAAGGAATGTACTTAATGCCACTGAACTTTATACTTAAAAATGGTTTAAATGGTCATTTTTATGCTGTGTATATTTAACCACAATAAAAAAATGTTTACAGTTTATCTGAAATCCAAATTTAACTGGGTGTCCTGTGTTTTTATTTGCTAATTCCGGCAGCCCTAAGCCCAAGGGACATTTGGCAAAGTCTGCAGACATTTTTGATTGTCACGACTGGGGAGGGGGCACTATTGGCATCTAATAGGCAGAGGCCAGAGATGCTGCTACACATCCTGCAATGCACTCACTGGACAGCCTCTATAACAAGAGTTATATGGTCCAAAACGTCGACAGTACCAAGGTTGAGAATCCCTGCTCTAGAGGGACGCAGGGAAACCCTCACAAGATGTTGCCTGGGGCCTGGAAATCTAAACTTCAGCCACTGATCACCCACAATGGGTTCCCACAGGAAAATAAAAGTACACAAGTCCTAGTTGTATCAAAGGACACCTAATAATTGTTTTTAAATCTTCTCATGTTATTTTTATACGCAACATTCTGTTTGTGAGAGAGACCGCAATAGCTATTACTCACAGCCAAAAATAGACGTCCTAACAGGACTCATTTTGACTCATTCCAATCAAGATTAAGAACTAATCAGAAAAGGTCTTTATATCCAGTCTCAGCAGCAATATGCCTGGTAAGGCACTTCAACCACAAAAACAAAAAATAGGACATTAGCTAAGGATGGATTAGCTAATCCCCACAGCAAAGTTCCATGCAGTAGACATGCACTTCGGCCACTGTGACAAAAACACCCCAGTGGCAAGCCAGGATGAAGCTTAGCTGTCCCCATGTGACCTTCCATTCACTCGCTAAACCTTTTAAGCATAAAAAGAAAAGAAAATCCACCAAGAACTTGAGAACAGCAGCACAGCAAAGTCTGAAACACATTTCTCACTGTTATGGATGATAACAGAAATGGATATTTTATTAATGCTGAATTAAGAATCAAAGACAAAGGAGCAGCTTATTGTCAAAGCTGTCTTAACAACAACAACAAAACAAGATTAGTGTCACTGAACTGTGTATAAACTACACAGATGATCCATCAAGAAAATCAATCAGTGAGGAGAGAAAATAGTATTTCCTGCTTCTTCAAAACCATCAAGATTCATTCATCAACAAAGACTTTTTAGTGCAACCAGAAGGGTAAAGTCTGAAAGAAAATAGACATTGGACAAGTTAAGCGCTAAAGGCTGGAAAATCACTTTTTTTTTTTAATTGTGGGGCTTTACAGAATGTTATACCAGGAAAAAACTCTATGGAGAAGGGAATGTAGACAACATATAAATAAGAAAGGAAATCTATAGCCAAAATTAGGTCACAATGGGACAGCTGCTACTGAGGTTTCAGAGGCAGGTGCAGGTGTACAAGTGCACGCTACCTCACAGGTGTGGAACTTTGTCTGTTTCCTCTGCCTGCTCCCATCTCTTTCCTTCCTTCCCCAACTGTCCCCTCCTTCCTGCTGGCCTAGGGTCTCACAGCCCCTGTAAGCATTCAAAGAGCCATTAAAAAATCTCAAGGAACCCTCAGAGCAAGAGAGATATATTTCTCCTAAACGGGGGCCCTACAGGATAATTGCAGGTGAAATGCAAACTTTAAAACCATCCTGAGATTTTACAAATGTTCTATTCCCAAATAACACCAGCTCTGTACCAGTTACCTACAGTCACACGTGTAACACACGAGAGTGCAGAGGCAGGGTGAGGGCTATGACCTGACTTGATTGGAATGCAACCATCACAGGCTCCGTGCCTGGAACACAACCAGAACGAGGCATCAAATCTGAACAGTCACCCAGGAGCCTACAGGGAGGTCACAGGGTTTGTGAAGCTTGTGGATTGGCAGCCACTCAGTTCAGGCTCTGTTTCTAGTCAATTCAATTAACACTTAGAGTTCTAAACGGTCTTGGTTCTCTCATTTCTGAGGAGCTATCAGATGAAAACAAACAAATTAAATAGGAAAGCTGAAATAGACAGGAACATCACTCGCACAAATATAGGTCATAGCCTGGATGGGGGGAAAGGGAAGAAAATGTAAAATGACGAAGGTGACCACAACTTGAAACACAGCAGCCCCGTGGCCTTATGTGAAGGGACCCAGGCCACACACTGCTCCACAGACCCTGAGGATATCACGCTGCAGACAAAGTCATGAACTTGGAGTCAGATGTTCCAGTTCCAGTTCTAATTTCTGCTGTTACAAGCACAAGTAATTTAGCTTCTTGGAATCTCAGCTTCTTTCAATCATAAAATGAAGATAATCACATTGCCTCTCCTGGTTGTCATGTTTAGCATGAAAACGGTCTTAGAAATAAAGTGTGATCATATAAACAGTCAAAGAATACTACTTAACTAATAATTAGTATTCATAATATTAACCCTAATTCATCAAGAAGAGGTTAAAGTCTGTGTCTGGAAAGCAAATACCCTATTTTTTTATAACCATGCAAGAAGGGTGAAGGGTAGGCTCTGTAGGGGAGCAAAACTGGCCATCCCAAAATGTGTCACTCTGGTATGCGGATTACTTGGAACTGAAAACAATCAAGGCCCAAAAGACTAAGGCAGAAATTTTAACCTCCCCCTCACTGACTAAAAGAATTTGGATAGAGGACCTGTCCCAGGAAGCAAGCGTTCACATCCATCAGTATAGTATGAATTAGGTGTGGAGACAGGGAGGAATCTAGCAAAGCCTGTTTGTTTGTTCGTTTTTAACATCTTTATTGGAGTATAATTGCTATACAATGGTGTGCTGGTTTCCGCTTTATAACAAAGTGAATCAGTTATACATATGCATATGTTTCCGTATCTCTTCCCTCTTGCGTCTCTGACTCCGAGCCTGTTTGTTAAAGTTCCTCTCTGTATCCCATTGTTTCTTTCGGCCCAGCAAACATCTGTTTAACAAACACATGTTTTCCGTCTTCCTGTTAACTGTCTTCCCCGACATCCCCCCGTCCCCTTAGCTCAGAATAGCATAGCCTTAATTGCCTGACTGTCCTCATATTCTCATGGAGCCCCTGTATGTAAATAATTTTTTTTCCTCCTGTTTATCTGTTTCTAGTCAATTTAATTATTAAGCCAGCCAGAAGAACCTAGAAAGGTAGAGGAAAATTGTCCCTCCCAAATGGCTCGTCTCTCTGAGGTCAGCCACTGTGCTCCCCAAGCCCCACCCCGCCGTCTCCCAGCCCTACTCCTGACCCATCCTGGCTTCCCCTGGCTTTCAGCATCCAGAGGAGAAAGACACAGGAAGAGGAGGAGACATGCTCATACCTGCGTAACCTCAGGAAAGCAAACAGAGCTCTTAACCTGAATTTTCCTCATTATAAAAATGCCTGCCTATGTGATTCTTAACTGTACATTATCCTATTTGGAGCCCACAGTATTACATAAAGCATCTTGGAAGCCCTAACACACTCCCCCACATGCAAGAGATCACTGTGATTCATATTACCTGACGCATCAGGCAGTAACACACACCTGTATTTTCTTTACGGAAAGTGAGATGTATTCGTTCAGTGAGAATGAAATACACTCCTCCTCAAGTCTGATTTCTCCTCAGTAGAACAGAAGCCTTTCAAACAATTAGCCCTGTCCAATAAAGCCGCAGGAAAAAGATGGAATGATCCTTTATCGAGCATATTCGAGAGAGGTAGCTTTCATTATGTGAAAGGATCATGTGAACCCTTATATTTCCAACTCTTGGAGTTTTCTTAATCTTTGTTCGTAAGGATTACATGACGAAGTATTTGCGTTTTAATATTATGATGATTCCCTCCAGCTTTTCCATTTCCATTTCTATGTCACACCCCAAAAGAAGGTGTGGGTGACCCAACTAGTCACTGAGAAGAGGCATTTCTGGCACAATGGAATCCATATAAAAAGCAAATCCTGGGCTTCCCTGGTGGCGCAGTGGTTGAGAGTCCGCCTGCCGATGCAGGGGACGTGGTTTCGTGCTCCTGTCCGGGAAGATCCCACATGCCGCGGAGCGGCTGGGCCCGTGAGCCATGGCCACTGAGCCTGCGCGTCCGGAGCCTGTGCTCCACAATGGGAGAGGCCATGGCAGTGAGAGGCCCACGTACCGCAAAAAAAAAAAAAAATCCTGAGAAGATGTCAGTGGGGTTTATGACCCTTGTGGAGAGCAGGTGCACAGAAACCCACACCCACCGGTCCAAGTTCTTGCCAGCTAGGCATCCCCTGGTAATCAACTCATCCAGCAATGTTCGGCCACTAGAGCCAAACTGAATTCACCTTCTCAGGGAGAATAAATTCTTTGTCTACAGTATCTGCATCATCAACAAGAGTAGTGGATTAAATACAGCTCTAGCAGCTTTTCTAGACCAAATAGAAATGTCCAAAGAAAAGAAAGATGTAGCATCAAATAAGAGGTTTCAGGTCAAATGAAATGTACCTCTGTGGGTCACAGGAGGCAACGCTGTGCTGTGCAAATCCTATGCGGGAGAAAGGTCAGACATTTGAGTGCCAAGAACTCTGAATCCTTCTAAAAAATTTCAACCTATGCAGTTTGATGCTATGTTGCCTCCTTGGAGAATTCAGTTAGGTGACTTCCATGTGAAAACTTTCTACTACTCTTTTCTGTCTCAGCTAAAAATTAGTGAAACTTCTTTTCTTATTTTATTGAAGTATAGATGATTTACAATGTTGTGTTAATTTCTGCTGTACAGCTAAATGATTTGCATATATATACACACACACATATATACATTCTTTTTCTTTTTTTTTTTTTTTTTTTTTTTGCGGTACGCGGGCCTCTCACCGCTGTGGCCTCTCCCGCCGCGGAGCACAGTCTCCGGACGCGCAGGCTCCGCGGCCATGGCTCACGGGCCCAGCCGCTCCGCGGCATGTGGGATCCTCCCAGACCGGGGCACGAACCCGTGTTCCCTGCATCAGCAGGCGGACTCTCAACCACTGTGCCACCAGGGAAGCCCTACATTCTTTTTCATATTCTTTTCCATTATGGTTTATCACAAAATATAGTTCCCTGTGCTCTACAGTAGGACCTTGCTGTTCATCCATCCTATATATAATAGTTTGCATCTGCTAACCCCAAACTCCCAGTCCATCCCTCCCCCATGCCCCCTCCCCCCTGGCAACCACAAGTCTGTTCTCTATGTCTGTGAGTCTGTTTCTGTTTTGCAGATATGTTCATTTGTGTCATATTTTAGATTCCACATATAAATGACATCATATGGTATTTGTCTTTCCCTATCTGACTTACTTCACTTAGTATGATAATCCCTAGGTCCATCCACGTTGCTGCAAATGGCATTATTTCATTCTTTTTTATGGCTGAGTAATATTCCATTATATATATGTACCACATCTTCTTTATCCATTCATCTGGACATTTAGGTTGTTTCCATGTCTTGGCTATTGTGAATATTGCTGCTATGAACATAGGGGTGCATGTATCTTTTCAAACTATGGTTTTGTCCGGATATATGCCCAGGAGTGGGATGCGAAACTTCCTATGCTGCCAGGATTCTAAGTTGTTCTGTGGAGAAGAGCTATTCTTTATAATCCTGTAAAGGCTGCTGCTGACACTCCCCAGGCTGTTTTCAGAGGTACGATCCACCCTTGTAGGAAATGCCCATGGGCTGCTGGGAGGAACAAGTACAGATTCATGCCACCCAGGTCCCCTGGGAGCCACGGCTGGGGGATGCCTACACTGACCTTCAGACAGAGCGGCTAACAAGAGGCTGTGCCTCCCAATATCCAATCTCCTGTCCACCCTCAGAATAAAGCTTGCAGCTGGGCCCCTCAGAATACATTTCTTGGCCTCCTTGAAGCTAGATGTGGTCACGTGACAGACCTGGACAAAGGGCCTTAAGCGGAAGTGTCATTGGGCAGCTTCTGGGACCCCTCCTTAAGGGACAGCATGCACAGCACCTTACACTTCATCCTTGCCTCCATCCTGCTGCCTGGATCAAGTTTCCACAGGCCAGGAGGTTGAAACCACATGTAAAGAAGCAAGGTAGCAGCAGCTCAGGTCCCTGAAACCATGAGGCATCATGCCAGCCCTGGGCTGCCCACCTGGGCTTTTATGTGAGAGAAAAAATCATGTCTATCTTAAGCAACTATAAGTAACGATCACTTGAGATTTTCTGTCTCAGCTGAACCTAATGCTAACTAATATATGTCAAAAATGAGTGGGGAGGTGGATGGACCTAGAGTCTGTCATACAGAGTGAAGTAAGTCAGAGAGAGAAAAACACGGGCTTCCCTGGTGGCGCAGTGGTTGCAAATCCACCTGCCAATGCAGGGGACACGGGTTTGAGCCCTGGTCCGGGAAGATCTCACATGCCACGGAGCAACTAAGCCCGTGTGCCACAACTACTGAGCCTGCGCTGTAGAGCCCATGAGCCACAACTACTGAGCCCACGGGCCACAACTACTGAAGCCTGCGCGCCTAGAGCCCATGCTCCACAACAAGACAAGCCGCTGCAATAAGAAGCCTGCACACCACAATGAAGAGTAGCCCCCGCACGCAGCAACGAAGACCCAACGCAGCCAAAAATAGATAAATAAAATAAATAAATTTTAAAAAAAAGAAAGAGAAAAACAAACACCATATGCTAATGCACATATATGGAATCTAAAAAAATGGTACTGATGAACCTAGGGGCAGGACAGGAATAAAGACGCAGATGTAGAGAATGAACTTGAGGACACAGGGAGGGGGAAGCGTAAGCTGGGTCGAAGTGAGAGAGTGGCATGGACATATATACACTACCAAATGTAAAACAGATAGCTAGTGGGAAGCAGCCGCATAGCACAGGGAGATCAGCTCGGTGCTTTGTGACCACCTAGAGGGGTGGGATAGGGAGGGTGGGAGGGAGACCCAAGAGGGAGGAGATATGGGGATATATGTATATGTATAGCTGATTCACTTTGTTATACAGCAGAAACTAACACACCACTGTAAAGCAATTATACTCCAATAAAGATGTTTAAAAAAAGATATTAAAAAAAACAAAAAAAGAAACAAAAAACCCCGAGAGGGACAGAGGAGTAAGCTGGAGGGATGTTTTGTCAATGGATCACGTCACCTCTGTAGGCAGAAGAGCCTAAACAACGTCACTGGAGGGGACGGAAATGCTTCTCAGCTCCCAGCCCCTCGGCCCTTCCCTGTGTCCTCCTTGGTTCCTGGTCTCTGTAGCCAAGCGAGGCTCCTGATCCTTATAGAACAATGTACACCCTACTCACGTTCCTGCTTCAAATATGGTTTCCTTTCCAACTACAGTCCTCTTCTTTTGTCTTTGTCAATATATATTAACTGATCAGATCTCTCTCAATTAAGGGCAGCAATATTGTCACCTGTTTTCATTGTCCCATCCTCGGGGAAACCGCCCCTCCCCCTGTGTAAGGCAGAGATGACAAGCGTGGCTCATGTCCCTGTGACCACAGGGATGGACGTGCCACCCCCGAGGACCCAGAGTCCTCCCTGAGGCTGACATACAGGGAGTGAAAGCAAAAATGTTCCTTTCTGTAGTGGGGATGACGAGGCAGTGGTGCAAGTTGGAGCCTGCTAAAGGCCACCTAGATGGCTATTTCCCTGTCATGTGAAGTGACATGTTTGCAAAAGAAGCCAAGCAGAGCTGTGACAAGACTACCTGCCCATTAGCTATTGTCCCCATAATAAGCAAACTCTTGTTGGGGATGGCAATGTGCTTAGCTAAAACTAAATAAAATAAAAGTAAAAGAGAACAAAATTAAAAAAACAGTAACGATGAGATTTCAGCTTCCCTTGCAGGCAGGTTGCTGGAGGACACAACAGTGACCAAGGGGACAGAAGCATGAGCTCCTGGCTGTGCTTGTGAGAAACCTACTTACTACAGAGGTAGACTCCTCTGGCATGCACCATTGTCTTCTCTCTGACTGGAATGCAGATGCAATGCTGGAGAAGAGGCAGCCATCTTGTGAACACAAGGAGACAAGCAATGCTAAGGATGGTTCAGTGGAAAGACAGAAGGATCCTGAGTCTCAGGAAGTCACCATGCCAGCCCTGGGCTGCCTACCTCCAGGTTTCTCATTGCAAGAGAAAAGCAAATTCAGCTGAGGCACTGTGTGAAGGCTTCTGTCACTGACAGCTGTATAAAATTCCTCACTGATACAGAATTTCTTACCTGGAAGTAGGATGCTACAAGAAACAGAACCAAAATGAGACCTTGGCCAAGTAGAGAAAACAGAGCTTTGGATATGTGGCTGGAAACTTGGTATCTCGTGTGATGGCAAAAATGTGATGAAACTGTCACCTACTGTACCCTGGAAATGTTACTTGTCAAAAGAGGTTATGATATCAGGGAGCATGGTGGGAAAAATTCCAAGCATTGGTATCTCCTGGCTGCTTCTTGACACACAAAAGAGAGATGAACCCAGATGGTCATGGGCCAGACTGCAGGACCAGGACCAGGACCAGGACGAGGCAGTGAGGTGCCTACGACACATTTAAGAAGGCGCCCAGGGCTTCCCTGGTGGGGCAGTGGTTGAGAGTCCGCCTGCCAATGCAGGGGACATGGGTTTGTGCCCCGGTCCAGGAAGATCCCACATGCCATGGAGCGGCTGGGCCCGTGAGCCATGGACGCTGAGCCTGCGCGTCTGGAACCTGTGCTCCACAACGGGAGAGGCCACAACAGTGAGAGGCCCACGTACCGCAAAAAAAAAAAAAAAAAAAAAAAAAAAGAAGGCACCCACCCTGCCCTTGAACAACCCTAAGAGTTGAATTCTACGTCCTGGGGCCTCCGGGTCCACCCTGCCACCCCCGAGTCCCAGCCCTGTCCTGTTGTGAGCACAGAGGAAACAAAGGAAATGCAGCCTTTCTAGAAGAGGCCTCTGACAGAAGCTTCCGAATCAAGCTGACTGAGAGTCCCATCGTTTGAAGACTTTTGTGGCTGAAAAGGCCAATTTCTTTTCTACCTCAGAGTGAAGCATTACTAAGCATTCGCCATAAAATGACAGCCTTAACACGAGATAAAACTGTTGTCCCACCAGCCATGAGGGCAAGCTTGCTGCCAAAAATGGGATTACGGATATCCCCCTGGGGGAGGGACAAAGCACAGAAGTAAAAGACAGATGGGACTCTTCAGCTTCAAAACTACATCCCGACAAAATGTTTGAATGCCGTTATTCACTCATGAGACTGACTGGAAGGAAACAAAATAGAATCCACTCATTTTTTTTCTTGTTGTACTTCCTTCTCTTTGTGTTTCTTCTCCAGTACATATGCCACTCATGTTTTGCCTTCAGATATAGTCAAGAAACATGACCACGATATCTGCCCAAAAGCACAGTCAAGGCACCATGTAAATTGAGTGGCCTTGGAGAACCTACATCATCAATTACAAAGCATGGTGAGGGCTTCCCTGGTGGTGCAGTGGTTGGGAGTCCGCCTGCCGATGCAGGGGACACGGGTTCGTGCCCCGGTCCGGGAAGATCCCACATGCCGCGGAGCGGCTGGGCCTGTGAGCCATGGCCGCTGAGGCTGCGCTCCGCAACGGGAGAGGCCACAGCGGTGAGGGGCCCGCGTACCGCAAAAAAAACAAAAACAAAGCATGGTGAGGCACAGCCAGCTCCATGCAGAGCTCAGCCTGGCCATCAGGCGGACAAGTCAGTGCTTATTTTGCTTTCTTTTGTTCTCATTTTCACACACCACTGTGCTATCCCGAGGAAGGGCCTGTATTCACCCTGGACTCACCCTACCTCCCACTTGCAGGAAGCACCAGGAATACTTTATGATCTCTAAACACATGGGAGAGAATTTTGTGGTTGTAGATTGCCAACCTTGAAAATAGGCCAAACAATCAGGCATTGTACCTCTGTCTCCACTGATTCGTGGATTAAAATGCACGCCCTCAGTGAATTTATTGTAAACAATCACAAGTTTCAGAAAAGTTGCGAATACAATATGAGAAACTTTTTTTTCCTGAACCTTTTGAGAGTTGACCCTACGCCCCTTCGTTCCTGAATACTTCAGTGCGTATTTCCTACAAACAAGCACATAACCTACATAACCAAAATCCGGAAATTAATACTAACAGATGACTATCATCAAATTTTCAGGTTTCATTTAAATTGTTTCAAATGTCCCAATAATATTTTTATAACAAAAGGATTCCCCATTCCCTTCAGAATCCACACTGCATGCGGTTCTCCTGTCTCTTCAGCATCCTTCAGTATGGAATGGCCCTCTAGTCTTCCCTTAATCTTCATGACTTTGGCACTTTTGAAGATTACAGGTCAGTTATTTAGTAGAATATCCTCCCATCTGAGTTTGTTTGGTATTTCCTCATGATCAGATTCAGGTTTTCATTTTGGATAGGAATATCCCAGATTTTAATTTTTTATTGATGTATAGTTGATTCACAATGTTGTGTTAGTTTCAGGGTACATCAAAGTGACTCAGTTAAACATATGATTATATATAACGTCTTTTTCAGATTTTATATAGTTTATTGCAAGATATTAAATATAGTTCCCTTGTGCTATATGGTAGGTCCTTTTTGTTTACCTATTTTATACATAGTAGTTTGTATCTGCTAATCCTAAACTCCTAATTTATGCCTCCCCTACCCTCTTTCCCCTTTGGTAACCATAAGTCTGTTCTCTATGTCTGTGAGTCTGTCTCTGTTTTGTAAAGTTCATCTGTATCATATGTTAGATTCCACATATAAGTGATGTCATATGATATTTGTTTTTCTCTGTCTGACTTACTTCACTTAGTATGGTAAACTCTAGGTCCATCCATGATGCTGAAAATGGCATTATTTCATTCTTTTATATGGCTGAGTAGCATTCCATTGTATATATGTACCACATCTTCTTTATCCATTCATCTGTCAATGGACATTTAGGTTGCTTCCATGTCTTGGCTATTGTAAATAGTGCTGCTATGAACATTGGGGTGCATGTATCTTTTCAAATTAGAGTTTTCTCTGCATATATGCCCATGAGTGGGATTGCTGGATCACATGGTAGCTCTATTTTTAGTTTTCTGAGGAACCTCCATACTGTTTTCCATAGTGGCTGCACCAACTTACATTCCCACCAACAGTGTAGGAGGGTTCCAGAACATCCCAGACTGATGGCGTGTTCTTCTCACTGCTTCCCATCAAGTGGCACAGGACTTCGATCTGGGAGTTACTCATGTTAACTTTGATCACTTGATTAAGATGGGATCTGCTGGACTTCTCACTGTAAAGCTACTCTTTTCATCATTGTATTTAAGAAATATTCAGAGGGAAGGTAAATTAAAACTATGTAAATATCCCATTCCTCAAGAAACTTTCAGCGTATTTATTTGTATACACATGGGGGCAAAAGAAAGTTAAATCCCAAACACAGGCTGAACTATTCAGAAGAATGTATCTTAAGTTAATGCTATAATAAATAACATAACTTTATTTGCATAGTTTCAGCAGCTTTTACTCTAGGAAGAAAACCTTTATCCTAGATACACTACAATGACGTATGTACTTCTGTATAAGTCACGAAAATCCAATAAATCTAGTCTTATATGTCTATTTTGGGAAGCAGGGGAGGAGTAGGATGTATAAAATAACATGGAATGAAAACTCTATTTTTGGTCACTGTAGACAAACCTATTTGGTACTATATGTACAAAAAGTGCTTTTCTCTTTTATTGGCAATTACTGGAACATATGACAACCTCAACAGAAAATAATAATCAAGTGCGTGTGCTTGGATACTAAAAATACACTGGGGTGGGCTTCCCTGGTGGCGCAGTGGTTGAGAGTCTGCCTGCCGATGCAGGGGACACGGGTTCATGCCCCAGTCCAGGAAGATCCCACATGCCACGGAGCGGCTGGGCCCATGAGCCATGGCCGCTGAGCCTGCGCATCCGGAGCCTGTGCTCCGCGACGGGAGAGGCCACAACAGTGAGAGGTCCGCGTACCGCAAAAAAAAAAAAAAAAAATACACTGGGGTGACTGAGATCTTTGCTCTCTCATTTCAGCATGAATGATGATGATGATCCAAATATATGTATAAAGAAATCAAATCTCAGGCTTTGATAGGGAAAGGAGAACACTCTAAATAAATACTTATTGCCGTAGGAGTAATTTCATCCACAAATTAATCAGACCATTCAAAACCAGATGCAGCTTTTTTTTTTTTTTTTTTTTGCTGTACGCGGGCCTCTCACTGCTGTGGCCTCTCCCGTTGAGGAGGCTCCGGACGCGCAGGCTCAGCGGCCATGGCTTACGGGCCCAGCCGCTCCGTGGCATGTGGGATCTTCCCTGACCGGGGCACGAACCCATGTCCCCTGCATCGGCAGGCGGACTCTCAACCACTGCGCCACCAGGGAAGCCCCAGATTCAGCATTTTAAGTACATGAAACTTAGAGCCACTTTAAATAACAAAAGGAAAGGACTGGATTCAGTGGTAGACCAAGATCCTCTTCCATAGTTTGATTTTTCCCAAAGTGATCTCAGTGTTGATCAGAGCCCAGGGGCCAACACAAGGACTTGGTCATGGGTCCCACTGGCCCCAAAGGAGTGGTTCTCCAAGTGTGGTCCCTGGGCTAGCAGCATCGGTATCTCCTGAGAATTTCTTAGAAATGCACATTCTCAGGCCCTACCTGTGGAATCAGAAACTGTGTTTTAAACACGCCCACCAGGTGGATTTGATGCACACTATATAGTTTGAGAACCACTGCCTAAGAGATTTAGGTAGGGAGCGTAAGGTAGAATTCTATCCTTTTCCTGACTCCTTGGAAACTAATCTGAAAACCCTCAGGACAGACAATCAGTTTGTGGCTGACTGACTGGGGAAAACCTCACTGTGTTATGGGAATTTTCTGGTATTATTTGTTGCCTAGTTCTCCCGTCTGGTCTAGTTACTGATGGAAATTTATTGATGGAAATAGGCAGCAACTATTTTCAACTACTTGTTGACTTTCAACATCAATTCCCAAATTACATTGTGTTTTACGGTTTTCTATTGACTCTAGAACTTTCCACAGTGAAGGAATGGAAGTCCAGGTTTTTCTCCTCTTTGCCTCCCTTGCAATTCAGTTAAAGGAAACCTTTGTTCAGCCAAAATATCCTTCCCTCCACTCCCCTGCCCAGCACAGATCTCAGCCCCTCCTGGCGAGCACCCCTTGTCTTCTGGATGTCTGTCCACTTGAGCGGCCTGCAGTTCCCCTCAACACGAAAACGTGGAAAAACAAGAATATGTAATTCTTTCTTTCTAGAGTCAGTATGTTACTTTTTTAAGATCCTAAGTACACAGACAAGCACACGGTTAGGTAATGATGTGTGGTTGTATGAAATCTTATCACCATTATTTAACATTTGCTGGAGGTCAAAGTCATGATGGAACTAAATCAAGTATATTTAGCTTTAGCCCTTCCTCTGCTCACACTCCTGTGTACCTTTTATACTGCTTTAATTCACTTGATTACATCTTGCTATTTTATCTAATATTAATATCTAATACTTAATATAATTCTCCATGATTCTAAGTTCCTTGATGGCCACAACCAAATCTCCTACGTCTCATGAAGTAGAAATGCTCTCATAATGAGATTCAATAAGTATTTGCTTGCATATATTTAATCAAGTGCCTTCTCCCCCCTGCCCCAGAAATGTGCCTCTAAAATCCTCCTTTGGTGATTTACCACTTGAAACTAGATTTTCTCCGATTTTAAGAAAAAAACAAAAATTAAGACACCCCTGGCTTAAGCTAATCCTTAAAGGAAAAACTGACAGAGAAAGCATTGTCTGTTCATCATATGCCAGTGATTGGGTGTGGAATAAACAGGGTGTTACAATGCACCAAGGGGCCTGGTTGTCATACCAGCACGGGCAGACCAGCTCAAAATCAGCCACGTAACTTTGCTTTCCAGCACTGACAGCAGCCCAAGGCAGTAGACTCGACAATCAATGCCTGCAAAATGTCACTGCAAAGAAATTTTTCAGATGGTACAAATAGGCTGAAGAAGGAAAAGGAAAGGAATGGACAATTTAGTCGGCACTGTGTGTGAAAGAAATATTTTGGCCTTGTTCCATAAATGGTAACTGAAATGCTATCTGGACCAGTCAGTTTATCAAGGGAAAACAAAGCAACCTGCCACTGTAACCCAGAGAGGAGAAAAACAAGGATAAAAGATGAAAAATCTCCATTCATTTCAAAGAAAAGACACAGTGACAAAGAAACGACAGCAAGGTTGACTATTAATCCGAGACCTCCCATGATTCCGCAGCAGCACGCCCAAGGCGATTCACCAAGGTCTGTCTACAATCCGCCCTAGCTCTGTTCCAAGTGCCCTACCCACATCCTCTGTCTGATGAAATTTCACTCTTCCGTCAAGCTTTACCTCCAGTGCCACTTCCTCTCTGAAGTCCTGCAAAACCCTGCCAGGCAAAATGAATCACCTGCCCTTTCCTGCTCCCAGCTGCCACTGCTCTGCTGATATAGACTTGGCCCTGTGGCTTCACATGCCTGCTCATGTGTGATTCTCATCCCATGCCAATCGGTGATGCCGGAAGGGTGGGGGACCATTTCTCAATCACCTTTTTATTTGCCCACGGAACCTGACAAAAGGTCTGGTACCAGTAAGCGCTCAAAAAAATCTTCTACTAAATTGTTAAACTGAATTATAGACAGTGCTTCAGTCCCCAGTGGTGGGAACTTTATTGGATGTATACTTTACGTACCACCTTCTTTAATTCCTCATGTCAATCCTATGAGCACACTGGTGCTGAAAGAAGTGAAGAAACCACAGCCCTGAGATCAAAACCAAGTCTGACCATAGGGTGTATTTTGCGTCCCTGCTCTGCCGCATGGTCACATGTGTCCCGGGGCCACTTACACAACTTCTGTTAGCCTCAACGTTCTCCTCAAGAAAACTGGAATGATTATCTTTTAGTGCATTAGCCACTTTCCACAAGGGCATCAGGAAGGTAAAGGAAACCCCACCATTTATTGATGAAGGGACAACAGTGAAAAAGCGTAAACTAAAATGGAAAAAATGTGGCACTTGACATATTTCTGTTGGAAAAGTTTCAGAAATGGCACCTCGCCTGCATCTCTGGAAGGAATAGCTCTAAGTAGAAATTATACCTTAGAGGGTTGTCTCCACCTCTATGAAGAGGAAAAATTTTTTGGACAGATTTTTATACCAATTATTTTTACTTTTTCTTTTTTTTTTTTTTTTGCAGTACACGAGTCTCTCACTGTTGTGGCCTCTCCCGTTGCGGAGCACAGGCTCTGGATGCACAGGCTCACTAGTTGTGTCTCGCAGGCCCAGTTGCTCCGCGGCACGTGGGATCTTCCCAGACCAGGGCTCGAACCCGTGTCCCCTGCATTGGCAGGCAGATTCTCAACCACTGAGCCACCAGGGAAACCCTATTTATTTATTTATTTTTAATTGGGGTATAGTCGCTTTACAGTGTTGTGTTAGTTTCCGCTGTACAGCAAAGTGAATCAGCTATACGTATACTTATATCCCCTCTTTTTGGGATTTCCTTCCCATTTAGGTCATCATGGAGCACTGAGAAGAGTTCCCTGTGCTATACAGCAGGTTCTCATCAGTTATCTATTTTATACATAGTAGCATATATATATAATCCCAATCTCCCAATTCATCCCACCCCCCCTTTCCCCCTTTGGTGTCCATATGTTTGTTCTCTATATCTGTGTCTATTTCTGCTTTGCAAATAGGTTCATCTGTACCATTTTTCTAGATTCCACATATATGCGTTAATATACGATATTTGTTTTCCTCTGTCTGACTTACTTCACTCTGTATGACAGTCTCTAGGTCCATCCACGTCTCTACAAATGACCCAGCTTCATTCCTTTTATGGCTGAGTAATATTCCATTGTATATATGTACCACATCTTCTTTATCCATTCATCTGTCGATGGACATTTAGGTTGCTTCCATGTCCTGGCTATTGTAAATAGTGTTAGAGGAATCACCGCATTGTGGGAAATAGTCTTGGGGGCAGAAGTGTGTGACAAGACAAGATTGAACGGGTAAAGACCAGATTCCAGGCTGCTGCAGCAGCCCAGGTGGAGGACGATGGCGGCCAGGGAGTATAAAATGATGGACACTTTCCCAGTCATTTTACGAGACTGGTATAACCTCAATGCCAAGACTGGAAAAAGGTCGTGTAAAAAAACAAAATTATACTGAATTTAATTTATTAATATGAATGCAAAAATATTTTAAATTAGTAAAAATCCAGCACAGTATTAAAAATAACAGAATTTATCCCAGGAAAAGGAACAATAATATAATTTTGAAAGTCTTATTGATTTGTATTTATAATATATAGAAGTAAAAGAATGACAACAAAGAAGAGGAGGGGAAAATATAAGTATACAGTTGTAAACTTCTTACTACATTTTATAAAAATATGTATTACTTTATTTAAATTAATTATCTTTATAGTATATATGGTATAACATTGCCTGAATACAGATTGTGATAAATTGAAGGTGCATAACATAAACTGTAGAGCAAGCACTGAAGAAAATAAAACAAAGTGGGATAGTAATAATGCAAGAGAAGTGACAAGGTATAATAGTGAAAAATACTCAATTGTAAATGAAGGCAGAAAAAGAAGAAAAAAGAAAAAATACACATAGGAAAAATAGAAAGCTAATAGCAAAGCAGTAGACTTACACTCAAACATAGTAATCGCATTAAATATAAATGGATTAAAGACAGCAGTTAAAGGAGAAACTTGCCAGTCTGGACAAAAAAGCAATATCAAACTATAGTATGTTTCCAAGAAACCCACTTTAAATATAAAGACACAGATAGGTTAAAAGTAAATGAATGGGGCTTCTCTGGTGGCACAGTGGTTAAGAATCCACCTGCCAAGGCAGGGGACACGGGTTCGAACCCTGCTCTGGGAAGATCCCACATGCCACAGAGCAACTAAGCCCATGCACCACAACTCCTGAGCCTGCGCTCTAGAGCCCGCGAGCCACAACTACTGAGCCTTCGTGCCACAACTAGTGAAGCCTGCGCACCTAGAGCCCGTGCTCTGCAACAAAAGAAGCCACCACAATGAGAAGCCCGCACACTGCAACTAAGAGTAGCCCCGCTTACTGCAACTAGAGAAAGCCCGTGTGCAGCAACAAAGACCCAATGCAGCCAAAAATAAATAAATAAAATAAATAAAAATTTATTTTTAAAAAATTTATTTTAAAAAATTTAAATGAATGGAGTATAAAATAGATAACTAATGAGAACCTACTGTATAGCACAGGAAACTCTACTCAATGCTCTCCGGTGACCTAAATGGGAAGGAAATCCAAAAAGGAGGGGATATATGTATACGTATAGCTGATTCACTTTGCTGTACAGTAGAAACTAACATAACATTGTAAGGCAACTCTACTCCAATAAAAAAAAAAAAGAAGAAAGTGGGAAGGGTGGAGGATGTTGCTGTTTTGCTTCTGTCAAACAACTGAAGGAGTAGAAGAGAGATGGATGTTAAAGCAAAGAGTCCACAAGATGGAGAAAGGGTCCTATAGTGAGAACACACTACCTATGTGTGCATTTTTATGTAAAACCCTCAATCGAAGCCCATACGTAAACTTTACAGTAAAGTCTATATTTGAAGTAAAAAAAAAAAAAGTAAATGAATGGAAAAAGATACATCATGTTCATGCTAATCATCAGAAAGCTGAAATAACTATATTCGTACCAGACAAAGTAGACTTCAGGAAAAAGGAGTATTGACATAGATAAAGAAGAACATTTCATAATGATAAAGTGGGCACTTTGTCAAGAACACTTAAAATTCCTAAATGTGTATGCTTTTAATAGAGCATCAAAATACTTGAAGCATAAAATGCTTAAATAATACAGGGTTGAAATACATTATCTGATAGAATTAAAAGGAGAACAGACAGAATTATAGGTGGAGATTCCAACATACTCCTCCCAATAGTTGATAGGTCAAGTAGACATTAAGTGAGTAAGAACAAAGAACGTTGGAACGCTATCAATCAACATAACTTAATCGACATTACAGAACATACACCCAATCACTGCAGAATTTACATTCTTTTCATGTGCACGTAGAACATCACCCAAGATAAACTATATGTTAACCCATAAAACAAGTCTCAAAAATTTCAAAAAAGATTAAAATCATACCAAGAATGTTTTTTTGAACACAACATAATTTAATTAGAAAGCAGTAACAAAAAGATACCTGGGAAGTCTCCAAATGTTTGGAAATTAGGCAATCTATTTTCTAACAATGTTATACCATATATACTGTAAATATAATTAGATGAAATAGAAAAGTTTCTCAAGAGTACAAATTACCAAAAAAAAAAGAGACAAGAAATAGATCATCTGAAAACCTTATATCTATTTAAAGAAGCTGCATTTGTAATCTGAAACCTTATTTAAGTAATTCCAAAGTCAAGTAGTTTTACTGTTAGATATTATCAAACATTTAAGGGGAAAAAAAAGACACTAATTTTATACAAACTTTCAGAAGGGAATACTTCTCAATTTTATAAGGGCAGCATAACACTGATCTAAAATACAGACGAATCACCCTCATAAGCACAAGCATAAGAATCCTTAATCAAATAGTAGCAAATCAAATCCAATGATATGTAAAAAGCATAATATTTCATAACCAAGTAGGGTTTGTGCAGGAAATCCATTATTTAGCATGTGAAAATCAATCAATGTAATTAGTCACATTAACATAATAGAGGTAGAAAACAGATAAAACAGACTTCATGAAAATTAGAAATTTTTAGTCATCAAAAGATACCATTAAGAAATAGACAGGATAGACTTCCCTGGTGGTCCAGTGGTTAAGACTTCGCCTTCCAATTCAGGGGGTGAGGGTTCGATCCCTGGTCAGGGAGCTAAGATTCCACGTGCCTTGCGGCCAAAAAAAAACACCAAAACATAAAACAGAAGCAATAGTGAAACAAATTCAATAAAGACTTTAAAAATGGTCCACATCCAAAAACGCTTTTTAAAAAAAAAAAGGAAATAGACAGGAAAGTCCCCAGATTAGGAGAAAATAGCTGTAATAAATATACATGACAAAAGACTTGATACCAAAATATATAAATAGCTCCCTTCCAAGTTAATAATTCACAGAAAACCCAACAAAACTCTGTGCAAAAGATATGAATAGGCACTTCACACACACACACACACACACACACACACACACTATATATATATAAATGATTAATAAACACATGAAAAATTGCTCAATATCATCAGTCATCAGTACATAGCCACTAAAATGGCTAAAATGAAAAGGACAAATAACATCTAATGTCGGTAATAATATAGACCAATTATAACTGTCCAACATTGTTTATAGAAGTATAAAATGGCACAATTTTGGAAGTTTCTCATAAAATTAAACGTGTGCCTGCACTGTGACCCAGTAATTACACTTTTAGATATTTACTCAAGCAAATGAAAACAAGAAAGAAGTATACAAGAATGTCCACAGAAGCTTTAGGCATATTAGACAAAAACCAGAAACAACCCCAATGTCCATTAAGAGGGAAATGAAGAAACAAGTTACATTCATATAATGGAATTCAACTCAGCATTAAAAAAGGAATAAACTATTGATACCCACAAAAACATGGATGAAATGTTTTTCAAAAATATTACACTGAATAAAAGATGACAGGCAGAAAAGAATGCATACTATCTGATGCCATTTATCAGGGTTTCTAGCATTTAAAGCTTTCAAGACTGTTGACTTTTACTAGACACACACACATACACATGACCCAAGCCCTTTCCAATCTGGGTTCAAGTTTTCATTCTAACCTTACCTCCTGCTTGTGGAAACATTCCCAAATGAAAAATTGGACCAAGAACTCCTTGTTTTGTGCTGACGGAATCAATCCTATTGAGGCATCATTATGGGGGACAAGGCATCCCTTCTGTGGAACCCACTTCTTGTTTCTGACATCCACCTCCTCCATTCGAGGCACTCACACGCTCCACCTTTGGGTGGTCATTCCCAGGTGTGTAAACATGCTCTCAAGTGTCAGGGTTTTTTTCTGTGTAGGGCAACTAAGCCCAGAAGAGGCTCCGAGGTGAGGGACCCCCTCTTGTGATGTATGTGGAACCCCTAGCCTGAAACCTTTGTGGCATTAGGCCAAACAACCCACCTGGGTCAGTCGACTCAGGGCAACATGTCTCTGTTGAGCTGAGGCTGGAGTCTGCCTTGACAAAGAGGAGGCCGTAGTTTACAGCCACTTCTCAAACACAGACACTCAAGTCCACGTGGATCTGTGGTGCCGTAACACCCAGAGATGCTGCCTCTCTGCTGGGAAGAGATGGCCTGGTAGACATAACAGTTTTTCAAAACATTCTCTTGACCCAGTTTTGAGGTCCTGGCTAGAGGTGGTCAGTTCCCCTCTGAGCAGCCAAGTAAGTCCATACCTGCCACCACCTCCTCTATGGGGTGCTCACTCTCCCCCCACCCTAGTCACCCAGGGCCAGGAGCCAGACACCTAGGGAAGCCCCTACACCCAGAGCCCTGAAGTGATCCAAACCAGCGAGTCCTGAACCTGCTGACCCTGCCTTGCCTGTTCCTTCTCATGGAAACCACAGTAAAGGCTCTCACCCACGTTTCCCCCCTCCCTCTGCCTCCTGACCGACCCTGGAGCTTCCCCACGTGGCCCTCCCATGGTATGGCGCACTCCTCCTCTTGGGATCTGTGAGTAACAAACTACCTTTTCAATGGCAGTTGTCTACTGATCTGTTGCTCTAAATTTACCTCAAATTTTCTATTTAATACACTACACTTTAACACAGTGGAGGGCAGGTTTCCCTCGAGCCAGTGGGCAAGGAAGCAGCGGGTAAGATAACTCCATGTGAGTGACCCCGCCCTTCCAATCCCATAAGACTTCTGTGCGGCTCTCAAACAGATGGTGAGAGACGAATGCCCCGATTCCCACTCTTTGTCATGGGGGGAAAATGAGAGCATGGCTTTAGCTATTAAAATAATCAAAAATGCTGAACAGGGCACCCAAAGGAAAAGAATAAAAAATGCATTCAGTATGGAGAGAGAATACATTCTCAGATGGAATTACCAGTAAATGGGAGATGTGTCTGAAATTATCAGGATATAGTGTCTTTTTAATTTTTTTATTGTGGTAAAATATATGTAACATAAAATGTACCATCATATCCACTTTTAAGTGTATGATTCAGTAGCACTAAGTATACTCACACTGTTGGGCAACCATCACCACCATCCATCCCCAGAACATTTTTTCATCTTCCCAGACTGAAACTCTGTGCCCATTAAACACTAACTCCCCATTCCCCCTCCCCCATCCCCTGACAACCACCCTTCTACTTTCTGTCTGTATAAATTTGACAACTCTAGGTATCTTATATAAGTGGAATTACATAGAGCATCATTTTAAAGGAATTCCAAGCACTCTGTGATATTATTTTTAAAATAAAAAAATATAGCAGATGCGCCTTCTCTCTTTGACTTTCATTTTTGCTTTGTGAAGGTAAATTTGTGCTTGATGAATGCTGTATAGACAATTCCATATTTTGTGTATGCACAGCACATAATTTCATAGGGACCTTATTGAAAAAGAAATTCCCTTACCTATATCTCAGCAGTCACTATGTTTTTTGCTTACACAAGATCAGAGCCATCAAAGACACAGATCACGCCCGTGTACAGAGTTAAAATATGCACAGTTTATATTAAAGCCCTGTACAATTGAAGAGCAACTATACAACTTATGGCACACCTTGAAAAATCCATGAGAGGAAATCAAATTTTTAGTAAATCAAAGAGAAGAACACTCACTAAGCAAATTCTGGAGGCTAGGCGAAACAATTTCTCATAACAACAGTTCCAAAACCCAAAAAGTACTAGAACAACAAATGTGGAACAAACCACAGCTCCCTTTAGTGTTAACCGATTTCAGTTTTTTGAGCCCAACCTGAATTACCGACTGCATGTGATAAGCAACACTGTTCTTCTAAAAAGCTTTTGGAAAGGCAATTCTCAAAGGGAGCAGCTTCTATTTCTCATAATCAAAGCCAGTGAGGTATCACCTCACACCAGTCAGAACAGCCATCATTAAAAAGTCTACAAACAGTGAATGCTGGAGAGGGTGTGGAGAAAAGGGAACCCTCCTACACTGTTGGTGGGAATGTAAATTGATTCAGCCACTATGAAGAACAGTATGAAGGTTCCTTAAAAAACTAAAAATAGAGTTGCCGTGTGATCCTGCAATCCCATTCCTGGGCATATTTGAGGACAAAACTATAATTCAAAAAGATACATGCACCCCAGTGTTCATAGAAGCACAATTTATGATAGCCAGGTCATGGAAGCAACCTAAATGTCCATAGACAGATGAATGGATAAGGAAGATGTGGTACATATATACAATGGAATACTACTCAGCCATGAAAAAGAATGAAATAATGCCATTTACAGCAACATGGATGCAACTAGAGATTATCACATGAAGTGAAGTAAGTCGGACAGAGAAAGACAAATACCATATGATATCACTTATATATGGAATCTAAATATGATACCAATTTACAAAACAGAAATAGATTCATAAACATAGAAAACAAACTCATGGTTACCAAAGGGGAAAGGGGGGAGGGGTAGATTAGGAGTTTGTGAATAGCAGATAGAAACCACTACACAGGGCTTCCCTGGTGGCACAGTGGTTGAGAGTCCGCCTGCCGATGCAGGGGATACGGGTTCGTGCCCCGGTCTGGGAGGATCCCACATACCGCGGAGCGGCTGGGCCCGTGAGCCATGGCTGCTGAGCCTGCGCGTCCGGAGCCTGTGCTCCGCAACGTGAGGGGCCACAACAGTGGGAGGCCCGTGTACCATAAAAAAAAAAAAAAAAAAAAAAAAAGAAACCACTACACAGCAAATAAAATAGATAACAGCACAGGGAACTATATTCAATATCTTGTAATAAACCAGCACAGAAAAGAATGTGAAAAAGATTATACACACACACACAGAGACACACATGTAACTGAATCACTTTGCTGTACACCAGAAATGAACACACAACTGTAAATCAACTGTACTTCAATTTAATAAAAAAAGAAAAAGAGGGGCTTCCCTGGTGGCGCAGTGGTTGAGAGTCCGCCTGCCGATGCAGGGGACACGGGTTCGTGCCCCGGTCCGGGAAGATCCCACATGCCACGGAGCGGCTGAGCCCGTGAGCCATGGCCGCTGAGCTTGCGCGTCCGGAGCCTGTGCTCCGCACTGGGAGAGGCCACAACAGTGAGAGGCCCGCGTACCACAAAAAAAAAAAAAAAAAAAAAAAAAAAGGCGCAAAAAAAAGAAAAAGAGGGCTTCCCTGGTGGTGCCGTGGTTGGGAGTCCGCCTGCCGATGCAGGGGACACGGGTTCGTGCCCCGGTCCGGGAAGAGCCCACATGCCGCGGAGCGGCTGGGCCCGTGAGCCATGGCCGCTGAGCCTGCGCGTCCGGAAGCCTGTGCTCCGCAACGGGAGAGGCCACAACAGTGAGAGGCCCGCGTACCGCAAAAGAAAAAAAAAAAAAAGAAAGAAAAAGAAAAATCTATTGTCTACATGGAAAAGAGGAAAAAGTGCACAGAAGCACGTGTGCGTCTGGTGAGAGGAACCCTAAGCGGGGCATCAGGAAGCCCATGTGTTAGGTGTAGTGCTGTTCCCTCCTCTGCTGGCTCAGCTACCGTCACCTCCCAGGGTAGGGTGCTCCTGCGGATCCCAGAAACAGGGTGAAATGCCCCGTATCGAAAAGGAAGACTCACCATTCACTCGCCAAACACAATGCCTGGCCCTCTTTAATAAGCATTGAGTTTTGAGGTTTTACCACACTGACGATGATTAGAAAATAATGCCCTACATACAAAATGCTTGTTCTCTGGCTTCAGTTTCCCATCTCTCTTTCTTCCCCTCCACTGGATATGCTTCTCTGCATTCCTAAATGCTCTCATTGTCACCCAGGCCTCGGCCTCAGTCTCACATTCCACACAAGGATGCCTTGTCCTGCTGTGTCTCCAGGCCATCCCACCTCGCAGATGAGGACACTGAGTCTGAGAGAGGTAGACCCAAAACTCAGAGCCCCTGACAGCAACTCGGTGCTTTCCGGCTGGAGCCTGGAGGCCTCTACCTGCTGAAGGCCACAAAGTCTGCCATCTGACGGTGCCTCTTGCTGCAGGGAGAGTGGTCAGGCCACAAGGATCATGGCACTGGGGCCCTGAGATAGGGTGGAGACACTCCTCACCTTCAGCCTCCCCAGAGGATCCCACACAGGGCTGCAGAGCGGCAGCAAGGTGGTCCCAACCGGAATTCTGTTTTCTAATCCAAAGCTCATCACCCAGTCAGTGCCTGCATCCCACAAACACATGCCTCTGTGCTTGAGGAAGCAGCTGGAGAGAAGAGGGTTGGGGCAGTCATTCCCCTGAGCCTCCAGAGAAAAGATTTAAGGCTGGAGTTGGGAATCGTGAAACTAAACTTCTCGAACACACCATTAGCAGCAGATCTCTGGGATTCCCCTTTGTTACTATACAGATGCATTAGAAGGGAAGACGGATCTTTCTAGATGCTAGAGGTTTTAAACAGGCCTTAGCATGCCTCTGTTGGGCACCTTCCAGAAAGTTAGGAACAGCAGCTCCTATGTCTATTGTGGTGACTTGAATGTCAGATTCAAGGGCCCCGCCTCAAAGAAAATTGGTTTTGACTTTTCCTAAGCTAGGAGAAGCATGTGAGATGTTTATACAAATGTTAAAGAGCCTGTCTTTCTACCAAATGATAAACTAGAAAGAACCAAAAAGAAGAAAAAGAAGAAGAGGGGAGGGGAGGGGGAGGGGAGGGGGAGGGGAGGGGAGGGGGAGGGGAGGGGGAGGGGAGGGGAGGGGGAGGGGAGGGGAAAAGGAGGGAAGGAGAGGGGGGAGGGGAGGAGAGGAAGGGGAGGGAGGGGGAGGGGGCGCAGTGGTTAAGAATCCGCCTGCCAGTGCAGGGGACACGGGTTCAAGCCCTGGTCCGGGAAGATCCCACATGTCGCAGAGCAACTAAGCCCAGGCACCACAACTACTGAGCCTGCGCTCTAAAGCCCGCGAGCCACAACTACTGAGTCTGCATGCCACGGTAGTGGCACAGGAGGGGAGGGGAGGAGGAGGGGACGGGGAGGCCCCTGCGATGGCAGCCCAGGGCCAGAGCACACGGCAGCTCAGAGGTTGGGACCCTGAGGAAGACACACTTCTCCAGGCCTCCTAGACCAAGGCAAGGCTGCCTCTGTGTGGATCGTCACCTCCCCACAACAGAGGGACTCGCTGGCATCTCTGGTCTCCTTCCTCCACCAGGAACCTGCCCCTCCCCCCCCCCCCGCCTGCCTGGGAGCCTGGGGCTGGCGTGCCTTCCAGGTACCTGCACTTGCTCTTCTTGACTCTTCAATCCACCCTGTTCCTTCTCATACCTCACACATTGCCCAGCTTTTCTCCTTTTCTTTATATGTGTTATGGGATACTGAAAATACACAAGCGATGAAGACTATAAAATAAGCACCATGGGCCAACAGTCCAGTTCATAAAAGAAGATTTTACTGAAAACTGTGAAGACCCCCCAGGCTGCTCTGTGCCACACTGCCTGCCCCAGAGGTGACGGTTTTTAGGTGTTTATCATTCCCACACTTGGATTTATGCTCTACCTTCAAAAGTATGTATCCTTAAACATATAAAATGTTGTTTTGTGTATTTTTGAACAAAATAATTGTACTGCATGTATTTTTCTGGAACTTGCTTTTCTCACTGAGATTACGTATATAGAATTTATCCATGTTAATATGTGTAGCTGTAGTCCATTCACTTTTATAACTGTACAGTATTTTGTTTACTTGTTCATAAAAGAAATACTCCAACTATAATGCAAGGATTCTGGACAGCAAATCGATGTGAGGAAATAATGTAAAGGGTCCTAAAATTTGAAAGAAACAGATAGTAGTTGTCAATCCCTGGTTTATTTTTCTTACTTCCTCACATTGATTTGATATCCATAATTAATTTAAATGCTAGGTTTGTTTCTAGAGTGATTACTTACAAATAATTCCATGTTTTAAAGAACAGAAATAGGTACTTGTAGTAGAACACAGAAAAACTGGACTAATGGCCAGGTAATAACTACCTGGTCCTGTAGATCTAATGGTGTAACTCGCAACATACAAGTTTGAGAGAAAAGCCATGGGGAGAAGGATTACACATCCATTTAAAGGATGCACCGGGGCTCAGATATTCCACAAAGGGAGTGAACTCTTACAGAAATGGAGCAAATCCATCTGCCAATGAATACAATAATCCAGTCTGGCACCTTATGTTCATCTTCCGAACATCAAATGAAAAATAAAAAGTCAACTCTAGACAACTGCTTGGTGCCAGGAGAACCGAGGTTGGCATGGGAAGAAGTCGGGGCAGTGAGAGGGTTGGGAAAATGGCGGCCACAGAAGCAGCCAACACTCTGAAGAAATGGTTGGTCCATCTGTCTTCACGAGTTGTTTCAAGAAGGAACCAGCTGTCTGATATTGGGGAAAGTGGAGTAATAACTTGCATTTAAAATAAAATTATATTAGAAAGCAGAAGGATCTGTTCTGTCTTACTTGTTTCCAAATCACACCCAATGTCTTCATCCCAGTTTACCGGCTTTTGGAGCTAAGCACTGGGTATTTTAAATCATTTTGCAAAATTTAGCTAAGGGGAGTAAATTGCCAGAAAACTTGAGAAAGCCATATTACTTGTATTCCATCAGACACATATCTGGAAATGCACATGCCAACTGGACTGACCCAGCTACAGCATTCAGCCCCCAGGGGAAGGAAGGGGGAGACAAGGACACTTCGGTTGTCCTCAAGCTTGTGTTCTTTCCTTAAAAACTCAGACACACCCTTCCTTCATGAAAATTCTTTCCTCAATAACCAACCTCACTTGGAACTTTTAAACCACAGAAACTACCCGAGGGTTTTGCAGACATATCATAAGCAAACCACAGAGAAGGAGCCTTGCCAATACTGTTTAATAAGTAAAATCACCATGAGGTTATTTCTCATTGCTATAAGGAGTGTGACAGCTGAGGGAGAATAATTTGACTTCATAATCTCAGTTCTTTGATTTTAGGTGCAAGCTCCCCACAGCTCTTTCCCTTGCTCTGTCCCCATTCCTCCTCCTCCTCCCCCCTCCCCCTCCCCTTCCCATCCTCCTCCCCCTCTCCCTCCCTCCCCCTCCCCCTCCTTCCTCCTCCCCTTCCCTCTTCCCTCCCCCTCCCCTCCCCTCCCCCTCCCCCTCCTTCCTCCTCCCCTTCCCTCTTCCCTCCCCCTCCCCTCCCCTCCCCCTCCCCCTCCTTCCTCCTCCCCTTCCCTCTTCCCTCCCCCTCCCCTCCCCTCCCCCTCCCCTCCCCTCCTCCTCCCCTTCCCTCCCCCTCCTCCTTCCCTCCCCCTCCTCTTCTACTGCCACCACAGACAGGATCAGGGAGAAAATTCCTCAGAACCTCATTCATTCATAGAATGCATATCCACAGGATTGACACATAAACTAATGTTATCTGGAAAGATCCAGAAAATGGTGACACTGTCCACACACACACAATCCCAGGCCAGCCGCACACAGGAGCATGAGAAGGCACTGTTTTAAGATTTTGAAAGAGGGGCACCTAGACTTCAGCCCGTGGTCTTCAGCTGAGGCTTCGCTTCCCCGCTGGGTTGCTGTGGACAGGCTAAACCAGTCTTGACTAGCCAGCTGCACACTTTCAGACAGACAATAATTATCAGAGGAGTGGGGAAATTACTCCCCCACTGCACTCCTTCCCTCCATCTTATCTCAACAGTTCAAAAATGCTAAAAATATAAACTATGATTCAGCTTTTAAAACTTCTGTGGTCCTGTCATAATAACAGCAGCTAGACGCCAGTGGGCAAGAAAGAAAATCCAATTACTCCGTCCCCCCTGGGCAAACAACCTTATCAAATATTTTCCTTTAGCCCCGGCAGAAGTTTTGCATGAAAGATCCCACCTGTCAGTTTTTCATATGTTGCAGTCCAAAAATCTCTGAGGCAGCATTTTTATTTTAAGTCAGAGGTAAGTTTTATTAAAAATGCCGGTTACAGCCAGCTGGTGTCAAACTGTTGGTTTGCTAACTAGGCATCAACTGAAGAGTCCATAATTCTCTGTTTCATGAAGATGAGCACCACAAACTATAAATGACAACTTCTGAAGCAGGTCTGCCCTGAGCCAGGGGGACCACAGAAGGTGGGAGATTTTGGCAGAGAGAGGAGGATGGAGGAGAGGGGCACCTCCCTTTACACCCCCTTCAGGTCACATACTCCTGTCTTAAATTCATTCTTTCTCCCATCTTGGACTGATTCCTTCTGAAAAACCAGATCACACAAAGACACATCACAGATTCACATCCCGAGTTTCCTGTTACCATATATGTTGTATTAGCATAACATATGATATCACATACCAACAACATACGTGTCAGACACAAAACGCCCCAGAAAAGACTCAGAAAAAGTCCTCACCCACGGGGAGGGTATTTTCACAAGCAGGTCCGTCACAGCCCAGAGAACTTACCCACCAGGCATGGGCGGGCACTGGCTGAGCGGCCAGGATGGCAGATGCGGAGAGCATTTCTCACCTGCCGAACTCCGATAAGGAATCCAGACGTGCCCCTCTGCCGATACCCTCCCTAGATCCCTAGACACAGGATCCTGAGAACCTCACGTTAGGACACTAGGAGTTGCCATCCACCTGGCTGACGCTCTGCCGTGGGTACTGTGAAGCTGCAGAAGGGCAGGAGCTGATATCACCTACCTTTCCCTCCTGGGGCTCAGGCAAACCCTGTTAACAAACCCAGGGGGCTCTTAGCGGAAGATCACTAGTCTGGAGTCACTCACCCCAGGCTTACGCTCTGGTTCCCCATGCTCTATTTTTTTTTTTTTTTTTTTTTTTTGCGGTACGCGGGCCTCTCACTATTGTGGCCTCTCCCGCTGCAGAGCACAGGCTCCGGATGCGCAGGCTCAGTGGCCATGACTCACGGGCCCAGCCGCTCCACGGCAATGTGGGATCTTCCCGGACCAGGGCACGAACCCGTGTCCACTGCATCGGCAGGCGGACTCTCAACCACTGCGCCACCAAGGAAGCCCCAAGCTCTGCTTTTAACCAACGCCAGCCTTGGTTTCCTTTCCCCACAGTGGAGGTGTAAATAGTCCCTCATATGCTGAGGGCACTGATGTCTTTGAAGACTATGTTTGGGGACCAAGTTTCCACAAACACTAGTAAGAAGACCTTGTACTTCTGATGTGCTCTCAGGTGAAGCCTGCAGAATTTCAGAATTCACAAGCAAGATGGCCAGATCTGCACTGGTCACAACTCCCAAGACCTGACCCTTTTCATCTGTCCCACCCCTCAGTGGATGGCACCGTCACCTAGTGGAAAGCTAGAACTCTAGGGTCATCCTGGAATCCTCACTCCTACCCTTCCCTGCGCCTCCCCACCATGGAATTGCTCGTAAGAGCTGGATGCCCTCCTGCCCCGGCGTCCGTCACATGTGTCCACACGTGCCTTCCCCTCCTAGGGTCAGGCCTCTGCCCAAGCCCTGCTCCTTCTACCCCGCACGCTGCCACCAAGCGCTCCAAGTCCAAAGGCAGGACCCCCGCAGAAACCAGCAGGGCTCCTGGTGGCCTTTGGAAGACAGTTCCTGTTCCCGGTCTTGGCATACAGACGACTCACTGGGGGCCTGTCAGTGGCCCTGCCTGCCTCCCTCTGACCAGCCCCAAATCCCCTGGGCTGTGCAAACCTCACTCTGAAGCCTGTGCTGTTCCTAGCGCCAGGCCCACCCTTCCCACCTGGCTGCCTGGCTACCCCGTACCTGCAAGGACGCGAGCTCCCCGAGGGCAGGACGGGCATGGCTTTGTTGTTCATTGCTCTATTTCCTGTACCTAGAACAATGCATGGTACATATGAGCAGGCATCTAATGAATACAGTTGAAAGACGAAAGGAATGTTCTTCCGGATTCAGAGTAAGCATCATTTTCTCTTGGGAACATTTCTCGGTTCCTAGGCTTAATCTCAACAACGACATTTGTCGTCCTCCACTTGTGTGTCTCTTTCTGCCCACATCCGCCTGCAGGTACCTGTCGTATAGCATCTGTTGCTCTGCGTTCTGACTGCTGAGTTTCCCACGTGTCTTCAGCGCTACACTGCGGGCCTCTGGGAGCAGAAGCTGTCTTATGTCTGCTCTTGTGCGCTATCTCTGCCTCTCTCTCTCTCACCCCATTCCCTCTTCTCCTCGTATCTGATACAAACAAGTAGGTACTCAGCCGCGCACCCTGCGTGCCGTAAGCATCTCTGCGGGCCAATCGTTAAGCACAGTGATGAATACATCATGGGCTACTCACACATTTTAGGCCATTCCACATTCACACCTGGATAAGGAAACTCTTTTCCAAGCTAATTCATGGGCCTAATGTTATCAAGGACACGTTCAAATACACATCAACCATTCAGTTCCATGATGCAAATCTGATGAGCGACAGTGATTGGAGCTTTCTTACCAGGAATGTAACACCACCTCATTGTACAGACAATGGATGATGTACAAACGACAATGCATGGGTATCACAGTGAGACAGGACAAGATAAACATGACATTTCCTATTTAATACGCTTTGTTTATTCAAGCAATGCCTGAAGCTTTTTGTAAGGAGAAAGTGAGCCAGACAGATGAGAAGAGTAGGAAATAAACTGTTCTGAGGTATGGAACAGAAAACTCAAACACTTTTTCCTCCCAAAGATTTCCAAATCTAATTCCAGTCAGGTCCCTTTCTCTCTTTTTCATGAATGGATGAGACAGGATGTGGGGAATTCCAGAGATCACTCCATTTGAGATGACGGGAAGTGTGTGCCACCCTGAAAGATGCTTCTTTATCTGGTGTTTCTCATGGCTCTGGGAAGTATTTAAAGATGATCTCTTTCCCCAGCTGTAGGAGCCCTAAGAGCCCTGCAAATAAATCAGCCTGAGTTGGGGAGAACAGTACATTCACCCAAAAGGTAACTACTAAAAATCACTGTGCCAATATTTGCTCTGTCTGGCTAAGTCGTGTTTGTGAAACCTAAGAGAGGAGCCAGGTCCCCGTGTGTCCCTCGTGGCCTGAGCTCACAGCAGGACAGAGAGGGGCTGGCCAGTGGGCCTGGGTGCAGACACCGCATCTCTACTGACCAAGCATATGACCCGAGTCCCAGGTTGCTCATCAATTCAATGAGGTGGGAAATAACACCTCCTTCACGGGGCTGCCGGGAGGGCTACATGTGAATTTGCAAAGATACAAGTTAAAGAACCCGGTACACACGAAAGGCCTGTGATCGTGATTATTATGGTTTTGCTTCAACATTTCTGGTTGTTTGGAGGCCTTGTATGTAAGAAAATTTTCACTGACTCCAAAAATTTTAACTGACTAGCTTGGTTGCCAAGGAGACACAAAGTGGGTACCAGGTAGAGTTCTCTGAATGCGGGGGGTGAAGGACAGGTAAGCTCTGGCCTGGAAGCAGGACCTTGGCTGAGAGGGTATCACAGGATAAACTATGTCCCCCTGGGAAAGAAACGTTGGAGTCCTTAACCCCCAGGACCTCAGAATGACGTTACTAGGAGACAGGGTCTTGAAAGAGGTAATCAAGCCATCAGGCCAGGCCCTGATCCAATCTCACTGGTGTCCTTAGAAGAGGAGATTAGGACACAGACACATACAGAGGGAGGACCATGTGAGGACACAGGAAGAAGATGGTCATCAACAAGCCAACGAGAGAGGCTTCAGAAGGAACCAGCCCTGCCGACACCTTGATCTTGGGCTTCCAGCCTCTAGAACTGTGAGGACATAAACAGTTGTTGACGCCCCCGGTGTCTGGTACTTTGTTAAGGCAGCCCTGGGAAATTAATACAGAGACACTCTGCCCTGGCCCCGTGATGTCCTGCAGCAAATACAAACACATCTCCCATTTTCCTGCCCACAGCACGGCATCACTGTCCCTACCACATAAACAATGGCCTAATGATCTTCAACCTGAAATAAAATGGAGAGAAAATTTTCCTTTAAAATGTGTTCAAAGGTTTCATTAGAGGGCTTCCCTGGTGGCACAGTGGTTGAGAGTCCGCCTGCTGATGCAGGGGACATGGGTTCGTGCCCCAGTCCGGGAAGATCCCACATGCCGCGGAGCGGCTGGGCCCGTGAGCCATGGCTGCTGAGCCTGCGCGTCTGGAGCCTGTGCTCCGCAACGGGAGAGGCCGCAACGGTGAGAGGCCCGCGTACCGCAAAAAAAAAAAAAAAAAGAAAAAAGAAAAAAAGAAGTTTCATTAGGAAAACTGCTCTGAAACTAAGAAATTTTGGGACTGGATTGGCCCTGCTCTCCCTCCCCCAGCCCTGGTGATCTCTATTCACCAATGCTCCTGGATTCTCAGTGTCCACTAGCCCTCCCCTGGGTCAGGGCCCTCTGTCTAACTGCCTTCTTGATTGCCACTTGAACGTCTCTGAAGACCCTCAAATCAAGGTGTCCAAAACTAGAATCAGGATCCACACCTCCCCACACCTGGTCCATCACCAGAATTCAGACAAACACCACCATCTAACCAGTCACGCACGGCAGTAGAGGTGACGAGGTCTTCTTGTCACCTCTCCCGCTCCCCAACCCAGACCATCCCCTGGGACCATCAGCATGGTCCCCACCAGTCTCTCCTGCATCTGTGCACTTCTCTCCACCCCAGCTGGCTTCACCCACCCCATCCCCACCCGCCCTCCCTGACCCACCGGGACAGCCCACCTAGGTCCCTCCAGGCACGCCAGCCTCTACAATCCACTCTCCTCCTAGAGGCCCACGTGGTCTTGGAAAAGCACAGATCTCATCACGGCACTGTTTGCAGAAAAATCTATGAAAAACTT